>NC_138769.1:440260324-440670324 GCF_965119305.1 Pelophylax lessonae
ACATCCCTAAATTTGGCGTGGCAATTATATCAGGCGTTCTTATGTGCATTTTGGCTGGCGTTTTCCCAGGCGTTTTGACATGCATTTTTTGGGCAGGCATTGTTATATGAAATCACCTACAAAAGCCCCAAAAACAGACCACAAACACGTACATGTGAACGTAGCCCGTTTGGGGGCGTTTGAGGGGGATTTGTCCAGCTCAAGGATCAGCTCCCAAAACAGGCAAAAAATCCAATCCTATTCAGTTCAATGGCCCCTGTTCCCATGTGAGCATTTTGACGGCATGAGGAAAACACCCAACGCTCACTGAGAAATAGCACAATGATTAGGGAGTCTGCCTTCCTGCTGTAGGTTTGTAAGTTCGAATCCGGAAGGTGCCCTCTGTATGGGCAACACTTGGATATCTCCAATCCTCCAAATGTTGACATCATTAATTTTGTTCATGTTTGAAAAAGGCATGTGTATCAGCAAACTTTTAATCCAAAGACATGAACAAAATACAAAAGATGCCCCATAAAGTCAATATGTAGCAATATTGTGAGCTAAAGCTCTATTTGTTTGTTGGGCATACTTTGCTAATTAGCCAAGTATAAGGGATATATATATATATACCTTCAGTTAAATGTGTAGTAAAATGGTAACACTTGGCCATACCCATATGGAAGAAAAGGTAGTATTTGCAATATATTTCTAAAAACATTCTTTGGAAACACATAAAATATTGTCAAAATTGTGACATTTCCTTGATATGTGTGAAATGCTAATAATCTTTCTTTGAAATATGTTTTACATCTATTTTTTTTCTATCTGACGACCAATTCCCCAATGTAATATTTTGTGGGTTTTTTCAGAGAATGTGGAGGTTCTATATAAACACTGTAGATTTGACTGCTATGATTTCGGAGTTAGCAGGAAAGGTGTATGGAATGTGATGGTGTTTACTAAAGGATCCCTTGTTGGAAGTGTGCATGTTTTTCCAATTCCGCCGGTTTTTGCCATTTTCTATGGGCGAGACAGCGGATTTGCAAGCGGTATTCAAAAAAAAATTGACCCAAAATCGCGCTGGCGAAATTTTTTGAGCCAATTTGACGTTGCGCATGCGCACATTCGCGAGTTCACAGCTCGCGGCTGGAGGAGCTGTTTAACCTTTCCACACTTTCGCAGATATCTCTCTTTCTAAGTCAGTTTTTGAGATTTTTTAAACGCAAGTCATCTCCAAATTGACTTCCACACCTTCCACAGTGATTTGGGATTTTTGGGGGTACAGGGGAAAATTTGGCTAAACTTTAGTCGAGCTTTTAGCTGGCGTGGTTTTAAGTCGCGCTCTGACCATATTGCATCTTAATGAATCTCACACTAGGCGCTATTTTCCGCCCGCCGTTCTTTGAATGCCAATTTCAGACTTAAATAATCGCCGCTTCGCAAAATCACGCCGAAACGCCAATTCGCCGTACTATGAATCAGGCCCTCAGTAAGACTGATTGTAAATGATAAATTCTTGGTGTGACTAATTTATGTCTTCTTGGCAGTTTGCCATCAATATTATAGGTTGGGTATGCTTAATAGCACACAAAAAGCCACTACACAATTCTGTGTACGAAACTCTTTCACTGAAATATGTTACATAATAGGAATAAGCTAATGATATAGTTCCCCTTTAAGGACCTCAAATGCATAAAAGCAGCCGCATTCATATCTAAAACACCCCATTTTGGTAAAAATATACTTCAGCTGACTACAGTATAATTGTATCAGGTTTTAAGAAGCCACTTCAGGCTAACATTTCCATTATTCACATCACATTGCTCCATCTGAAGCACAATTCTTTGTTCTCCTGTTCTATTAGAGGCACTTGAACTAAGTAACTGAAGGCTTTTTACATGAGCAGAGTAGCAGACATATGGTGTCCTTGCCATTTATTTGCTGGTCCCCAGGCAGGTCTGCAGCCTTTATAAATGATAGGCTTATCAAGGCTCTTGCTCTGTAAAAGCTCCCTAAGGAGACATTTCTCTGGCAGTTTGCCATTGTATATTTAAAGCTTGCAGAGGTGGAACTTGGAAATCACTGCTCTGAGCTTTAAGCTTATAATCAATAACTTGGGTGGGCATAATTTATATTTTGCATGGGCCATTAAATCTTATGGTTAACGAAACCCAATTTATATGGTATAGAATAACACTGCTTTATATTAATTTGCTTCTTTCTGTTATGAAACATATACATTATGTACATATTTATTAAGAAAGTACATATCCTGACAATGACCAGAAATCTCAAAGCTGGATTTGCTATGGTATGTTGAAATTTACTTATTCTAACTGCTGCAATTCAAAGCTCTTTATTTTCTAGAATATAACAATAAATTAGATAAATATGTCTGATAATTTAGATGCTTTCCACATTGCACCTACACATGCTGGGCAAATCAACAGGTTCACTAAACTGCACTTCCCCAAACTCCTCTCCCTCTTAAAAAACAGCAGCAGCACATACTAACCTTCTTTTGCTTCCTCACCACTCTGTTTAGCCATTGGGTGAGAAAAGAAATACTTAGTGACTTGTTGGCAGCGTAAAGGAACTGCATGTTGTCCAACTAAAATGTATGTATGCTTACTTGATGTGTGAGCTGGTACCCCCTTGTTTCAACTGAATGGATCACCTCACCAGACCTCAAACAAGAAGGAAAATGTCTTCACACCAGTGTTAATTTCGTCGACTAAAACCGACTAAAACGTTTTCGTCGACTAACACAATTCAGATGACTAAAATACGACTAAAACTAAAATGGCATTTTAGTCAAAAGACTATAACTAAAACTAAATCGAAATTTGCTGCCAAAAATTAACACTGGTGCATGCTCAAAGCATAAATAATAACATATTTGATTTTTCACTCCAGGACCAGCAGTAGTATATAATGAGTTTGGAAATTGTAGAGAAATGCTTAAATAATGCATTACAAATTACAATTGAACTACACCCATTTGGTTATAGATGACTAAAATGAGTTTTAGTCGACTAAAATGTAGGGCGTTTTAGTCGACTAAAATATACTGGAGTTTTAGTCGACTAAATATGACTAAAACTAAAACACTTGCAGAAGACTAAAATAGGACTAAAACTAAAATGCCATTTTAGTCCTAAGACTAAGACTAAAACTAAATTGAAATTTGCTGCCAAAATTAACACTGCTTCACACTGGCCAGGGGCAGCTGTCCTGGCCTTAACACCGAGTCATTTTGAGGGAAATAGCGCAGAACATTGATTATGCTCCACCAGTTCTTATACACCTTACTCTTGTCTTAGGCCCCTTTCACACAGGCGGACCGTTCAGATGCACCTTTCAGTTTTTTGGCGGATCTGAATGGTCACCCTATGCATCTCTATGGGGCATCGGATGTCAGCAGAGACATGTGCTTTACCATTGGTCCAAGGCTCCAAGCTGTCCATTGAGCTCAGTGCCTCTGACAAGAAATCGACTGACCCCCGGTCGCCGAGCTATGACCCTCAAAGCTTGAATGTTTTTATGTTCATGGCTCTGCCTCACCTGCCTCTCCTGACTGCACGTCCCTGATGCAGACTGCAGAGAGGAGGAGCACACAGTTAGATGAGACTGAATGTAGCAGGAGGTGAGACCATAAGTTTTATGTTATGCCATAACTGTACATAAAGCTATTATGATCTCACCTCCTGCTACATTCAGTCTCACCCAGCCAAATGCACATGCAGTCTGCATTCAGCACTGCCATACACTGGATGACCCCCCTGCTACATTAATTTACATGCTCCCACTCTCTGCTTCCCCCCTCCACAGTCTGCATTCACCGCTGCTGTACACAGAATGTCACCTCCCGATGCAGCTATGCGTTCCCACTCTCTGCACTCCTCTCGATGCCACCCTCCGAGTTCACAGAAACCACAACTACAGAGGATGCATCAGGTATCAATGCGCACTGTCAGTGCATATTGAAAACAACATTGGGTGGACATACACCCGCCATAATACTGATTTGCGGTAGAACCCCATTTGAGAAACCCTGTGTAATGGATTTGTAGAGATGTGAAGGGAAGCATACTTTTAATTACTGCACTGTTCCCCACAGGTCCTCCTCTTTTGTCTGTCCCAGGCTACTTTGTGTGATATCACATGGGATGGACAAGAGAAGCGCTAGCAGGGATCAAGAGGAAAAGGCATGTTAAAACAGCAGCTTCCCTGAGCTGCTCTGCATTTGTTTGTTAATTATTGTTATATCTACAGTTCGCTGATCAGATACAATGTTCCGTGAGCTTTAGATCTGAAATTTTGTTTCAGGGGTTCCCCGAGATCTTAAACTTTTTGCCAAAGGTTCCACCACAGGTAAAAGGTTGAGAAACACTGCTATAGAGCATGGAGGAGAGCTATTAAACACTTTGCAAGACCTTGCACGCTCTGGTCCAGACCCGATCAATGAGAAGCTCTGTTCCGCAATGGGCCCTAAGTTAGGGTCCCTATCACTGAAAAGGGCAGATTAAAGCTGCTTCCCATGGGGGCACTTCTACATGCTCTCTCCTGAGCTTCTAACTTCAGCCTGTTCAATTAAGCTTTGGCAAAAAAAAAAAACCTGGAACCTGATTGATTTCTATGCAGAGCTGCACCAGATTTTGCACTCTCCAGTTTTAGTAAATCAACCCCACTGCGCTTTAGCAAACAAAATATTATTCAATTAAAAACATTTTATGATCTATTTGTAATACGCTAGGAATGTTATAACATGTGTAGAATAGATACCCAACTTGCTAATCTATATTAATAAAAGCCGTTTGTCCCTGCGTCCAGACTCTAGATTCCCTGTGTCCGTGATGTTGCGCTACTGCGCATGTGCACCACGGACAGCCGTTGGGGGGCGGGGTTAAACTGCTGCGTTAGTTATGGAGGAGTTTCTAAGGTGAAGACAGTGGAAGAAGATGAAGAGGATTCGATGAGTATGTGGTAAGGGGCGGGTATTGGAGTTGCAGGGGGGGTGTCTGTGTGGAGGGGCGGGGCCCGGGGAAGGCGGGCCGTGCGCAGGCGGCGGGAGGAGGGCCACGGGGAAGATGGCGGCGCTGTGACTGACATTCTGGGCCAGGCCAGGCTAGAGAGGGCGGGGACACCGGGCAGTGAGCGGCGGCTGGGTTTCTCAAGCACGGCTGGGGCTGCTTCTCTGGTTCCTGCTGCCCTCCAGAATGACGGTCCGTGACCATCCGTCTCTTTCTACGTCACGGCGGTGCTGGTGCATAAAGTTACTGAGGTGAGCTGACTGTCACGGCGCAGAGGATCCCTCCCCCTCCCAGTCTCCCACACAGACGATGAGACTTCACCCTCCATTAGCTTAAGCATGTGATAGCAGGTGAGGGGTGAGCCTGAGGTCACAGAGTCATGAGAGTGAGTGTCTGAGTGAGCAGTCCGGTTTCATCCATGCTATGGCTGAGTGTCCCATTTTCTAGGTTTTTTTCTCTTGGTAACGGTAAGGAGCCTGAACTCTACCTCCATTGTGGGTGTGTGTGTGTGATCTCTGCTGTGGATATCTGGATATCCAGTGTGGTGCGCCATGCCCGCACAGCGCCAGACGTCTGTACCATGTCCGCACAGCGCCTGACGTCTATACCATGCCCGCACAGCGCCAGACGTCTGTACCATGCCCGCACAGCGCTTGATGTCTGTACCATGCCCGCATAGCCCCTGACGTCTGTACCATGCCCAAACAGAGCCTGACGTCTGTACCATGCCCGCACAGCGCCTGACGTCTGTACCATGCCCGCACAATGCCTGACGTCTGTACCATGCCCGCACATCGCCTGACGTCTGTACCATGCCCGCACAGCCCCTGACGTCTGTACCATACCCGCACAGCCCCTGATGTCTGTACCATGCCCGCACAGCCCCTGATGTCTGTACCATGCCCGCACAGCGCCTGATGTCTGTACCATGCCCGCACAGCCCCTGATGTCTGTACCATGCCCGCACAGCGCCTGATACCATGCCCGCACATCCCCTGACATCTGTACCATGCCCGCACAGACCCTGATGTCTGTACCATGCCCACACAGCCCCTGATGTCTGTACCATGCCCGCACAGCGCCTGATGTCTGTACCATGCCCGCACAGCCCCTGCATCTCCTGCACCATGCCCTGCATCTCCTGCACCATGCCCGCAGCCCCTGCATCTCCTGCACCATGCCCGCAGCCCCTGCATCTCCTACATCTCCTGTACCATGGCCGCAGCCCCGGCATCTCCTGCGTCTCCTGTACCATGTCCGCAGCCTCTGACATCTCCTGCACCATGCCCGCAGCCCCTGCATCTCCTTTATCATGTCCGCACTTTTACCACTTTTAACCGGAATTTGCTCATATATATATATATATGAAGCACTACATGCTTTCATATCTATATATAATACACTCTTCAAATGTGCTTTAAAATGCATGATTTTCCCTTTTATGAACAAGAAAATAATGGCGCTATTCTGTTGGGCCAGTATAATAAGGCTATGGGGCTGGTATGAAATTATTTCCGGGGCTGAATTTTATTCCCAGTCCGGCCCTGGCGCCGTCCAGGCCGCAGTAGCGTCGGGCGAGGCCGGGGGGTTCGGGGCCTACGCGGCCTGCTGTGGAGACTTCCACCCCCCGGAGTGCGGAGACTGGGGCAGACCCGCAGCCTTCAGGAGAGCCCAGGGATTGGGCCTGCACGGAGAGCCCAGGATGATGGACACCCGACGGCGGGTGAAGGTCTACACCCTGAACAAGGACCGGCAGTGGGATGACCGGGGCACCGGACACGTCTCCTCCGGATATGTGGACCGCCTGAAGGGCATGTCTCTGCTGGTGAGGGCCAAGAATGACGGTGAGTGACCGGAGGATGGGGGAGGAGCAATACCGGCACTACACTGAGGGGGGCGCTACAGGGAGACTACACCGAGGATCAGCCACAGAGAGAATGAGGATCACCTAGAGAGAGAGTAGGGATCATCTAAAAGAGCAGAGAGACAGAGTTGAGAGGGATCACCCAGAGAGAGAGAGAGAGGGGTCACTCAGAGAGGGATCACCCAGAGAGAGAGAGAAAGGGATCACTCAGAGAGTAGGGATTAAACCAATAGGGACTAGGGAACATCTGAAAGAGCACAGTGAGATCAGAGAGACAGAGTTAAGAGGGATCACCCAGAGAGAGGGTAGGGATCATCTAAAAGAGCAGAGAGACAGAGTTAAGAGGGATCACGCAGAGAGAGAGAGAGAGAGGGATCACTCAGAGAGGGATCACCCAGAGAGAGAGAGAGGGATCACTCAGAGAGTAGGGATCAAACCAATTGGGACTAAGGATCATCTGAAAGAGCACAGTGAGATCAGAGATACAGAGTTAAGAGGGATCACCCAGAGATAAAAACTAACTTTAGTAGCAAAGTACGCCTTACTGGAACAAGTCTGTTTTTACAAATGTTTGACCACATATGTGTTGCAGAGTGCGATCACTGGGTGCAGCAGAGTCCATTCAGATCAGACATTGTGGAGTAAACAGGAACTGGCTTCTTTATTGGAACATAACCACAGATAACCTTCTCATGGTGAGAAAACACAGACAGGAAGAGATAACCAACAAGTTCAGTACAGTGTACAGGAAATACACATCATAGAAAATGCATAGCATATCACTTAGCATTAGCGACATCTACTGTCCTATTTGTGAACTGCAGTTTATCGGATAACCTAAAAGCTGTTGTATCTCCAACACCCCTTCTCAACAGCTAAGGCTTAGTCTATTAAACCTATCTTCTTCGTAAGCCTTGAGTGTCTTTCAGCGGTCAGAGGCTTTGTAAGGATATCTGCTGTCATATCCTCGGTTGGGCAATAAAGTAACTCAAGAAGACCTTGCTCTTGAAGATCCCTAAGAAACTGGAACTTCACATCAATGTGCTTGGTTCTTGAATTAACTCCTTCCATGCGCGCAAGTGCAAGGCATCCTTGATTGTCCTCATAGATTTCTGTTGGTCCCAACTGTGGTTGACCCAAATCTGTTAATAGCTGTCTCAGACTTATAACTTCTTGGCTTGCCTGCGCTGCAGCAACATATTCTGCTTCAGTAGGCGACAGTGAAACAGAGAGTTGCTTTTTACTAGTCCAACTGATGGCACCTCCTGACAGAAAAAATAAGTAGCCACTGGTAGATTTCCTGTCGCTGGTGTCTCCTGCCCAGTCAGCATCCACATATCCTGTTAAGGTGCTTTCATCACATGCTGGTAACTTTAGCTTGTAGTGCGAAGTCCCTTTAAGATAGCGAATGATTCGCTTTACAGCATTCCAGTCCTTTTGACTTGGCATTGAAACCTTTCTGCATAGGATTCCAACAGTTGCTGCAATGTCCGGCCTTGTAGCAGTGGTAAGATACAGCAATTTCCCTATTGCCTTCCTGTATTGAGTATTAGTAGGTAATGGGTTATCTTGGCAATTCATCTCCTTTAGGTAGTTGGTTTCCATAGGAGACTTTACTGGTTTGGCGTCTTCCATTCCAAATGTTTCAATTATTTCTTGTATTTTGTGTCTTTGGTTCAGAAGAAAGCTGCCATCTTCCTCTCTCTCGATCTGGATGCCGAGGTAATTCTTTATGTTGCCAAGATCTTTGGTGTTGAAGTTCTGATTTAGTTTTTCTAGGATTTCTGCTTCATCCCCTTCTTGCTCAAAGCAAATCAGGATATCATCCACATAAATAAGCATATAGACCCATCTGTCTCCCAATTTCTTTGTGTATAAGCAGGGGTCTGCTTTACTGCTCAGAAAGTTTTGATGTGTAAGCACTTCATTTATTTTTATATTCCACGCTCTGGCTGCTTGCTTTAGACCATATATACTCCTGCGAAGTTTGCATACTAGGTCTGGCCTTTGTTCATCTTTGAACCCTGGCGGCTGTTCCATGTAAATCTCTTCTGTTAGCTCGCCATGTAGAAATGCGGTTTTCACATCAAAATGTTTCACTTGCATTTTCCTTGTGAAGGCTATTGTCAGTAAAGTCCGTATTGTGGTGTGCTTGACTACTGGTGCAAATGTCTCCTCATAGTCCTCTCCGTATTTTTGGGAATAGCCCTTGGCTACTAGTCTTGCTTTGTATCGTTCAATTGTGCCATCTGCATTGTATTTCACTTTAAAAGTCAATTTACAGCCTATGGCTTTCCTTCCGGGTGGTAGTTCTGTAAGTGTCCATGTTTTAGTGTCATGCATGGATTTTATCTCTTCATCAGCAGCCTTTATCCATTTACTTGCTTCTTGTTCTGAAAGCTGAGATATTACTTCCCAAGTTGCAGGTTCATTGATACTGGCAGTACTTGCTTTGTATGAGAGACGTACAGGTGGTTTACCTTTGTTTTCTCTTGTGGAACGTCTCGGTTTTGTGTCTGAGCCTTCTTGTGTCTGCTCTTCAGTACTGGTAGAGTCTGCACTCACTTCAACTGTTTGTTCAGAAGTTACAGAGATAGGCTGGTCAATGTCAGTTTTCTCTTCTATTCTTTCTTCTACTGTTGTCATTACATTGTCTCTGAAATCTTCAACAAAAGTTATGCTGTTGCTAATGGTAACCTTGTCTGTTTTGGGATCAAGGATTCTGTAACCTTTGACATTGTCACTGTATCCAACAAATATACCTTCAAATGCTCTGTTTTGGAGTTTGGTGTGTTTTTCTTCAGGTATGTAGATGAATGCTTTGCATCCAAAAACTCTTAGGTGTTTTACATTTGGCTTCTCATTGTGCCAAAGTTCATATGGAGTTTTCTCTATTGTTCTGGAAAGAAGTCTGTTCTGCAAATATGTAGCTGTCATAGCTGCTTCACCCTGGTATTTTTGTGGTAGTCCAGAGTCTGTCAGCATACATCTGATCATTTCGGTCAGAGTTCTGTTCTTTCTTTCAGCTACTCCATTTTGTTCTGGTGTATATGGGACTGTCTTTTGATGTTCTAGTCCATTCTCTTTTAAGTACTCTTGTATCTTATATCCTGTGAATTCACCTCCATTGTCACTCCGAAGTATGAGAGGCTTCCTCTGAAACTTGTTACTGGTCTTTATTATATAGTCTTGTAATTTGTCAAAAACGTCACTCTTGTGTTGCATTAGGTAGGTGACTGTGTATCTTGAATAGTCGTCTATGAAAGTCACTATGTACCTTTTGCCTCCAGGTGTAGGTGGGTTTAGGGGACCACACACATCACTGTGAACTAAGTCAAGTGGTCTTGAAGCTCTCTTCTGACTGACTTTAGGAAGTGTTGCTCTTGTAGCTTTGGATTTAATGCAACATTCACCCTTAACAGTAACTGGACAAGGGGATATTAGTAGATCCCTTGTCAGATTCCTCCTCTGTAGTTCCTGTATGCATTCTGGGTGTCTGTGACCTAGACGTCTGTGCCATATATGTATACAGTCATTGTGCTTGTGTGTACATAGTCTCACCTTTTCCTTCACTGTGTCAAGGTGATATAGATGATCATCCAGTTTGGAACTAGCTACTGTCTGGTTGCCGTTTAGGATTGAACACTTGTCACCTTGGAATTTTACAGTGAGTCCTCTGGCTGTCAGACGCTTCACAGATAAGAGTTCTCCTTCTAGATTTGGAACATAAAGCACATCTTTCACTGGTATGGCTAGATTGTGTCCCGCATCATCAGGGCATACAAGGGTTCCATGCCCATATCCTTCTGCATGTATTTTGCTTCCATCTGCAAGATAAATAGTTTCGTTGTTGTTCAGATCAAGTTCTGTGAAAAAACTTCTATCACTTGTGTAGCACCACCCCCGCAGGAGCTGCTGATTAGATTATTGGGTCTACGTCCTGCCTAACAACCCACAGAATCGGCTCGAACCCTCCCTAGGCACAACTGACCCAGAATAGGACTGGAATACCAAATGGCTACACAGATTGGAATATAACACTTCAATAAATAATAATGACCTGTTACCTCTCTCCAGCTGCAGTCCTTCTGGGTAATACAAGGTGACCACACACAAGCTTGCTTTTAAACAGGAAAGTTATTTACTGTGAATCAAATAAACAGTTTCGATACAGTAAAATATGACTTTGTAAAAGGATATACTAATTAATTAATCAAAGATAAGATAAATACTGTGATATCACTCCTCAAGGGCACATTAATTGTTTCAGGAAATGTCTCAGAGCCTATAGGACCGCCATCTTAATCACTATTATACTTTTGGAGATAAGGCTCAGCATTCAGTTAGACACAGTATCAGAATGTCAGACCTATCTGAGTCCGCTGTTTCTTCTCTATATCTTCGCTAGCAACGTTGGTGCACTCGCAATTTGTAATCCACATTGAGGATGGGTGATCAATAGAGAGAATGGCAGCAAACAGTTAGTAATCACCGCGGGGTGTCTGTGCAGGATTGCCGGTAAAACTTCTGTGAGAGATGTACTGGGCCACCTGGTATATTGCCTTCTACTACTCTAAGGCTAATCCTGACTAAAGTTACTTCTTTGATAGATATAGTCAGTTTTTGGGCAGGTGCCCTCTCACCAACAGGACTGTCTCCCAGGAAGCCTCCGCTGCTGTCTCAGTCTCCGGCCTCTGTCACCAGCCGCGCTAGGTATTTGGGGTGGATGAGTCTGGTCTCTGTAGAACATCGATGGGACCTCCAGGAGGGATCCTCCACTGGAGATGAAACACTGCAACTTAGTCACTTAAGGCCCAGGAGTTTCGGCCTAGCATACAGCATCAGCCCACAGCACTGGCATCCTGCTTGTCTCACTGTGTCTTTCCCAAGAGAGTGAGCCTGGCTCCTCCCTTCCTTTATAAAGCTTCCCCCAGAAGGCTGTGCGGTGCAGCAGTGCACCCTGGTATTCTCAAAGCACTATGGGCGATGAAGACTGCTCAACTTCCTGAAAGGAAAATAACATCAAAAGACATTCCATAGCCGCTGCAATGTGTCCTTTTGGCCACTAGATGGAGCCGAGTTCCTCTCAAATGTCAAGCAGCAGTCTTTTAGAACTTGTATAATGGAAGACCCCGCTACACACTCCCCCCACTTGAGAAACTTTGGTCCCCAAAGAGGACAACAGCATGTACTCCAGTGCATATGTTGGCAGTACACAAAAAAAACATTAACATATGCATAACAGGGAATCATCTTCCTTTTCAGAAGCAGAGTTCAAACTTAACAACTGCATATTACAACACAGGTTCGACATAGGAACCTCCCACCAATTGTCAGGGGAGGGAAGGTAATTCTGTTCACAGACCCCTGACACTTGAGTGGCTTGTACAGATGTGCCTGGGGGTGAGCTAGGGTTGTCCTCCACCAAATCTGCGGTGGAAGAACTAGGCTGATCAAGAGTTCGTTTGGAAGTAAAGATAGCCTCTTCTGAGCATTCACCCAATTGGTCATAGGTCAGTCTTTTGGGCGGGTGAATGACTCTTCTTTCCCTCTGTTCTTTGGGATGCACGATCTCAGAGGTACTAGGACCAGCCACTTCTGGGGATTCTTCAATGTCCTCCTCCTCATGTTCCAACACACAGGAATCTGATGCTTCAAGAGCGGTCAGTTCTTCTTCAGAGGAAGGTGCAACCTCCTCCTCAGGATCTTCATCATCAACTACTTCTTCTGGAAGCATGTGGAAAGGTATGAATTCGGGGGCTTCCGCCCGAAGGGTTCCTCTGTCAGCCAATTCGGATGAAGACAGGGAGGCAGGTGTGGGTTCTGGTAACTGAGACGACCACATCCAGTCAGGTACCTCCTCTTCATCTTCCAGATCTTCAGATGGAGAATTTCCCTCCCTCACATCTGGGAGTGTCGACTGAGATCTGGTGACTGGTCTGGACAGGCGAGAGGTCGAAGGGGTCTCTGGCGAATCTACGACAGGAGGCATGCGAACTGCTTCAGAGAGAGGCAGTAAATGGTTCCTATGCCAAGTCTTCAATGGACCCACACTTCCTTCAGGCCGAATTTGATACACAGGGAGGTTTGGTAGTTGCTTGCAGATAACATAAGGTTGGGACTTCCAGCGGTCTGCCAACTTGTGTTTTCCTGGGACACCCAAGTTCCTCAACAATACCCTGTCCCCTGGTTGCAAGTCTTGGATCCGAACTTTTAAGTCGAAATTCCTTTTATTCCTCAGTCCACGTTGATCAGATGTGGCCTGAGCTTTATCATAGGCCGATTTCAGACTCTTCCGCAGTCGGTCCACATATCCCTTGTGCGATGCTGAAGAGGTGTGATCGGGCGAGATGCCAAAGGCCAAATCCACTGGCAATCGAGCCTCTCGTCCAAACATTAGACGATAAGGGGAATAGCCAGTAGCATCACTGACAGTACTGTTGTAGGCATGCACAATGGCAGCTACATGTTTGCCCCAATGCTGTTTCTTCTCTGAGCTTAAAGTCCCCAACATGTCCAAAAGAGTCCTGTTAAATCGTTCCGGCTGGGCATCCCCTTGTGGATGGTAGGGAGTAGTTCTAGTCTTTTGGATGCCTAACAGATCTAACAGTCTCTTGATCAGTCTGCTTTCAAAGTCTCTTCCCTGATCTGAATGGAGGCGTTGTGGTAACCCATAGTGTACAAAGAACTTTTCTACAAGAACTTTGGCTACTGTAGAGGCCTTCTGATCCCTTGTTGGGAATGCTTGGGCGTATCTGGTAAAATGGTCTGTTACCACAAGGACATTCCCTTGGCCACTCAGATCAGGCTCTAGGCAAAGGAAATCAATGCACACCAGTTCCATGGGTCCCTGGCTTTGCAGATGGCCCATTGGGGCTGCTTGACGTGGCAGAGTCTTCCTTTGTATACATCGGACACAAGAATGACAGTATCCTTCAACTTCGGCCCTCATACAGGGCCAGTAGAACCTGTCTCTGACAAGCTGAAAAGTTCTTTCAGGTCCCAGATGGCCATGATTATCATGAAGAGCAGCCAGAACTCTCTCCCTGTATTTAGCTGGTAAGAACAGTTGCCACTTCTCCTCCAGATCTTCAGATGGGCCTCTTCGGTAGGCCACCCCTTCTCGGATCTGTAACCGGGTCCACTCTCTATGCAACAGACGGGCCCCCTGAGGAGAGTCGGTGAGAAGCAACTCAGGGCGCTGGATCTCCAAGGCTTCCAAAAGAAGTTTTCCCAGAGGGTCTTCCAGCTGCTCCTTCCTCAAGTCCCTTTTGGACAGCCGGGGTAAATCTTCCCCTTCAACCTGGGTCACCCTGCAATAGTATTTGGGTACTCCGACAGCCGAAACCCCAATCTCTTCGGCTCTTGATCCTCCTCTGGATCGAAGTTCAGTTCCCTGATATAGGGCACGCACCCCTTCTGTAGCCAAATGGGTCCATTCTTCATCAGGTTCGTGTGGTGCATGCAACCTTCTGGATAGGGCATCTGCATCCCTGTTCCCGATTCCTGGCCGATACTTCAGGCTGAAGTTGAAGCTAGAGAGGGCAGCCAACCATCTGTGTCCTGTTGCATCCAGCTTAGCTGTAGTCAACAGATAGGTAAGGGGATTATTATCCGTCTTGACAATGAATTCAGCTCCGTACAGGTAATCTTTCAGTTTGTCGACCACTGCCCACTTTAAGGCCAGGAATTCAAGTTTGTGGGTAGGATAATTCCTTTCAGCAGGTAGTAGACTCCTGCTCACGTAGGCTACGGGTCGCAGGTGGCCCCCATGTTCCTGGTAGAGTACCCCACCCAGCCCATCTCGGCTGGCATCGACATGTAGTTCATATGGTTTCGTGGGGTCTGCGTAGGCCAACACAGGGGCAGTGGTTAGATTCTTTTTCAACTGAATGAAAGCCCCTTCACATTCTGGGGTCCACTGATCCTGGATGGACTCCTTGGCCTTCCGGGGTCCCATGGTGGACTTCATTGGCTTGACCAGTTCAGGAACGTCATCTTCTTCGTTCTTTAGTAACTCATTGAGGGGTCGGGCAATCTTGGCGAACCCCTCTACAAACCTCCTGTAATAGGAGCAAAAACCCAGGAACGACCGAAGTTCGGTCACATTTGTAGGTCTCGGCCAGGAGGCGACAGCATCCAGCTTGTCCGGGTCGGTGGCCACCCCTTCTTCAGACACGATGTGGCCCAGGTAATGGACCGAGGACTGATAGAATTGGCACTTCTCAGGAGAAAGTTTCAGGCCTTCTTCATGTAGCCTCTTCAGGACCTTTTCCAACCTCTCCTCGTGTTCTTCCAAAGTTCTGCCAAACACGATAACATCATCCAAGTATACCAGTACCTCTATCAAATTCATATCTCCAACGGTCCTTTCCATCAGCCTTTGGAAGGTAGCAGGGGCCCCTGACAATCCCTGAGGCATGCGATTGAACTCAAAGAACCCCACAGGGGTGATGAAGGCTGTCTTCTCCCGATCTTCAGGGTGCATGGGGATCTGATAATACCCACTCTTTAAGTCCATCACACTGAACCACTTCGCCCCTGACAGGCTCTGTAGGGCGTCTTCGATTCGAGGAGTGGTATACTGGTCTGGGATGGTTCTTCTGTTCAGTGTTCGGTAGTCGATACAAAGCCTCAGAGATCCGTTTTTCTTCCGGACTACCACTATCGGAGAAGCATATGGGCTCCTGGATTCTCGAATAACCCCAGTCTTCTTGAGTTCCGCCAGCTGCTGACGTAGATCTTCTAAGTCACCTAAGGGAACTCGCCGGACTCTTTCTCGGAAAGGTTTGTCCTCACTCAGGCGGATCTTATGAGTGGCACTCCTGGCGCATCCCACGTCGAACTCATTCCTAGAAAATATTCCTCGCCATCCAGCAAGTTGTGCCTTGGCCCTCTTCACCCATTCTGGTGGGAGGGCAGCGTTTCCAGAGCAGAGCTCTTCTATAACATCTTCACCCCTTCCCTCCTCTTTAAGATCAGATGGGACAACTGGGGTAGCCGGGTTAACTTGGCCCAACAGCACTCTGGCCGGTACCTTCACCGGTGTAGTAGAGGTGTTTCTGACACTCACTAAAACCCTTCCATGGTTTTTCTGTAACACCTTCAAAGGGATCACTTCAGGGATTACTTCTATCCCTCTCTCCTCTTCCTGTGGACCTGATTCAAAGATGATAAAAGGGCCCGGCTGTTTCCATGTGAGTTTAACGGAAGCTTTCAGACAAGCCACCTCTCCTGGCTGCAAGACCTTTTCCGTTCTGTTCAACTTCCAGAGTCTTCCAACTCCTTCTGCAGGAGTCTCTTGCTCCAATACTAATCGTTGATAGGCCTGCCGTAGCATGGGGTGAATCCTTGGCGCTGGAGCATCCTGTCCCTGGACCAGTTGTGTCAGGAGGCGCCTTACTAGGTCAGTGTTGGTCCCTACGATGAGAGAGCTTTTGTTGGCCCCTGGCGGACGAGGACAGACCACCGCTAGGGTGTCGAAGGTTTCAGCTTCACCAGCCACTGATGGGTCAAAGGTCAACTTGATTGGCAGATACCCGTCATAGGGAAAACTTTGAGTCCCGATACCCCATATCTCCAGATCTTCCAACTTCTGCAGAGGTAGATGGGTAAGGTGTTTATCATAGAAGTCTCTATACAGAAGAGTCACTTGGGCCCCAGTGTCAAGGAGGGCTCTTGTGTAAATTCCTTCTACCTGGACAGAGACTACAGGGGAAGGCCCGACCAAGTTAGTTGGGAATTCTCTTGAAGTGGCCTTGTTGTCTGATTCAGTTCTCTGCACCCAGGCTCTTTTCTTTTTTTTTCTTCTGGACTTCAGTCCCCTCTGGGCCCGGTGTGCATTGATTTTCCTTCTCTCAGTAGCCTGGAGTATAGAACTAGGGGCGTTGTACCTGGATCTGACTCCCTGACTCAGATTCCCTGAATCATTGAGTCTCTTGGATTCCCTTGAAACTGGCGGGCACCCGGTCGACTCCTTCACGGGTGCCCTCTGAAGTTTCTCCGCTGGCTTGCGAGGTTCTGAGGCGACATTTCCTGGGCTGGGACATACTCCTCTAACATGTCCTACTCCCCCACAGTTGAAACAAGTTAGCGATCTCCTAGGTCTCGGTTCCGGGTCTACTCTAAGGTTAGAAGGTTTATCCGGCTTCTCTGACACGTTCCCATCAGGTAGAGTAGATGCCTGACTAGTCAGGATGGACACCATTTCTATCAACTGGGACACCTGGGTCTTTAGGAGTTCAACTTGCGAGTCACTTTCTTTTGCACTTATCACTCTGACACGAGCAGTTGAGTCAAACTGCCGACTCTTCCTTTTGTTGTCTAACATGACCTCTTCTTCTCTGACCATTCGGATCAGGTCAGGGTATTCCAGAATGCCACCATCTTGGCGAGTTCGCAACAGTATGGCAATGGGATCTAAGGGTTGAGCCCCTCTCAGCACCTGCCGTGCACGAGTCTCATCTACCTTCCGGGGGTCTATCCCTTTCTTTATCAAGATCTGGTGGATGATCTTATCTAGGCGTCTAATAAATTCGGACAACTTCTCTTCCTCTTCTTGGTAACAGTGGTCTAACTGGTAAAGAAGTTCAGCCACGTTCTCCGTCCGACCAAATACATCTTGTAGAATGTCTAGATAATCCTGTGCAGTACAGTTCTTTTTGCTTAGCTTGAGATTACGTACGGCCTCTAGTGCAGGTCCCTTTAAACTTTCTGTGATTCTCTGTTTCTTGTGCTGTTCTGGTACCTCCCACTCTTCCAAAGCCTGAGTGGCGGTATCTAACCACTCTTCAAACCCATCTTCTGTCGAAGGCACAGGCTGTTTCCCAGAGAATGTCCTGAGCTTCCTATATTCAGTCATCAGATAGTTTGGGGAGTCCTTACTACATTTTGCTACGATTTCCCCGAGAACAGCACACAGTTCTGAGCTAAAGGTAGACAAAGGTGGTGACTCTGGACTCCCTTCTTGGACACCTTTTTCTTTGCTGGATCCCCCAGGAGTGGTGGATGAGGGACCTTCAGTAAGGACTTCTGGATGTATTAAGAAAAGTTCTGTTTGGTCAGTAGTCTTTACACTGGTTCCCTTAAAGTAATCAGGGACCCCCTTCCTCCACTCACACAATGCATACGTGTGTGGAACGGTGGTGTCTGTCTTTATGTCAGTCACCCAGAATTTCCTGTCTGTGGACAGTGCCCTTAAAACTGGGAGGAGTTTTTCCTCAGTCCAGACCTCTCCCTTGATTTCAACCACCAGGCCATTTTCCACTACGACATTCTCTTCCCTGCACCACTCGGCTGCAGCGGTAGGATCCATTTCTGCGTTGAGGGGGATTCTGTGGCTGAGAGGGTTGTGTTGCAGGACTGTAGATAATCCCGGACGAGCCCCCACGTGTAGCACCACCCCCGCAGGAGCTGCTGATTAGATTATTGGGTCTACGTCCTGCCTAACAACCCACAGAATCGGCTCGAACCCTCCCTAGGCACAACTGACCCAGAATAGGACTGGAATACCAAATGGCTACACAGATTGGAATATAACACTTCAATAAATAATAATGACCTGTTACCTCTCTCCAGCTGCAGTCCTTCTGGGTAATACAAGGTGACCACACACAAGCTTGCTTTTAAACAGGAAAGTTATTTACTGTGAATCAAATAAACAGTTTCGATACAGTAAAATATGACTTTGTAAAAGGATATACTAATTAATTAATCAAAGATAAGATAAATACTGTGATATCACTCCTCAAGGGCACATTAATTGTTTCAGGAAATGTCTCAGAGCCTATAGGACCGCCATCTTAATCACTATTATACTTTTGGAGATAAGGCTCAGCATTCAGTTAGACACAGTATCAGAATGTCAGACCTATCTGAGTCCGCTGTTTCTTCTCTATATCTTCGCTAGCAACGTTGGTGCACTCGCAATTTGTAATCCACATTGAGGATGGGTGATCAATAGAGAGAATGGCAGCAAACAGTTAGTAATCACCGCGGGGTGTCTGTGCAGGATTGCCGGTAAAACTTCTGTGAGAGATGTACTGGGCCACCTGGTATATTGCCTTCTACTACTCTAAGGCTAATCCTGACTAAAGTTACTTCTTTGATAGATATAGTCAGTTTTTGGGCAGGTGCCCTCTCACCAACAGGACTGTCTCCCAGGAAGCCTCCGCTGCTGTCTCAGTCTCCGGCCTCTGTCACCAGCCGCGCTAGGTATTTGGGGTGGATGAGTCTGGTCTCTGTAGAACATCGATGGGACCTCCAGGAGGGATCCTCCACTGGAGATGAAACACTGCAACTTAGTCACTTAAGGCCCAGGAGTTTCGGCCTAGCATACAGCATCAGCCCACAGCACTGGCATCCTGCTTGTCTCACTGTGTCTTTCCCAAGAGAGTGAGCCTGGCTCCTCCCTTCCTTTATAAAGCTTCCCCCAGAAGGCTGTGCGGTGCAGCAGTGCACCCTGGTATTCTCAAAGCACTATGGGCGATGAAGACTGCTCAACTTCCTGAAAGGAAAATAACATCAAAAGACATTCCATAGCCGCTGCAATGTGTCCTTTTGGCCACTAGATGGAGCCGAGTTCCTCTCAAATGTCAAGCAGCAGTCTTTTAGAACTTGTATAATGGAAGACCCCGCTACACTTGTCATGTGACTGGTTGCCCCCGAATCGATGCACCATCCTTGACATTTTTTGTTGCCTGTCACTTTGAATGTGGCATTCCAGTTTCCTTCCCATGGATCATTGATTGAGGCTTTGACCTTTTGTTTAGCATAAGATGGACCCTGTCTTCTTTGCTCTGCTTTCCATATAGTACAGTCTTTCTTTATGTGTCCCTGTTTGTGACATCTGAAACACACTCTGGTCTCTTTCCTGTGTAACCTTGCGTCTGTAGCTTTAAGAGTGGTTCTGGTGTCGGTTTCTGTGGAGTCATGCACTAATTCTTTTCTTCTCTGATACTCATCTATGAGCCAGGTTTTTACAAATGTTAGTGTCAGATCTGTTTCAGGTCGTGTCTCCAGTGCATTGATCAGTGCAGTATATGTATCGGGCAAACTGCATAACAACATGGCTACTGCGTGGCTGTCTGTTATATTCTCCCCGATTGATGTAAGTTGCGCAATCACTTCCAGCATTGCGTTTATATTCGCCTGCATGTCCTGTTCTCTGCTAAGTCTCATTCTGTGGTGATATTAAGGGTGCGCTGATAATTAAAGCTGCTACCTGAACTGTGTATAGTGTTAACGTGATAAAAAATGAAGGTGCGCTATAAATCAACAATCAACAACAAGTATGTGACAAAACATATACAATAGTGATGTTAAATAAAGGTAAATACATAAATCAATCTATGTATAAATAAAGAATCAAAGTCCAATTGTGATAAACGTCCACTCTGTGCTTTATCACCACGTCTGTGGTTTAAGGTGAAAAACACATTCCAATAAAATCCAATAAATCAATTCCGTGATGATCTCCACCAAGTGTTAAAAAACAAAAGTGAACTACAAGTGCTGTATCCATTGCTCTGAAGTAGAAAATCCCATCACCAGTTAGCTTCCCTCCTTACCAGAGGTATTGGAGTTATAGGCAGAAAAGGTTCTGACTGCTAGATGGTAGACAGAGATATCTAGGAAAGAATCACCCCGCAGTAAAGATGAGGATGGCCTCTTACCAGATACTGGGAAAAAAACAGGCACATATGGGATCCAGTGGTAATCGATTGCCCGATCGTATATCCCGCTTCCTGCTGAAGGATCTAAATCTCTATTCCCTCTCACACAACATGCGTGGGACAAATAGAAAAGGAGACCATAGCGTATTATCCCCGAGATATAGTTTATTAAGCAAGTAATGCACTTACATGTATGACAGGCAAATACACAGATCCCGGCTGCAGACCGGGCTTCTGTGTGACGTCTGTGGCGGCACGACTCGCCTCCTCTCTTACGGCGTTTCTTCTCAACAGGCTTCTACTGAGACAGGAGGGAAGGGCGCGCCGCCACGTCCGTCCTTAAGAAGCTCTATGGTGATTGCCACTTCCGGTGTCCGCAATGAAGGTCTGAAGGAGTCAATTCCAATCAATAAGGCAAATTCATATAAAAAGGATGTCAAACTTCACCATAATTGGTATTACCTCATATAAGAAAGTATCCTAATCAATCAATGAAATTTGGCCCAATCTAAAAGATGGATCTTTTCATGTTACTACCCCTCCAGTATGGCATATATTTCTCAATCACCACAATTTTCAGATTTTTTGGATTTTTGTGGTGACACTTAGAGAAATGTAGGGAGACGCTGTGACCTGGGAACCCTTTTCTAATGTTGGCAAGGTGTTCCCCTACCCGAATACTGGCGGTACGTATGGTTCTTCCAACATATTGTTGGCCACACCCACACTGGAGTAAATAAATAACTCCCTTAGTGTGGCAAGTAATAAATTCTTTAATGGCGTACTCCTTTCCAGTGGTAGTTGATGTGAACTTATTGGTTCGTATCGTCTTAGCTTCTCTGCAAATCTGGCAATTTTTACATGGATAAAATCCTTTCATGTTCGGGAAGAATTTAGATTTTATTGGTTTTTCTACTGGATTAGTGGCAATTAAATCTTTTAGATTCCTTGCTTTCCTGTAGATCATATTAGGTTTTTCCGGCAAAGAGGGTCCTAAAATTTTGTCTCCTTGGAGGATGCTCCAATGTTTCTTAAAAACATAATTGAGCCACCTATAGTTGTGAGAATAACGGGTGATGAAGGCAAACTCAAATTTGGACTGAGGATTGTTAGTTTGAAGGGCCAATGTTGGTGCAATGAGATCTTCTTGAGTCTGTTGACAAATTTGTTCTATTTCTTGGTCCAGTATCTGTGGCTCATATCCTTTTTCTAAAAATCTTTGTCTCAAGACATTGGCTTGTTCCTTAAAATCCGACTTTTGTGTGCAGTTGCGTCTGATCCTTTTAAATTGTCCTTTCGGGACCGATCTCAACCAATTGGGGTGATGGCAACTATCCATGGTTATAAAACCGTTCTTGTCGGTAGGTTTAAAATACGTCTTAGTAATAAAACCTGAGCCATGTCTTAAAATCACAAGATCTAAAAAATTAACAGATTCGGGGCTCGCTTCGTATGAGAATCTAATTCCCCAACTGTTGCAATTTAGCTGGTCCATAAAAACTTTTAACGATTCTTGGCTACCCTTCCAAATAAACAGCGCATCATCTATGTAGCGCCTCCAGAATACGAGTTCCCTAGCTCGATTAGAGAAAATGTTGCGATCTTCCCATAGAGCCATGAAGAGGTTCGCTACACTGGGAGCGAACTTGGCTCCCATAGCTACGCCAGTTCGTTGGAGGTAGAATCGTTGATTGTAATAAAAATAATTATGTTCCATGCCAAAGGATAAAAGGTTTAAAATAAACTGTTTTTGTGCCACAGGTATGTCTTGGTTGATATCTAAAAAGGTACTCACCGCTTCATAGCCCATCTCATGTGTTATTATGGTATATAAAGACGTCACATCAGCAGTCACCAGTAGTACATCGCCTTCGATGTCTAATTGTCTCATTTCTTGTATGCACTGTGTGGTGTCTTTTAAATAAGCGGGAATGTCTTGGACCAGTGGTTGCAAGAAGTGGTCAATATATTTCCCGATCCTAGATGTAACAGAGTCTATCCCGCTGACGATTGGTCTTCCGGGGGGCTTTATTAGACTTTTATGGATTTTCGGGAGATAGTAAATGGTAGGAAGTCTCGGGGCGAGGGGAATTAAAAATTCTTTCTCCTTTTTATTTAAAATGCCATCTTCAAAGCCCTGTTTTACAATTCTCTCCATCTTTTTCTTATATGAATAGGTGGGGTCTCTTCTTAAAATTTCATACGTATTAGTGTCAGCTAAAAGATTATTCATTTGTTCAATATAATCTTCTTTCTTTGGCAGCACTATACCACCCCCCTTATCGGCTGGTCAGATAATAAGATATTTGTTATCACACAAAGTCTTAATTCCTTTTTGTAGATCCTTTTGAGGTTTATGTTGTATCTCTTTTCTTTCCAGCTCATTTAACACAGTGTCTCTAAAAACCGCAATGTTGCTACTCTGTGTTCCTGGTGGATTAAACAAAGAAGCGTTTCTTAAGTTGGTGGACACTGTAGAGCTGGTTTGATAGGAAACATAATTACGCTCTCCAGCCTTCGATAGGAAATGCCTTCTCACGTTCAATTTCCTAACAAACTTTTGTATGTCTATAAAAGTTTCAAATTTGTTGAGAGATTGTTTTGGGGCATATTTGAGGCCTTTATTCAACGTTTGTTTCTAACTCGGAGTGAGTGTGACTCCACTCAAGTTGAATATTCCAATTTTGTCCAGATTCTTCTTTTTTCCGGTTTTTCCACCTCTGCATCCTCTTATTGTCTTTTTCTTTTGCTTTTCTTGTGGCCCTGTCCTAAAAAATCCCGCTTCTTTGCACTGATTGGAGTTCTGGTTGGTAACTGATCTCTCCTATCTTCTCTATCCTCATACCCTTCATATCTTAAGGGTTCAAACCTTGTATGGGTATTCTGAATATATCCCCTCGGAGATTGGGGTGTATCAAGCTGATTGCCCATATAGTCCAACCTAGCTCGTCTGGGAGATCTAGATCTAGACCGTACCCGCTGTTTTTCGGGGGGTTCTTTGTCGATTGTCATAGTCTCTTCTATGTGATTCTGCTCTAGGTGGACGTCGCTCCTCTTTTCTTTTTTCTTTCTTTTTGTCTTTCTTTTCTTTCTTATTTTGGGAGATGTCCTTCAAAGGTTTATATCCTTTGTAAGGAACCTTAGAAGGAAGTGTTTTGGTTGGTTCTGTCACTTACGGAACCTTTCGTTTGGACGACTCCTTAAGGTTTTAACCCTTAAGATATGAAGGGTATGAGGATAGAGAAGATAGGAGAGATCAGTTACCAACCAGAACTCCAATCAGTGCAAAGAAGCGGGATTTTTTAGGACAGGGCCACAAGAAAAGCAAAAGAAAAAGACAATAAGAGGATGCAGAGGTGGAAAAACCGTAAAAAAGAAGAATCTGGACGAAATTGGAATATTCAACTTGAGTGGAGTCACACTCACTCAGAGTGAGAAACAAACGTTGAATAAAGGCCTCAAATATGCCCCTAAACAATCTCTCAACAAATTTGAAACTTTTATAGACATACAAAAGTTTGTTAGGAAATTGAACGTGAAAAGGAATTTCCTATCGAAGGCTGGAGAGCGTAATTTTGTTTCCTATCAATCCAGCTCTACAGTGTCCACCAACTTAAGAAACGCTTCTTTGTTTAATCCGCCAGGAACACAGAGTAGCAACATTGCGGTTTTTAGAGACACTGTGTTAAATGAGCTGGAAAGAAAAGAGATACAACATAAACCTCAAAAGGATCTACAAAAAGGAATTAAGACTTTGTGTGATAACAAAGATCTTATTATCCGACCAGCCGATAAGGGGGGTGGTATAGTGCTGCTAAAGAAAGAAGATTATATTGAAGAAATGAATAATCTTTTAGCTGACACTAATACGTATGAAATTTTAAGAAGAGACCCCACCGATTCATATAAGAAAAAGCTGGAGAGAATTGTAAAACAGGGCTTTGAAGATGGCATTTTAAATAAAAAGGAGAAAGAATTTTTAATTCCCCTCGCCCCGAGACTAGTGATGTCGCGAACATAAAATTCGCTGTTCGCGAACGGCGAACGCGAACATCGGCGAATGTTCGCGAACCGGCGAACATTGCAAACCGCCATCGACTTTAATAGGCAGGCGAATTTTAAAACCCACAGGGTCTCTTTCTGGCCACAATAGTAATGGAAAAGTTGTTTCAAGGGGACAAACACGCCGGAGAGGGATCACACAAAAAAAAGTTCTTAAAAATTGTAATTTTTTGATAGAGAGCCAATTATTGGAAAAATTAAAAAAAAATAAAAATAAAAAATTTCTTTGGATTTAGCATCTGGGGGGTCTAAAAAGTGTACCTGTGAAGTTTCAGCTCTGTAGCATGTCCGGAACCAGAAAAAATTACGAATTAGGGTTAGGGCTAGGGTTAGGGCTAGGGTTAGGGCTAGGGTTAGGGTTAGGGTTAGGGTTTTTTTTATGGCTAGGTTTAGAGGGTTAGGGTTAAGGTTAGAGGGTTAGGGTTATGGTTAGAGGGTTAGGGTTAGGTTTAGTGTTAGGGGCTAGCTTTAGGGTTACGGTGAGATACTTAGGGTTAGAGTTAGGAGCCCTACCCCTACCCCTCTAACTCTAACCCTAAGCACTAAAAATAACCCTAACCTTAGTTCTGACCCTAACCCTAGCCCTAACCCTAACCCTAACCCTAGCCCTAACCCTGATTCTATTTTTTTTCTGGTTCTGGACACGCTACAGAGCTGAAACTTCACAGGTACACTTTTTAGACCCCCCAGACAATAAATCCAAAGAAATTTTTTTTTTAAGTTTTTTTTTTTTTTAAGTTTTCCAATAATTGGCTCGCTATCAAAAATGACAATTTTTAAGAACTTTTTTTGTGTGATTTAGTGTCTAGGGGGTCTAAAAAGTGTACTTGTGAAGTTTCAGCTCTGTAGCATGTCCAGAACCAGAAAAAAAGATAATTTTTCAGTAGAGCAGGGATGGTGGGAACCCCTTTTACACCTATATGATTTTTTTTTCTGGTTCTGGACATGCTACATATATATATATATATTAAAAAAATACTCAAATACCAGCCCTCAAAGGGGCTTTTGGGGACAATATATCTATATATATCTATATATATATATCACAGAACAAAAAAAAATTACACAAATACCAGCCCTCAAAAGGGCTTTTGGGGACAATATATATATATATATATATATATATATATATCACAGAACAAAAAAAATTACACAAATACCAGCCCTCAAAAGGGCTTTTGGGGACAATAGATATATATATATATATATATATATATATATATATATATATATCACAGAACAAAAAAAATTACACAAATACCAGCCCACAAAAGGGCTTTTGGGGACAATAGATATATATATATATATATATATATCCAAAAAAAACCTCAAATACCAGCCCTAGGAAGGGCTTTTTGGGGTGCTGTCCTTACAGCAGGAGTGTACCAAGAACACTGGCTAACAAGACCGGGAACTGTCCCCAGCTATAACAGCAGCAGCAGCACCAGCACTTTCCCTGCTCTCAGTAACACAGAAATGATCTAAGATGGATGCTGCCCTTGCTTATTTATAGGAGGTGGGAGGGTGTGGGAGGGAGGTATGCTGATTGGCCTGGAATGTGTCTGCTGACTGTGATGTTCAGGGTCAAAGTTTGCCTCAATGATGATGTATAGGAGGCGGACCGAACATCGCATATGTTCGCCGGCAGCGGCGAACGCGAACGTTCGAAGTTCGCCGGCGAACCGTTCGGTACATCTCTACCCGAGACTTCCTACCATTTACTATCTCCCGAAAATCCATAAAAGTCTAATAAAGTCCCCCGGAAGACCAATCGTCAGCGGGATAGACTCTGTTACATCTAGGATCGGGAAATATATTGACCACTTCTTGCAACCACTGGTCCAAGACACTCCCGCTTATTTAAAAGACACCACACAGTGCATACAAGAAATGAGACAATTAGACATCGAAGGCGATGTACTACTTGTGACTGCTGATGTGACGTCTTTATATACCATAATCCCACATGAGATGGGCTATAAAGCGGTGAGTACCTTTTTAGATATCAACCAAGACATACCTGTGGCACAAAAACAGTTTATTTTAAACCTTTTATCCTTTGGCATGGAACATAATTATTTTTATTACAATCAACGATTCTACCTCCAACGAACTGGCGTAGCTATGGGAGCCAAGTTCGCTCCCAGTGTAGCGAACCTCTTCATGGCTCTATGGGAAGATCGCAACATCTTCTCTAATCGAGCTAGGGAACTCGTATTCTGGAGGCGCTACATAGATGATACGCTGTTTATTTGGAAAGGTAGCCAAGAATCGTTAAAAGTTTTTATGGACCAGCTAAATTGCAACAGTTGGGGAATTAGATACTCATACGAAGCGAGCCCCGAATCTGTTAATTTTTTAGATCTTGTGATTTTAAGACATGGCTCAGGTTTTATTACTAAGACGTATTTTAAACCTACCGACAAGAACGGTTTTATAACCATGGACAGTTGCCATGACCCCAATTGGTTGAGATCGGTCCCGAAAGGACAATTTAAAAGGATCAGACGCAACTGCACACAAAAGTCGGATTTTAAGGAACAAGCCAATGTCTTGAGACAAAGATTTTTAGAAAAAGGATATGAGCCACAGATACTGGACCAAGAAATAGAACAAATTTGTCAACAGACTCAAGAAGATCTCATTGCACCAAAATTGGCCCTTCAAACTAACAATCCTCAGTCCAAATTTGAGTTTGCCTTCGTCACCCGTTTTTCTCACAACTATAGGTGGCTCAATTATGTTTTTAAGAAACATTGGAGCATCCTCCAAGGAGACAAAATTTTAGGACCCTCTTTGCCGGAAAAACCTAATATGATCTACAGGAAAGCAAGGAATCTAAAAGATTTAATTGCCACTAATCCAGTAGAAAAACCAATAAAATCTAAATTCTTCCCGAACATGAAAGGATTTTATCCATGTAAAAATTGCCAGATTTGCAGAGAAGCTAAGACGATACGAACCAATAAGTTCACATCAACTACCACTGGAAAGGAGTACGCCATTAAAGAATTTATTACTTGCCACACTAAGGGAGTTATTTATTTACTCCAGTGTGGGTGTGGCCAACAATATGTTGGGAGAACCATACGTACCGCCAGTATTCGGGTAGGGGAACACCTTGCCAACATTAGAAAAGGGTTCCCAGGTCACAGCGTCTCTCTACATTTCTCTAAGTGTCACCACAAAAATCCAAAAAATCTGAACATTGTGGTGATTGAGAAATATATGCCACACTGGAGGGGTAGTAACATGAAAAGATCCATCTCAAGAAGGGAAACCTTCTGGATCTATGAGATGAAATGTTTCAGGCCCTGGGGACACAACATTGAATGGGATATCAACGCCCATATAAATAATAGTTGATACCTTGTTTAGTCTTTTATGCATCATATTTACAGATTTTAACCTTTTAACATTAATAAAGACAAGATGTAATTAGTATTTAATACATTTTAATATTTTAATATTTTATATTATTTATTTACAGATTTTAACTTTTTAAATAATGTATGCATCTGTGTTGTTAAATAATCAGGACTTTTTATTGTCCATGGTTTATAATTTTCCCCCCTTCCGCTTTTTTGAAGCTGTATATGTACTTACATATATGTATACCAATACAGGAAGTTGGGGATTTGCATACTTCCGGAGTCCTGAATAGGAGTCTTTTAGATTGGGCCAAATTTCATTGATTGATTAGGATACTTTCTTATATGAGGTAATACCAATTATGGTGAAGTTTGACATCCTTTTTATATGAATTTGCCTTATTGATTGGAATTGACTCCTTCAGACCTTCATTGCGGACACCGGAAGTGGCAATCACCATAGAGCTTCTTAAGGACGGACGTGGCGGCGCGCCCTTCCCTCCTGTCTCAGTAGAAGCCTGTTGAGAAGAAACGCCGTAAGAGAGGAGGCGAGTTGCGCCGCCACAGACGTCACACAGAAGCCCGGTCTGCAGCCGGGATCTGTATATTTGCCTGTCATCCACGCTTGAGTTCCCCTGATACATGTAAGTGCATTACTTGCTTAATAAACTATATCTCGGGGATAATACGCTATGGTCTCCTTTTCTATTTGTCCCACGCATGTTGTGTGAGAGGGAATAGAGATTTAGATCCTTCAGCAGGAAGCGGGATATACGATCGGGCAATCGATTACCACTGGATCCCATATGTGCCTGTTTTTTTCCCAGTATCTGGTAAGAGGCCATCCTCATCTTTACTGCGGGGTGATTCTTTCCTAGATATCTCTGTCTACCATCTAGCAGTCAGAACCTTTTCTGCCTATAACTCCAATACCTCTGGTAAGGAGGGAAGCTAACTGGTGATGCGATTTTCTACTTCAGAGCACTGGATACAGCACTTGTAGTTCACTTTTGTTTTTTAACACTTGGTGGAGATCATCACGGAATTGATTTATTGGATTTTATTGGAATGTGTTTTTCACCTTAAACCACAGACGTGGTGATAAAGCACAGAGTGGACATTTATCACAATTGGACTTTGATTCTTTATTTATACATAGATTGATTTATGTATTTACCCAGACTTGTATAAAGTACTCGAAATTTCTACTTGAGTAAAAGTACAAGTGCTCGATCAAAAAATTACTTGAGTAGAAGTGGAAGTGCTCGCAGAAAAAGTTACTTAAGTAGAAGTACTAAAGTATTCAACATTTTTTTTACTTAAGTATTGCAAGTAGTTTTTTCAAAAAATTTGCTACTTAAGTACTTAAAGTAAAAAGTACCAGTAGTTTTGAAAAAAAAATTCTACTCAAGTACTGAAAGTAGAAGTACAAGTACTGTGTTATGTAGTTATTAAAGAAAGAAGTCAAAAGTATGAACATCTTATTGTTTTTATTATTTCAAATGATTTATTCAAATGATTAACCGGTGTTTGTTAGTAGTTTCTTGATGCACTTTAAGCGCTGTAGCACCATTTATTTGTTTGTTTCATATTTTCTTTTTATTGGAAAGATTTGGTATAGCAGCTTTTATTATACACAGCCTTTATTTTCGAATGCGCTGATTTACAAATGACATTATACACATTTTTTTGAGCTTTATGCAACCTGCCATCTACTGTTCTGGCAGTGGTAATTTTTTTAAAAGTAACGAGTAACTATGCAGCACAAAAAAAAAATACTTGAGTAGAAGTATCGAAATCATCGAAAAAATGTAGTGAAGTAAAAGTAGAAGTAGGAGAAAAAAATTCTACTCTAGGAAAGTACAGATACCGCATTTCGGTACTTAAGTACAGTACTTAAGTAGTTCTACTTCGTTACTATACATCTCTGTATTTACCTTTATTTAACATCACTATTGTATATGTTTTGTCACATACTTGTTGTTGATTGTTGATTTATAGCGCACCTTCATTTTTTATCACGTTAACACTATACACAGTTCAGGTAGCAGCTTTAATTATCAGCGCACCCTTAATATCACCATATTATTTCTCCTACATCACACGGGTAGCAGCAGATAAGAGATATGGATATCTTTGAATATCACAAAAATAGAGTTTTGGCAGTAGATGATGTTTTCATCAAGGATTTTTCGGAAGCCACCGATCTCAGAGGCATTTTTATGCGTCTGAAGAATGTGATGGTGGCCGAACTACATGCCTCATGGGACATCGCATTCTTGGAGAAATATGTCCAAGAGAAAATGGTACCAAGAAGTTTGCGGTGGACCATTAATCCGGACCAGGGAGACCCAGACATTGAGGAATGGTTCCAGTTTTTTAACGGAGCTGGTATGAGCCTCCTAAATTTTCTGATCGACAAGAGAAGGAAAAAGGTCATTAGACTAAAAAGGAAATTCTAGAAATCAAAGAAAAGCTGTCCCCTTATATGGCGGAAGAAACTTACAAGATTTATAACCAGGAACTTAGAGAAATCATGGCAATTGAAGAGGAAGAACAGAAAACAAAAAAGCGGAAGAAGTATTTTAGAGACCTGGAAGATTACCACACAGCAAAGGTCTATAAATGGCAGATTAATCTCATTGAAGATGAAGAAGAGGAAGACATTATGGAGGATGACCCCGATGAGGGTACCTCTAAAAAGGTTTCGGTACCGTTTGGTTTTAAGGAGTCGTCCAAACGAAAGGTTCTGGAAGTGACAGAACCAACCAAAACACTTCCTTCTAAGGTTCCTTACAAAGGATATAAACCTTTGAGGGACATCTCCCAAAATAAGAAAGAAAAGAAAGACAAAAAGAAAGAAAAAAGAAAAGAGGAGCGACGTCCACCTAGAGCAGAATCACATAGAAGAGACTATGACAATCGACAAAGATCACCCGAAAAACAGCGGGTACGGTCTAGATCTAGATCTCCCAGACGAGCTAGGTTGGACTATATGGGCAATCAGCTTGATACACCCCAATCTCCGAGGGGATATATTCAGAATACCCATACAAGGTTTGAACCCTTAAGATATGAAGGGTATGAGGATAGAGAAGATAGGAGAGATCAGTTACCAACCAGAACTCCAATCAGTGCAAAGAAGCGGGATTTTTTAGGACAGGGCCACAAGAAAAGCAAAAGAAAAAGACAATAAGAGGATGCAGAGGTGGAAAAACCGGAAAAAAGAAGAATCTGGACGAAATTGGAATATTCAACTTGAGTGGAGTCACACTCACTCAGAGTGAGAAACAAATGTTGAATAAAGGCCTCAAATATGCCCCAAAACAATCTCTCAACAAATTTGAAACTTTTATAGACATACAAAAGTTTGTTAGGAAATTGAACGTGAAAAGGCATTTCCTATCGAAGGCTGGAGAGCGTAATTATGTTTCCTATCAAACCAGCTCTACAGTGTCCACCAACTTAAGAAACGCTTCTTTGTTTAATCCGCCAGGAACACAGAGTAGCAACATTGCGGTTTTTAGAGACACTGTGTTAAATGAGCTGGAAAGAAAAGAGATACAACATAAACCTCAAAGGGATCTACAAAAAGGAATTAAGACTTTGTGTGATAACAAAGATCTTATTATCCGACCAGCCGATAAGGGAGGTGGTATAGTGCTGCTAAAGAAAGAAGATTATATTGAAGAAATGAATAATCTTTTAGCTGACACTAATACATATGAAATTTTAAGAAGAGACCCCACCTATTCATATAAGAAAAAGCTGGAGAGAATTGTAAAACAGGGCTTTAAAGATGGCATTTTAAATAAAAAGGAGAAAGAATTTTTAATTCCCTTCGCCCCGAGACTTCCTACCATTTACTATCTCCCGAAAATCCATAAAAGTCTAATAAAGCCCCCCAGAAGACCAATCGTCAGCGGGATAGACTCTGTTACATCTAGGATCGGGAAATATATTGACCACTTCTTGCAACCACTGGTCCAAGACATTCCCGCTTATTTAAAAGACACCACACAGTGCATACAAGAAATGAGACAATTAGACATCGAAGGCGATGTACTACTTGTGACTGCTGATGTGACGTCTTTATATACCATAATCCCACATGAGATGGGCTATGAAGTGCTGAGTACCTTTTTAGATATCAACCAAGACATACCTGTGGCACAAAAACAGTTTATTTTAAACCTTTTATCCTTTGGCATGGAACATAATTATTTTTATTACAATCAACGATTCTACCTCCAACGAACTGGCGTAGCTATGGGAGCCAAGTTCGCTCCCAGTGTAGCGAACCTCTTCATGGCTCTATGGGAAGATCGCAACATCTTCTCTAATCGAGCTAGGGAACTCGTATTCTGGAGGCGCTACATAGATGATACGCTGTTTATTTGGAAGGGTAGCCAAGAATCGTTAAAAGTTTTTATGGACCAGCTAAATTGCAACAGTTGGGGAATTAGATACTCATACGAAGCGAGCCCCGAATCTGTTAATTTTTTAGATCTTGTGATTTTAAGACATGGCTCAGGTTTTATTACTAACACGTATTTTAAACCTACCGACAAGAACGGTTTTATAACCATGGACAGTTGCCATGACCCCAATTGGTTGAGATCGGTCCCGAAAGGACAATTTAAAAGGATCAGATGCAACTGCACACAAAAGTCGGATTTTAAGGAACAAGCCAATGTCTTGAGACAAAGATTTTTAGAAAAAGGATATGAGCCACAGATACTGGACCAAGAAATAGAACAAATTTGTCAACAGACTCAAGAAGATCTCATTGCACCAAAATTGGCCCTTCAAACTAACAATCCTCAGTCCAAATTTGAGTTTGCCTTCGTCACCCGTTTTTCTCACAACTATAGGTGGCTCAATTATGTTTTTAAGAAACATTGGAGCATCCTCCAAGGAGACAAAATTTTAGGACCCTCTTTGCCGGAAAAACCTAATATGATCTACAGGAAAGCAAGGAATCTAAAAGATTTAATTGCCACTAATCCAGTAGAAAAACCAATAAAATCTAAATTCTTCCCGAACATGAAAGGATTTTATCCATGTAAAAATTGCCAGATTTGCAGAGAAGCTAAGACGATACGAACCAATAAGTTCACATCAACTACCACTGGAAAGGAGTACGCCATTAAAGAATTTATTACTTGCCACACTAAGGGAGTTATTTATTTACTCCAGTGTGGGTGTGGCCAACAATATGTTGGGAGAACCATACGTACCGCCAGTATTCGGGTAGGGGAACACCTTGCCAACATTAGAAAAGGGTTCCCAGGTCACAGCGTCTCCCTACATTTCTCTAAGTGTCACCACAAAAATCCAAAAAATCTGAAAATTGTGGTGATTGAGAAATATATGCCACACTGGAGGGGTAGTAACATGAAAAGATCCATCTCAAGAAGGGAAACCTTCTGGATCTATGAGATGAAATGTTTCAGGCCCTGGGGACACAACATTGAATGGGATATCAACGCCCATATAAATAATAGTTGATACCTTGTTTAGTCTTTTATGCATCATATTTACAGATTTTAACCTTTTAACATTAATAAAGACAAGATGTAATTACGGTAGTATTTAATACATTTTAATATTTTAATATTTTATATTATTTATTTACAGATTTTAACTTTTTAAATAATGTATGTATCTGTGTTGTTAAATAATCAGGACTTTTTATTGTCCATGGTTTATAATTTTCCCCCCTTCCGCTTTTTTGAAGCTGTATATGTACTTACATATATGTATACCAATACAGGAAGTTGGGGATTTGCATACTTCCGGAGTCCTGATTAGGAGTCTTTTAGATTGGGCCAAATTTCATTGATTGATTAGGATACTTTCTTATATGAGGTAATACCAATTATGGTGAAGTTTGACATCCTTTTTTTATGAATTTGCCTTATTGATTGGAATTGACTCCTTCAGACCTTCATTGCGGACACCGGAAGTGGCAATCACCATAGAGCTTCTTAAGGACGGACGTGGCGGCGCGCCCTTCCCTCCTGTCTCAGTAGAAGCCTGTTGAGAAGAAACGCCGTAAGAGAGGAGGCGAGTCGCGCCGCCACAGACGTCACACAGAAGCCCGGTCTGCAGCCGGGATCTGTGTATTTGCCTGTCATCCACGCTTGAGTTCCCCTGATACATGTAAGTGCATTACTTGCTTAATAAACTATATCTCGGGGATAATACGCTATGGTCTCCTTTTCTATTTGTCCCACGCATGTTGTGTGAGAGGGAATAGAGATTTAGATCCCTCAGCAGGAAGCGGGATATACGATCGGGCAATCGATTACCACTGGATCCCATATGTGCCTGTTTTTTTCCCAGTATCTGGTAAGAGGCCATCCTCATCTTTACTGCGGGGTGATTCTTTCCTAGATATCTCTGTCTACCATCTAGCAGTCAGAACCTTTTCTGCCTATAACTCCAATACCTCTGGTAAGGAGGGAAGCTAACTGGTGATGCGATTTTCTACTTCAGAGCACTGGATACAGCACTTGTAGTTCACTTTTTTTTTAACACTTGGTGGAGATCATCACGGAATTGATTTATTGGATTTTATTGGAATGTGTTTTTCACCTTAAACCACAGACGTGGTGATAAAGCACAGAGTGGACGTTTATCACAATTGGACTTTGATTCTTTATTTATACATAGATTGATTTATGTATTTACCTTTATTTAACATCACTATTGTATATGTTTTGTCACATACTTGTTGTTGATTGTTGATTTATAGCGCACCTTCATTTTTTATCAAGTCTCATTCTGTAACGTTTCCGCAGTAGAAAAAGCTTGCTGTTTAAACTGGATCTTTCATGCAGTCTTCTTAGTATGTCCCACATGCCTTTCGCTGTGTCCTCATGGCGTATATATATGAGCTGATCATCCTCCACTAGTAAGCTTATGGTGGCCCGTGTCTGTCTGTTTTTCTTGTCCCAGTCCTGATTATTGTCCTGTGGCCTCTCTGTAGTGGTAACCTCCCACAAGTCATCTCTAGATAATAGCATTTCCACTTTAAACTTCCATAGCTGATAATTGTCATTGTTCAGCTTGGCCACTGAGAGTTTAAGTTCTGAGTTTCCGGCCATTTTTTCCCTCCTTTATATATAAACAGTCTTACTTGTCTATTGGAGATATCACTGGAAACCTTCCTTATGTCGATCTTTATCCGGATCCTGGGCCCATAACCAGTTGCAGAGTGTGATCACTGGGTGCAGCAGAGTCCATTCAGATCAGACATTGTGGAGTAAACAGGAACTTGCCTTGTTTATTGGAACATAACCACAGATAACCTTCTCATGGTGAGAAAACACAGACAGGAAGAGATAACCAACAAGTTCAGTACAGTGTACAGGAATTACACATCATAGAAAATGCATAGCATATCACTTAGCATTAGCGACATCTACTGTCCTATTTGTGAACTGCAGTTTATCGGATAAGCTAAAAACTGTTGTATCTCCAACAATATGTTCTAGCGCCCGTTAATTTAACGGGCTTAATGTCTAGTAATAGATAATGGGATAAACATCCTTCTGAAGCTAACCTAAATGTGAATTTCACTAAACATTTACTGATGGAATAAAAGATTTACCTGCAGTGAATGTTTGGTAAATGGCAGATTCACCACTTTAAAAATATGACCCAAGGTGTTCTTACGCCTAAGCATTTATAAATTCTCAGGTCTACTTAATAAAAATGGCACACCTTGGGTTTGATTTAGTAGAAGAGAAGAGTAAAAAATGTGGTGCAGCGGTGCAAAGGAGCCAATTAGCTTCTATCGTCAGCTTGGAGCAAGATAAGTTAAGGGCCATACACACTATAAGATTTTCTGAAGACTTTTTCCTTCAGATTTACCTTTTCTATGCAATGCAAGGGCCTGCCAGATTTCATACAAATTGAAAGTGTTTAGGTTTGACCTCATATTATATGGTTTTGGTAAATCTAAGGGAAAAAGTCTTCAGAAAATCTTATAGTGTGTATGGCCCATTAGAAGGAGTTAGAAACATATTGGAAAGTGCTGTTCAAAAGTTTCCTTACCCTTTAAGCACACTACTGCTTATCTGGTGAAAGCTTGCCTGCACTCATCTAGGGTGCATAGTAGATACTGTGAGGATACAGTCTGGTAGTCCACAAAGGATCGATGCACCTCATAAGCTTTAGAACCTCAGGAAATTAATGTCTAGCTAGCAATTATGGCATTTACCTAAATCTCACAATAACTGTCTTTGAAGCAGCCATACATATACAATTTCATAGTGCACCTTTACCTAGGTTCACCAACCTGCATATTTTGTACAATTTCATGAATGTAATAACTACCATTTCATAATCTTATATAATTGTTTCCAATTTTTCCTATTCCACAGTCACAGTACTAGGACCGAAAAACATGGCACTGATGCTTTACATTTCCAATGCAAGGTCCATGGTTTAGTCACATGGATAGGAAGAGTGCCTGTCCTTTTGATGTGGCAAGACCAGAGACTTTGCTGCCAATGTACTTCAAAAAACACTCAAAAGTGTATTTCTAATTGCCCATTGCAGTACATTGAAAGCCCTCCTCTTATACCAGCCTTACATTGTACAATTTATCATTTGGTTTGTGGGCTTTTGTCTCTAAACAGTGAAAATGATTATATTCAATGCTGTTAGTGTAAATGTAAGAGTCTACAAATGGTTGCAAATGAATAATATATAAACTCTTAAAAGGTATTCCAATAAATAGTATGATAACACCGATAGGCACAACTCATGGGAATGCATCGGTCAAGTTTTTTAGCTGCCAAACTCTATTGCCATCAGTCATGACAAATGCTTCTGCTTTACACTCTGATGTTGTCAGTAATTTCCAATGAATTAAAAAAGAGTGTATCATTAGTGTATATCTGTGGCTAGGAAGCAATGAGTATCTGCAACCTATTTAAAATGTAATTGAACTAAAGTCAAAAAGTCCACTCGATTTACCGTTTGAGTTTTCTCTAAGCCAGTGAAAGATGGATTCCTGGAAGCACCTCACATGTACTTCTTGATACAGTAGGTCTACTAATTAAGGGCACATTATTTTTTGCACCTGTTTTTCTTTTTCTTCATTTGACATGTATAGTAAGGATTCAGGAAATCTTCAAAATGATTTGCAATGATGCTTGTGCACGAGCATATTAACCTGACAGCTGGTACAATATTCATGACAGTATCAGTGATCCACATTAGTGCAAAAAGCAGAGAAAAACACAATATTCTTTATAGTTTAAACGTTTTACTTTTAAATGAATTAAAACAGGTAAAAAAAATATACCAGCACCAGCTAATGTACCCAGTCCTCCTCCTCTCCTGGTCTCTTTGAGAGCAAGAAGTGTAGTCTCCATACATGCTGATGTCACTGACCCTGCCTAATGCATTTCATCACAACCGGTACTCATTAACCGGTTGCCGACCGCCGCACGACGATATACGTCGGCAGTCAGCCCCGGCCAGGCAAAGTGACGTATATATACGTCACTAGCCTGTCACTTCCTTCGTTCCCTGGGAAGTCAGTGCTTGTGACCGGCGGACCTGATGTCCGCCAGTCACTCGCGATCGTCTTCCGAGAAGGGAGAAAGGCAGGCGGCTTATGTAAACAAGCCGCCTGTCATTCTCCCCTGTGTAGGAATGTTGATCATACGGTTCTACTATGTAGGACCGTTGATCACTGTTCCTACACTAGTAGCCATGTCCAATCACAGTAAAAAGCACGCCCCTAGGGACACACTTAACCCCTCCTTCCCCAATAAAGTTAACCCCTTCTCTGCCAGTGTCATTTTGCAGTAACAGTGCATATGTATAGCACTGATTACTGCAGTAATGTCACTGGTAACCCCAAAAGTGTCAAAAATGTCAGTCAAGCTGCAATTCATTAGCTGCAAGTACTCCATTGCAAGTACAACATTTTAAGTACAGTGAATGAGATATTGCAGGAGACTGAAGAGATACTGAAAGAGATTGGCTTGGAGTTTGCAACCAACTCATCTGTGTTTCTTTTTGCTGACCATTGCTTGAGAAGAGGAAAGGAATTTGGTCAGGTGTCTGCTATTGTGCATTTGCTAATGAGACTAGCCCATTAAGGTGCTACAATTGTTGCTGGGGGAGGGGCTGTGAAGGAGTGTGTGTATATATAGAGAAATACTCATTAGCTGGTCTAATTCATTAGCTGCAAGTACTCCATTGCAAGTACAACATTTTAAGTACAGTGAATGAGATATTGCAGGAGATAGTCAGGAGGTAGGCTGGAAGGTAGAAAAAAGAAAAAAAAAAGGGTAAGATTTGTTTGACTTAAATTTACAAATTTTCTTATTTTTTTTTTTCTCTCCTCTTTAAAATGACAGACTTGGTTCAGTGCAGGAATTGTTTTGCATTTATTTCATGTTCCACTCTTTGGAGATTCGGATACTGTCAGATCTGTAGACAATTCTCCTTACTGCAGCAGGAAATTGCATTTTTGAAATCAGAGATATTTAAATTATCTGTTAAACAAACTCCAGCTGGGACTGCTGCAATGCCACTGCCACAGAGGACCCCCAGAAATGGCAGATGGGTTACTGTAGGTTCAGGAAGACTTAGAGGGGTGGATAGAAGACATGTCCCACAGTCGGTGGTTCTCCAAAATTCATTTGCAGCACTCTCAGAATGTAAGGACAACATGGATATGGACTCAAGCACAGAGGGTGAGAAAAGATCGACTCCTATGTCTAATGTATGCAAGACTGCAGCCAAGGACAAAAAAGATAAAGTGAAGTCTCAAAGGAAGCAGCTGTTGCTGGGTGATTCAATCATAAGAAGTGTGGAGCTTAAAGAAAATGGTTTTGTGAGATGTCTCCCTGGTGCTACTGCTAGACGAGATAGTAGACGTATTATTAATATTGTTAAGCAAGCAAAGCAGGAAGGGGACGTGGATGTTCTTGTCCATCTAGGGACAAATGACCTGGCTTGCAATGAAGTGTCAGAGGTGAAAAAATCTTTTATCACACTTGGAAATGACGTACAGGATTTTGCATCCACCATTTCATTTTCTGAAGTTTTGCCTGTGCATAATGTTCAGAATGATAGGCAGAGGCGCATAAAGGAGTTCAACATATGGCTTAGTAAATGGTGTCAAGAGCAAGGATTTGGCTTTGTTTCTCATGATAGCTCTACTTGGAATAGAAAGGAACTGTACAAAAAAGATGGTTTGCATCTTTCTCTCAAAGGAACAAATGTACTTAGTGAACAACTCCAAGAATTTGCGAAAGAGTATTTAAACTAAGAAGGGGGGGCAAAAGAGTGGAATAACAAGAGTCCAATTGCCCCCCGAAACAATGCCAGAACAGGTCAGAAGCACAGAGGTTAAGAAATGATAAGCTCAGAGTCCTGTCTACAAATGCTCGCAGTTTAGGTAAAAAAATCAATGAACTTGGGTCAATTATGGCATCTGAGAATGTAGATTTAGTGGCTGTTACGGAGACATGGTTTAATGAAAGAAATGACTGGGACATAACCATACCAGGGTACTCTTTATACAGAAGAGACAGAGAAGGCAAGAAAGGAGGAGGAGTGGCCCTGTATGTGAAAGATAGCATTAAATCTAACCTAATACAAGTTGGTGAAGCCAACATAGAGTCAGTTTGGGTTACGTTGCAGTTTGCTAATCATGCAGTAACTCGTGTAGGTGTGATATATAGACCACCTGGTCAAGTCATAGAACTAGATGATCTACTAGTTGAAGAAATAGCTAAAATGACAATGAAAGGAGAAGTTATCATTATGGGAGATTTCAATCTTCTCAAACCAAAATAGCAAGTTCTACCAGGAGTACAGATATTCTAAATTCCCTACTGGGGTTGTCTCTGCAACAAGTGGTTGAGGAGCCAACCCGGAGGGAGGCCATTTTGGATCTGGTATTCACAAATGGGGATTCGGTATATGATGTCACTGTAGGCGAAACCTTGGGATCCAGTGATCACCAGTCAGTGTGGTTTAATATAAGAACTGTGAAAGAGTCACACCACACAAAAACAAAAGTTTTAGATTTTAGAAAAACAGACTTTTCAAAAATGAAATTAGTCATAAATGAGTCCTTATCAGACTGGTACGGATTACATGGAGTCCAGGAGAAATGGGACTACTTAAAAGGTGCATTATTGAAGGCAACAGAAAATTGCATTAGACTTGTCAGTAAAAGCAAAAAAAGGAAGAGACCACTATGGTACTCAGCAGAAGTGGCCCAAATCATTAAAAATAAAAAGCTAGCATTTTGTAATTATAAAAAAAACCAGAGCAATGAAGATAAGGAAATCTACAAGATTAGGCAGAAAGAGGCCAAGCAAGTTATAAGAACTTCTAAAGCGCAGGCAGAAGAAAAACTAGCTCAGTCTATGAAAAAGGGGGATAAGACATTCTTCAGATATATAAATGAAAAAAGGAAATTAAAACAAGGAATAACTAAATTAAAAACAAAGGACGGAAGGTATGTAGAAGAGAATAAAGGGCTAGCCGACTGCCTTAATGAATACTTCTGTTCAGTTTTTACAGAAGAAAAAGGAGAAGGACCTCCACTTGAAAGGATGACTAATGAATCGTTTGATGCATGTGTCTTTACAGAGGAAGACGTTCTAAGATTGCTGTCTAAAGTGAAGACAAATAAGTCACAGGGTCCTGATGAGATACACCCAAAATTATTAAAAGAGCTTAGTGGTGAGCTGGCAAAACCATTAACAGATTTATTTAACCAATCATTAGTAACAAGAGTCATCCCGGAAGATTGGAAATTGGCAAATGTCGTGCCCATTCACAAGAAAGGTAGTAGGGAGGAATCGAGCAACTATAGACCAGTGAGTCTGACATCAATAGTAGGCAAATTAATGGAAACCCTATTAAAGGATAGGATTGTGGAACATCTTAAATCCCATGGATTGCAAGATGAAAAACAACATGGGTTTACTTCAGGGAGATCATGTCAAACAAATCTTATAGATTTTTTTGACTGGGTGACTAAAATAATAGACGGTAGAGGTGCAGTAGACATTGCATATCTAGATTTTAGTAAGGCTTTTGACACTGTCCCACATAGAAGACTTATCAATAAACTGCAGTCATTGAGCATGGACTCCCATATTGTTGAGTGGATTAGGCAGTGGCTGAGTGACAGACAACAGAGGGTTGTAGTCAATGGAGAACATTCAGAACAAGGTCATGTTACCAGTGGGGTACCTCAGGGATCTGTACTGGGACCAATTTTGTTTAATATCTTCATAAGTGATATTGCAAAAGGCCTCGATGGTAAGGTTTGTCTTTTTGCTGATGACACAAAGATATGTAACAGGGTTGATGTTCCTGGAGGGAAACGCCAAATGGAAAAGGATTTAGGAAAACTAGAAGAATGGTCAGAACTCTGGCAACTGAAATTTAATGTGGATAAGTGCAAGATAATGCACCTGGGACGTAAAAACCCAAGGGCAGAATATAGAATATTTGACACAGTCCTGACCTCAGTATCTGAGGAAAGGGATTTAGGAGTAATTATTTCAGAAGACTTAAAGGTGGGAAGACAATGTAATAGAGCAGCACGAAATGCCAGCAGAATGCTTGGATGTATAGGGAGAGGTATAAGCAGTAGAAAGAGAGAAGTGCTTATGCCACTGTACAGAACACTGGTGAGACCTCACTTGGAGTATTGTGCGCAGTACTGGAGGCCATATCTCCAGAAGGATATAGATACTCTAGAGAGAGTTCAGAGAAGAGCTACTAAACTAGTACATGGATTGCAGGAAAAAACTTACCAGGAAAGGTTAAAGGACCTTAACATGTATAGCTTGGAAGAAAGAAGAGACAGAGGGGATATGATAGAAACTTTTAAATACATAAAGGGAATCAACTCGGTAAAGGAGGAGAGCATATTTAAAAGAAGAAAAACTACCACAAGAGGACACAGTTTTAAATTAGAGGGGCAAAGGTTTAAAAGTAATATGAGGAAGTATTACTTTACTGAGAGAGTAGTGGATGCATGGAATAACCTTCCTGCAGAAGTGGTAGCTGCAAATACAGTGAAGGAGTTTAAGCATGCATGGGATAGGCATAAGGCTATCCTTCATATAAGATAGGGCCAGGGACTATTCATAGGATTCAGATATATTGGGCAGACTAGATGGGCCAAATGGTTCTTATCTGCCGACACATTCTATGTTTCTATGTTTCTATGTCAAGGGTCCGATCTGTCCGCCGCAATGTCGCAGTACCGCAAAAAAATCGCAGATCGCCGCCATTGCGCGTTAAAAAAAACAACAAAAATTACAAAAATCTTTCCCTTAGTTAGTAAACGCAATAACTTTTGCGCAAACCAATCAAAATACGCTTTTTGCTATTTTTTTTTTACCAAACATATGTAGCAGAAAACAAATTGGCCAAAAATGTTAAAAAATTTAGATTTTTACATTTTTTTGGGGAGGAATTTCACATAAAAAAATGTGAAAAATATTGTTGTCTTTGCAAAATTTACGCTCTTTTTTTGTTTATAGCGCAAAAAGTAAAAATCGCACAGGTGATCAAATACCACCAAAAGAAAGCTCTGTTTGTGGGAAAAAAAGGACGTCAAATTTGTTTAGGTACAGCATCGTATGGCCACGCAATTGTCCGTTAAAATCACGCAGTAAAAAATCGCAAAAAACCCCCTGGTGAGGAAGGGGGTAAAATCTTCCGGGGCTTAAGTGGTTAAGACAGCAGACTTCATTAAGGGGGGAAAAATGGTTGTCTTAAACGGTGGTCCTCATAACAGGCTTATGAAGCACTGCAACTAAAGGGCACTCTTAAACAATTTATTGCTACAATTTAAACTACCAGAAACTTAAATATACCAAACTTTTACAATGGTGCAACACAAAAAGTCACAGGAATGATTGAAAGGATTAATTAGCTTAATGTAGAGAGATAGCTTAGTACTATAAAGGCAAAGGTTAATAAAACTTCATGAATCATAAATCCAGAGCTTATACAAGTCTCTGCAGTCAAGATCTACCACTCTCAGCCAACAATTTATGAGTACTGTCCTGGCTGAGAAGCTGCTAAAATTCATGCAGTCTTTGTTCAAAAGAAAGCAGACATGGATACAGAAGCTGCACACAAGAAAGCAGAGATAGAGGCAAAGGCTACAAGCAGAAAAACAGAGATGAAAGCAGAAGCTGACTAGATGGAATAAGCTGCATGAAAGAAAAAGTAAATGGAAGCTTTGAAAAAACAATGTGAGCATGCCACAGCTGTGGCAAGGTTGATGGTTTGAGAACAACCAGCTAACAATGGTGAACTAGATAACTGCAGCAGACACTCAGTTGTATTTTGTGCATCATATTCCTCACATGCCTACCCAGAACTCCAGTGAATCAGAATCTTCTGTGAATTAAACAACTCCACCCTACATAATGGAGAGGAGCAGAGCGGGAGATGTTTGTAGTCCAAATTAGGAGAGAAGTGTAGGTGACACTGCTCATCCATAGATGCATGATATCAAATGAGTTTTGTCATCCAAAGACAGTAAGTGTTACTGGCAGGATCACCACAGTACATACATACATACATCAACCAAACTCTAGGGTATGCTACTCTGTCAAAGGCACTTAAGAGCAGCACTAAAGGCAAAGGCTACAAGGCAGTGCTTTATATTGAAGAGTAATACAACAAAATCCCAGTAAGCTACCTCTAAATTTACAGCTGAGGTCCTTGAATGTGACTGAGGAATATAAGGACTCTGCAATCATAAATTATGTGCCGGCATACCAGTATAAAGAAAAATGAAGTATGAACTTTAATCAACCAAAACTATTGATTTCTTCTGTAGCAATTTGTTAATGTTAATGAGGTAGTCAAATATATTGACTGTCTATATTGATTAATGGGACAAGGTTCACAGTGCATTTACGGATTTGCTACAAAAATAACATACTGGAAAAGACCTGTATACTTTCATGTTATATTATGTTTTTCAGTGTGTAAGCATAAGAATAGGGTTTTTTTAAGAGGTCCAATTTAACCCCTTGAGTAAGAACAACTGGACAGAACTGTAATGCACAAGCAAACAAATATTTAAAAATGCTAGAAAAAATGGTTAGCCACTGTCAAAAATCTGATTTTATGTTATGAAACCTACAGTAACAATTATTATCCATTTAGTTTCTGTATATCTATCATTAATTCTTGAGCCCACTAATGAACATTACTACCAGCCTCAATGTAAATGTATGATGTGTAAAAGTAGCACCATGGGTAACACCATCCATCTGATGTGGATCTTACACAAGGTTTGGCTTCTGCTTCTGTAAAGAGCAACAGGGGAGTATGTAAAATTTGAGCATCAGTGGGTCGATGACTGTTCTTACAAGACGACCTGTAACTTTGCTCATCTAAGGCTCCATTCACACCTGAGCGTATCGTTTTCAGACGTTTTTTTGGGCTTTTTACAGGCGTTTTTTTTGGGCTTTTTAACAGGCGTTTTTCTGCCTTTTTTTAGGCGTTTTTTCTGGCTTTTTTTCAGGCGTTTTTTTGCAGGTGTCTGGAGGAAGGCATTGACATCTAACAAAAACGCTTGAAATCAGCCATAAAAGAAGCTCATGTACTTTTTGAGCTTCAGGCATTTTTCTTTTGGAGACAAAATGCTCAGATGTGAACAGGGGCCATTGAAATGAATGGGATTTTGCTTGTTGTTTTGAGACTTCAGAGATGAGCGTTTTACGAGCTGAAATATGCTAAGGTGTGAATAGGGTCTAAATTGTATTGTCAGATAAAAACTTCAAGCTTCTTGGCTACCATATCTTGATGGTTACCTAGTACTCTGCTTGCATTGTCAGACTATCACCTACAAGAGTGAAGAGGTCATTCATGAAAATGAATAAGGTCTGCATAGGCTGTAGATTTATCCTGCCCTTCCCCGATGCTACAAAAAACAAATGAAGACACTACCGACACAACTTCAGACGTGAGGGATAGAAGCAATCCCTTTGGAGGAAAGAGGAATTGACTCATCACCCACCAGAAAGTTATTTTATCTTTTTATTATACAACCTGCCCATGGTCTATGTTTTCTAACATGGTGACAGGGCCACTTTAGATACACTTTCGAGTACTGCTGACAGGAAAACAAAATTCCCTTTTCTCTTTATATTATACACATAATCTATTAAGACATAATAATTAACAATTATTATATTAATATAAAAAAACATTAAATAATTTAGTTCCAAACAACTTTACTTTAACCACAAATGTTTTCAGAAGTGTCTCAAGTACAGTTATGTACACTAATGTATTTAAACGTTTCTACAGTAAGTCCTCCCGGTTCACATATGTGCGATGACAGACATCGCATGTGCTCTGCAAATCGCATGCGATGTCTGTGCAATGCAGATTGTATGGCTGAATTTGCATCGCATTTGGACACAACACGCACAGGACCCTTTTTTGGGTCCAGCACCAGCATGGGTGTTCACACCTATGGGATCCGACTTATGTCCGAACTGACAGTTTGAACTGCGATATGCGAACCTATCTAGGGGTGTCGTTAACTTTGCATTGACACCCCCAACAATTTGCATATGGCAATGTGACGGGATCAGTAGTTCTATATCAGTTTTTGTAGATGAAATTGGGCAGGGCAATAATTGCACAGCATGAAGCAGATATCCTACAGAATGACCTGGACAAAATAACAGAGTGGGCAATGACATGGCAAATGAGGTTTAATGTGGAGAAGAGTAAGGTTTTGCACTTGGGGACTAAAAACATAAAAGCACAATACACTTTAGGGGGGGAACCTTTGGGGGAATCAAAAATGGAGAAAGATCTGGGAGTCTTGGTAGAGGATAGACTATGCAATAGCATGCAATGTCAAGCGGCAGCTGCCAAAGCCGGCAGAATATTAGCATGCATAAAGAAAGGGATGTATTCCAGAGGTAAGACTATAATCCTTCCACTTTATAAAACTCTGGTCCGACCGCATCTGGAGTATTCTGTCCAGTTCTGGTCGCCAGTCCTCAGGAGGGATGTGTTGGAGCTGGAGAAAGTCCAGAGAAGGGCAACTAAACTAATTAGTGGATTGGAGAACCTTAATTATGAAGAGCGTCTGCAATTGCTTGATTTATTCTCCCTGGAGAAGAGACGCCTGAGAGGGGACATGAAAGCAATTTATAAATATCTCAATGGTGATCTAAGCATAGAAAAAATGCTATTCAATCGAAAGGATTGCATGAGGACTCGAGGGCATACAATGCGATTAGAGGAGAAGCGTTTTAACCTCAGGCAACGTGGGAGGTTCTTTACTGTTAGGGCTACAAGATTGTGGAATTCTCTACCACAAGAGGTGGTTTCTGCGGGAAGTATGGTGGCTTTCAAAAGACTCTTAGACTTACATCTCAAGGATCAGAACATTCAGGGGTATGAGAGATGATCACGGCCACACACACCTACACAGGTTGAACTAGATGGACTATTGTCTTTATTCAACCTCACCTACTATGAATACTATGAATACTATGAAATGCGTTGCGGGAACCTGCAGTGGATTTGCAGGGTTCCCATATCACATATATGTGAACCGGCACTTAGAGGTAGGGGATTAGAAAATGTGAGCAGCAGATGTGTACTTCTATCCCAGGTTTTCCTTTGTGCTTAGTTCAAATTCTTTAACAAAATGTATCATTCCAGTCTAGAGCACTAAGTGCCAGTTCACACTTCTGCGATGCGGGAACGCTGCGAAAATGCAGCGTGTTCCCGCATTGCATCCGCACATCTGGCAGTTCACACTGCCATATGCGATATGCAGGGGGTGTCAATTAAAAGTTAACGACACCCCCAATTGCGATCGCATATCGCAGTGCGATCTGCAAGTATGCACAGAATCCGATCGCACTAGTGTGAACAACTATGCGATCCGATTCTACTGCGGCTCAAAAAAAGCCTCATGTGCGTGTTTGGTGCGGATACAGTGCGAATTCAGCCATACAAAGTGTATGGCTGAACTCGCATCCGCACATCAGATTGCATGTAATTAGGAGCAGTGCGCTCCGAATTACATGTGATCTCCGCAAACGCGGAAGTGTGAACCGGCACTAATTGTTTTCTTTGTACTGACAGATTCGTTCTTTTAGAATTTAAGAAAATGCACAGTATTAATTGATTATTTACCAAATAACATTTTTATTAAACATTTCTGTTTTTTTCAAGGTAAAGTAAATAGTTGCTCTTCATAATAGTTGGGATTCTTAATAATTATATATATATATATATGTATATATACATATAGTATATATATATTATCATGTCAAAAGTATTGGGACACCTGCCTTTACACGCACATGAACTTTAATTGTATCCCAGTCTTAGTCTGCAGGGCTAAGTATTGAGTTGGACCACCCTTTGCAGCTATAACATCTTCAACTCTTCTGTGAAGACTGTTCACAAGATTTAGGAGTGTGTCTATTGCAATGTTTGATCATTCTTCTGGAAGCGCATTTGTGAGGTCAGGCACTGATGTTGGATGAGAAAGCCTGGCTCGCAGTGCCCACTCAAATTCATCCCAAAGGTGTTCTATCGGGTTGAGGTCAGGACTCTGTGCAGGCCAGTCAAGCTCCTCCACCCCAAACTCGTTCATCCATGTCTTGCTGGACCTTGTTGTGCACAGGTCCAAGACATTTGGTGGAGGGGGGATTATAGTGTGGTGTTGATTTTCAGGGGTTGGGCTTAGACCCTTAGTTCCAGTGAAGTGAACTCTTAAGGCGTCAGCATACCAAGACATTTTGGACAATTTCATGCTCCCAACTTTGTGGGAACAGTTTGGGGATGACCCCTTCCTGTTACATGACTTCTCACCAGTGCACAAAACAAGGTCCAGAAAGACATAGATGAGCGAGTTTGGGGTGGAGGAACTTGACTGGCCTGCACAGAGTCCTGAACTCAACCTGATAGAACACCTTTGGGATGAATTAGAGCGAAGACTGCGAGCCAGGCTTTTTTCGTTCATATCAGTTCCTGACATCACAAATGTGCTTCTGTAAGAATGGTCAAACATTCCCATAGACACACTCCTAAACCTTGTGGACAGCTTTCCCAGAAGAGTTGAAGCTGTTATAGCTGCAAAGGGTGGGCCAACTCAATATTAAGAAGACTGGGATGCCATTAAAGTTCAAGTGTGTGCAAAGGTAGTCGTCCCAATACTTTTGACAATTTACAGAAGTGTGTATATATATATATATATATATATATATATATATATATATATATATATATATATATATATAGTAGATTTGTTATGTACCATATGAAATATTAATAACAATGACAATAACAATAAAAATAATGTTACATATAAATGTCAGCAGAATACTGACTGACCAAATAAATGTTTCTTCAAGTGAAATGTCCTAGTAAATACTGGAAATTTACATTAGCATTTAGATATTTTATGGCACGAACCCAACCACCTTGCAATGTCTAGCTGATATATTGCATCCAAATGTCGTACATTCAACCTATCAATATACTGTTACATTATCACAAACTGCCTACAAGAACTATTTATGGTTCACATTCGACAATTATATTATATTTTAGTAATAGAATATTATTTTTAGAATGCATACAAAACATTAATGACAAATACAAATATGGGAAGGCAATTCACCTAGTTAGGCCAAATATTTGCATATATATAACTTGACCTTTTCACCCTTTCTGGGATTTCACAATTAAATTAGAAATGTACTAATTTGCTTACAGTCCTAACATTTCATTATTCTTTCTACCTATTAAGTCCAGACTGAACAGTGATACAAGATACCCGAGGGATTGTTAGACATTTTCATAAGAAATTGAATTTTATGAATAGCTTAGATTTTATTAAGAGTTTCAAGATTGTTCAAATACACGACATTAGTAAAAATATAACATTTTTTGTAATACTGTTAAACATTTAATAGCTAACTTAAAATACAGCTCTCATTTGGGTAATAATACATCTTAAAAAAACAGTGTTGCAGCACTATCAATACATGCAATACATAAATTACAAAAAATTGTTGTAAATATCATTAAAGTGACTCTGGTGCTTAAATGTGCTGTATTATGCACAGTCAGTGCATCAACCAAAATGATATGTGCCCCACCAACAAAATTCACACAATGTGACCTTCTGCTCATGCCCCCTTAAAGCGGAGTTCCGGGCACAAAATCAACCTAATCGAAGCTGTGGAGGAATGCGGCGCCGCACCGGAAGTGATGAGAGGGGCCGGTGCAGGCGCATTCTTGGAGAAGAAGACACGGAAGAGGACGCAGAAGAGGATCGTGCTGGCTGCAGCTGCCCACAACAGAGATGGCAACACTGGAGAAGAAATTTTAAAAGGGAGTATTTCTTCTTGCAGGTAAGTGCGAACCGGGACAGATCAGAGGCTATCCATTGTGGAATGTGCTAGCCCTTACTGTCCCAGGGGTATGTTCATTGAAAAAATGTTTTTGTGCCCGGAATTCCGCTTTAAGTGCATGCACTCACTGGATATAAATGTGACGCCTTATGTATAAGAAAAAACCCTAAAAAGTGCTCCAAATATTAAGCCTCCACTTCCCTCTGTCCTAATCTGTGGCTTGCAGGTCCCAAGGAATCACCAATAGTTCATCATATTACTAACGCTGCTCACAAACATATCAACAAAGGGGCATCTTCATATTGTAATAAGGTTTATTTAGAAAAAAAAAAAAACAGAGGTTAAAACTCACATCATTAATTGCCCTCTCTGGCATCCAGTACACTCACTTAACAGTCTCTGCACAGGAAAGCAGCTCTACCCGCCTCAAACTGGGTGTGAGCATGCGTTCCACTGAGCAGAAGTGATGCAACCAGCCATAGTCCTGCCCAACAAGTTTCCTCTACAGGACATCGTCAAGACGCTATGCAGCCACCACCTCCTTTGCTCTCTAGATGCTAGCTCTAACATGTTGGCTACATTCCTCAATATCTTTATAAGTGTGTAAATGTTTTTTTTTTTTTTTTTTTTTTGCACTAAGGAGCAGCAGCTATGTTGGGGTAGAAATAAATTGGTATGGTGCGTTCTACAGTTAAAAAAAAAAAAATGTTTTCTTTTAATGCAACTGAAATGTGACATATTTGGAACAAATCTGCCAAATCTGCAAAAATTAGGTTATATCAAACAGTGCAATGCATGTGTCTGGCATTGTCAGCGTTGACACATTTCTTCAGTAAGTAGATAGTGTGTAGTGTGTAGAGTATTTGTGGCCATATAGCACTTTTTGTGTGCCCTTTCTGGTTAATCATTTGGCCCATCAAACCCACCTCATGTGACTGGGCATGTCGTTTTCATTTGTATGAAAGCTTATATTAAAAGCCTGTGCTAATACTATCTAAGCTTAAACCTGCTCCTACCCCTATTTTAGGTTCTATACTAACTACCCTGTAAAGGAAAGATGTGTATACTTACCTGGTCCGGTCACATGATGTCCCCACTGGTTGGCCTAAGTGAAGAGGAGAGAGCAGCAGCAATGGCTGAAGTGCCTGGGTCGTGATGTCAACCATAGATCTACTATAAGGCATTCATTGTTTGCTGTCCATCCTTTCCCCTGAAGTCAGCGCTGGGAACCGATCATGTTACCTGGACCAAAGCGCCCTTAGATTTGGTAGGTATACACATCTTTCCTTTACAGGATAGTTAGTATAGGGCTTAGAATGGGGGTGGGAGCAGGTTTAAGCTTAGATAGTTTTAGCCTGGACTTCCACTTTAACCAGTTCAGGTCCATCCCCATAGCAGTTTTACTGCTACAGGGCGGCACCTGTGCACTGGATCATGTATTTATACGTGATCCAGCTCTTCCGGGTAGGGCGCGCGTCACGCCACTGGCAGCTCGCTCCTGCTGTAATCCCACACAGCGGGAGCCCAGTGGCTCGATGTCCGCTGGCACCCGCTGATCGTTCGTTACAGAGGCAGAATGGCGGTCTGCCTATGTAAACAAGGCAGATCGCCATTCTGTCAGTAGGGAAGGCATGGATCCTGTGTCTCTGCAAAGCAGGGACATGGATCCATCTTTCCCCCTAGTAAAAGCACCTATCACAGTTTAGATAAACACACATAAATAAAAATAAACACAAATTTCTCATTGTTTGTAGACGTTATACCTTTTGCGCAAATCAATCAATATACACATATTGGGATTTTCTTTTACCAAAAATATGTAGCAGAATGCATATTAGCCTAAATTTATGAAGAAATTAGATTTTTTAAATGTTTTTATTGGATATCTTTTATAGCATAAAGTAAAAAATATTGATTTTTTTTTAAAAAAATGTCGGTATTTTTTTGTTTATAAAAAAATAAATAAAAAATAAAAAAACGCAGAGATGCCACCAACAGAAAGCTTTAGAGCCCATTCAGACTAGCGCGACTTGTCAGGCGACTTGTCAGCCTGACAAGTCGCGCTTGGTCGCGGTCCATTGAATAGTACAGGACCCGTTCTAATAGGAGCGACACAAGTCGCTCCGACTTAGAAAAAGGGTCCTGTACTACTTTGGGGCAACCTCAGAGCGACTTGCAAAGACTTCCATTATGTGAAGTCCCTTCAAGTCGCTCCGAAGTCGTGGTGCAAGGGACTGACAAGTCACCTCCCCAAGTCGTGCAGAGTCGGATCGCCTCAGTGTGAACCGGCTCTTAGTTGTAGGAAAAAAAAATAAAAAATTTTTATTCGGGTACAGCGTTACATAAACACGCAATTGTCTGTTAAAGTAACGCAGTGCTGTATCACAAAAAATGGCCTAGTCATGAACGGGAGTAAATCTTCCAGAGGTCAAGTGGTTAAGAATCCATTCACACTGATCTGACTTGGACCGCGACTTGTCAGCCTGACAAGTCTCAATCCGTCACGCTCCCATTGAGCGGTACAGGAACGGTTCTAATAGGAGCGACTTAGAAAAAAGTTCCCGTACTACTTCTGGGGGGCCTGGAGTGACTTGCATAGACATTCATTTTATGAAGTCCGTGCAAGTCGCGCAGAAGTCGCGCTGCACTCGACTTCACAGGTCGCCCCGAAGTCGGATCCGCCGTAGTGTGAACGGGGGGTAAAGGTTTCATATATAGGGTTATCAGACCCAGAAGTAGATAAACACAGTGCAGCTTCAGATACTTTCAGGGAAATGTATTTGCTTTTTAGGCCCCATGCACACAGGGCGTTTTTGCAGCTGCTGTTAGGAGCGTCAGACGTTTTTTTTGCAGCTTAAAAACGCCCCTCCATGTTATCTTATGGCCTCATGCACACATGGGGCTTTTAGGAGCTCCAAGTGGCATAGGCGTTTTTAAGCTGCAAAAAAAAACTCAGGACCAGTGCGTTCTGCAGCTGCAGCATCAAGCTGTAAACCGTTTGACGCTGCTAAAGGCTGAATAACGTTGCTTAATGTTGCTTACACAGCGTTAAGCCACGTTATACAAACGGCGTGGGGTCCCTCCCAGAATCCATACCAGACCCTTATCCGAGCATGCAGCCCGGCAGGCCAGGAAAGGGGAGGGGACGAGCGAGCGGCCCCACCCCCCGGACCATACCAGGCCACATGCCCTCAACATAGGGGGTGTGGGTGCTTTGGGGCAGGGGGGGGCTCTGCACCCTCCCCACCCCAAAGCACCTTGTCCCCATGTTGATGAGGACAAGGGCCTCTTCCCGACAACCCTGGCCGGTGGTTGTGGGGGTCTGCGGGCAGGGGGCTTATCGGAATCTGGAAGCCCTCCTTAACAAGGGGGGCCCCCCATATCCCGGACCCCCTCTCTATGTGAATGGGTAGGGGGTACATTGTACCCCTACCCATTCACCCCATAAAAGGCAGTGTATGTAAATAACGATAGGAGACGTTTTGGAAAGTTTATTAAAAATCTTCATCCAGTCTTCTCCGCTCTGGTCTTCTCCCCTCCGCTCTTCTGGTCTTCTCCCCTCCATTCTTCTGGTCTTCTCCCGTCCGCTCTTCTGCTCTTTTGCCCTCCGCTCTTCTGCCCTCCTGGTCTTCTTCTTCCTCCGGTCCTCCCCTGACGATGTCTCCGGTGATTATGGCGGCTCCGGGTCTGCGCAGCTTGTTATATAGCCATTAGGGGCATGGCCTCCCGGTGACGTCGTCAGGAGACCCTGCCCCTTTATGTCACAGATGACGTCAGATCTACTGCATATAATATTGTTTAGAAACCTCTGTGCAGCCCTAAATAGCACGGAATTACATGTTGCATTTATTTGAATTTATGTACTAATAGACATATTTATACCTAGATCTTGTGGTCAACTGGTGTCACCTCTGAAGAAGGTCATAGATTTTACTAGTCTACTAGTCTGAAACATGTCAGGTGTTGTCCTCCATTATTGACTACAGTGTTCATTGGCCTCACAAGCCTATTGTTTTATTTGTACACTCTTTGCCTATTGATGCTAATGTGGTTGTGCTATCATGCTGTCCCCATCCAGTTCAACAGTGGGATTCAATATTGTTTTAATATCTTTTTGATACAATAAAATATACATTTGTCACTACATTGGTTTTGTCATTAGTCCAGGGAGGGTTCTACACACAAACACATTGTGTGTATATAGTGTAACTTAGGTGCGAGTGTGGCCCCAGGTGGGGTCAATGTGATGGCAAATGAGGTCAGTGATAGACCAAAGAAAGAGAAGAAAAGAGGGAAGAAAAGGACGTAATTTTTCCGTATGTTTCCACAAAGGTCCCTCAAAGCCAAACAGAGCCTTCCTTTTGAACTACAGAAGTGCTGAGAGAAGGTGTTTTTCAGGTAGAGTCAGCAAGGTACCATGTAATATTTAGTACTTAGAAACTGAAAGTAGCTTATATTGAAATAGAAAAGCATAAGCTGCACAGCATGCAGGGAATCCACACAACATGAAGAGTTTTTTCAAGTAAACTTAAACTGGATTGACAAATATAACTATTGTATTGTTAATACAATGCTGATTTAAAAAAAAAAAAGAAAATGTATGCTGTGGCCATAAAACTTAATTTTCTCCGATAGACCTTCAAAGGATTCAGTTATGTAAACCTTCGATAGCTCCTTTCTCTTACTAAGGATTCAGTTTAAACAAGTTGTTATTTAAATGTCATGTATGTGTATTCTATTAAATAAAATGGACTGAATAAATGCTGAGAATTTTTGAATAATCACTAAAGCTAGTGGGGTTAGCATGAGTGGCATCTATGCATATTTTTAATTTTATTCAAATGCCATATACTGTCTTCTTTTTCCGTAAGGGACTGATGCAAATAGTCTTTCAAAAAGTAAAAAAGTATGAATAAGCGGTAGGCAAATTTTATATTTTATATATATATATTGATACCATAACAAGTACTTAACCACTTAAGCCCTGGAAGATTTTACCCCCTTCCTGACCAGGGGGTATTTTGCGATTCGGCACTGCGAGACTTTAACAGACAATTGCGCGGTCATGCGACGCTGTACCTAAACGAATTTGACGTTCTTTTTTTCCCACAAATAGAGCTTTCTTTTAGTGGTATTTGATCATCTGTGCGATTTTTTGATCATGCGCTATAATCAAAAAAAGAGCGACAATTTTGCAAAGATAACAATATTTTTCACATTTTTTTATATGAAATTCCCCCCCAAAATTTTTTTTTTCAATTTTTGGCCAATTTGTTTTCTGCTACCTATGTTTGGTTTTTTTTAACGAGTAATGGCGGCTATCTGCGATTTTTTTTGCGAGACTGCGACATTGCGGCGGATAGATCGGACCCTTGACTGACATTTTTGACACTTTTGGGGGTACCAGTGACATTACTACAGTAATCAGTGCTATACATATGCACTGTTACTGTAAAAATGACACTGGCAGGGAAGGGGTTAACTTTATTGGAGAGGGAGGGGTTAAGTGTTTCCCTAGGGGTGTGCTTCTAACTGTACATAGCAGGACCGTTAGATCAGTGCTTTTATACAGGGAAGAATGACAGGCGGCTTGTTTACATTAGCCGCCTGCCTTTCTCCTTTCACAGCGGACGATCGTGAGTGACCGGAGGACATCGTGTCCGCTGGTCACACGTACGGAGGTGTCCGTGAACGAGCCGAGACGGGAGCGCGCCTCCGGCCGCGCGCGCTCGCCCCCGGCCGCGCGCGCTCGCCCGCTATTGGCTCCCAGGCTAGTGACGTACTGGTACGTCACTTTGCCTGGCCGGGGCTGACCGCCGCAGTATATGTACTTGCGGCGGTCGGCAACCGGTTAAAATGTATTCTTGATATTACCCACTTAGCCATCACATTACATTCTTTAAAAGATTGTTTAGTAGCGCCCAGTAGGAGAAAGCATGCCTCATTGCCCCTTGGAAAGTCCTAAATCACTCAGTCTTTGCCACATGTGCTGTCAAATCGGGAATAGAATCATGCTGTATATGGGCACACTGACTCCAAGCCTCATGGTTTGTTTACAGTCCAGTATCCAGGAGCATGTACTGTAAAATTTTGTTCAGAAAAAACAAATCTCTATTTACTACTCAAAAAACATCATCCAAAGACAGAGTTAAATAGTATTATAACTGTAGCAAGTTTTCCAGGCCTATGGCCTGATGCGGGTCTGCCATCAGAACCAGTACTCCCTCCAGCCCACGTGAGCGGTGACCCTGGGTGTGAGAACTGAAGCAGCGACAACTCCGGCATCTTTGTTTGTGGTTTTTATTGAATTTAAGGGGATGGGAGAAGGGAATGAGTGGGATACTCCTTTAGGCTCCAACTAATTACACTTGGGACTTTGCTTCTGAAAAATGCCCGTTGGTGCTTCCTTGACGCCAGCCGGCACCAGCCAATGCTCACTAACTCTGAGAACACTCTGCAGAACAATAAAAGTGCTGAATCCTTGACAGAGGCGGCTCTAGACTTTTTGAGGCCTTAGGCAAAATTAAAATATGAGGCCCCCCTTGCGCGATAAAAAAAATAAATAAGTAGGCTATATTATTAACTGTATAAATTGCATATTTTAAGGCAAACATTAATACATCTCATAACCTCGGTATTCAACGCAACCTCTATAGGGTCCAGGTATCTCCTCATGCTACCAGTAGTGACACTGACCCTAGACAAATGCAAAACTAGTGAAAAACAGTCAGAAAAGATGAGTAGGGGGAAAAATTCAGTGTCTTCCACCTGGAAAACCATTCCTGTTTTGGAGGTCAACTGTTGCCCATCTAGTGCCCCTGTTAATTTCATGAACACCAAAGCATCTGAAACTGATAAACAACCCCCTCTGCCATTTTACTGACCAGATCAATATCCCAGAAGTTTAATTGACTTGATTAATATACTCTGATTAAAAAAGTGTTCCTTTATTTTTTTTGAACAGTGTATATATCATAGTTTGCAGACGTGATAACTTTCACACAAACCAATCAATCTACACTTATTGGGATTTTTTTTTTTCAAAAACATGTAGCAGAATACATTTTGGCCCAATTTAATGAAGACATTCTATTTTTTTTCATTGGATAGGTTTTACAGCACAAAGTAACACATATTTTTAACACCAAAAGAAAAGCTCTATTAGTGTGATAAACTGTATTTGAGTATAGTGCTGCAACTGCAAGAGCTGCAATAGCCAGTTAAAGTAATGCAGTGCCGAAATAGCAAAAAATGGCCTGGTCATAAAGGGGGTAACATGTTCTGGAGCTGAAGTGGTTAAAAGAGTTAGTGAATTGTTAATTGTTTATATTAAAAACCAATAAAAAAAGGCTGCAGAGACGTTATTAATCCAGTTTGGTGTGTCCAGTATTCTTTGTATATTTGGAGTATATTCCACCTACCGTCCCCTGTTACAACACTTCTGCTTTGAACGCAAAACATGTCGTCACTTTGACACCTGCGATTCATGAAGTGTACCATATTTTTGACCAAACTGTGTGTGACCCAAGGACTCGAGAGCCATGTTTATGCAACGGTCTTATCTTCAGGATAACTTCTTCAGAAGATAAGACCGTGGCATAAACATGGCTCTCAGTCAAGTCCTTGGGTCACGGTGCCTCTTACATAGCTCCCCCATGGGTATAAAAAGAGATCTCCATAGTGAGGTACCTTCCAGTTATTTTATTCAAAGATCAGCTTCCCGTCTGCCCTAGCAAATGGGTGCGTGCGCTCCTGCAAAGCGACATATGGGCACATCATTTTGCGGGAATCTGCCAACCTGCAGTATATGTTTTGGTGGCTGGTCAGCAAGTGGTAAAAGATAGGGGGGAAAAGAGAAACCCTGTCTGATATACTTTATTTTTATATATATATTTACACACACACAGAGTTTGGTCAAAAATATGGTACACTTCATGAATCGCAGGTGTCAAAGTGACGACATGTTTTGCGTTCAAAGCAGAAGTGATGTAACAGGGGAACGTAGGTGGCATTACATATACTCCAAATATACAAAGAATACTGGACGCACCAAACTGGATTAATAACGTCTCTGCAGCCTTTTTTTATTGGTTTTTATAAAAATTAACAATTCACTAACTCTTTTAACCACTTCAGCTCCAGAACATGTTACCCCCTTTATGCAGAAGTGCAGGTAGTCTACACCATTCATCTGGGATCTGGCACCTTATTAAAGCTGTGACACTGTGACCGGCGTTTTTCCCTTGAATTGTCCGGTGAGTTGGGGGGGATTGAGAGGGGAGCACTGAGTGGATGCACTGGTCTGGATATAAAATAAATTGTGAGGAATCTGAGCACAGAGCACTTATATAAAGAAAATAACATCCCATTTGGTTGTCATAAGATAAGAAGCAATAGCATGATTCATGATGGAGCAGAAGCACTGAGCACTTTATTATTTTTTTTTAATCTAATTTTTTCAAATGCATAGGAAAGGACATTTCCCATATTAATTAATATATTTTTCATTTCAAGCCAGCCTGGAATGGTACTTATAACTTAAATATTCAAATTTCAGGAGGATGACAGGTGTCAGGACAGTACTCTGCAGCTGCAGGCGGCGGCTGGCTGCCTTTTGGATAGGACAGGCCTTCTTTTTGCAGTCAGTCACCCACTCTGAGTCCTCCAGTCCAGCTACAGTCCTTACTCCTTACCTTTTCGTCTTCTTCTTCTGGTCTGCTCTTATCTTCAAGTTCTCCTCATGGTACTACCGAAGCCGGGAGAATGCAGGGGAGGGGTTACGTGACATCACGTCGTGACGTCATCGTTATCCCGGACCATGATTCGTGGAATGCAGGAGAAAGAGGCGGAGACTCAGTGCAGCAGCAGCCAGCAGCCCAACCATAAGCACAACCAGAAGAAGCCGATGTGAGTGCGTGCACTGCGGGGCCTGGCTGGCTGGAGTGGAGAATTGCTATACAGAGAGAGAAACAGACAGTCTACTAGTGTAGCGCCGCTGCGCCGGCGCCCGGCATTTGGCAATGTTGTGGATGTCACTGTGGCATGTCGTGGAGCTTGCGGATGCGGCCGCCGCGGCCCCCGGTGACCTGGCGTGTCGCAAGGTGAAGGGGGACAACTGTTACTGTAAAAAAAGATGATGATGATCTATTCCAGGGGTACTCAAATGTAAACTTGAAAGGTCCACTTACAAATTTTCCATTCAGTCCGAGGTCCGGAAAAGTGACCGTCAAATTCCAAATACAGAACACCAATAACAAAAAAAGGCATTCCCCCAAAACGTGCCCCCATCCAATGCAGAGCGACCATTGTGCGTGCCCCCGTTAATGCAGAGTGACCATGTGTGTGCCCCTATTAATGCAGAGTGTGTCCCCATTAATGCAGAGCGACCATGTATGTGCCCCCATTAATGCAGAGCAACCAGTGTGCGTGCCCCCATTAATGCAGAGCAACCAGTGTGCGTGCCCCCATTAATGCAGAGCAACCAGTGTGCGTGCCCCCATTAATGCAGAGCAACCAGTGTGCGTGCCCCCATTAATGCAGAGCAACCAGTGTGCGTGCCCCCATTAATGCAGAGCAACCAGTGTGCGTGCCCCCATTAATGCAGAGCGACCATGTGTGTGCCCCTATTAATGCAGAGCGACCATGTGTGTGCCCCTATTAATGCAGAGCGACCAGTGTGCGTGCCCCCATTAATGCAGAGCGACCATGTGTGTGCCCCTATTAATGCAGAGCATGTCCCCATTAATGCAGAGCGACCATGTGCGTGCCCCCATTAATGCAGAGCGACCATGTGTGTGCCCCCAATAATGCAGATTGACCAGTGTGTGCCCTCAATAATGCAGAGTGACCAGTGTGTGTGCCCCAATAATGCAGTGACCAGTGTGTGCCCCAATAATGCAGTGACCAGTGTGTGCCCTCAATAATGCAGAGTGACCAGTGTGCGTGCCCCCAATAATGCAGTGACCAGTGTGTGCCCTCAATAATGCAGAGTGACCAGTGTGCGTGCCCCCAATAATGCAGTGACCAGTGTGTGCCCCCAATAATGCAGTGACCAGTGTGTGCCCCCAATAATGCAGAGTGACCAGTGTGCGTGCCCCTAATAATGCAGTGACCAGTGTGTGCCCCCAATAATGCAGAGTGACCAGTGTGTGCCCCAATAATGCAGTGACCAGTGTGTGCCCCCAATAATGCAGTGACCAGTGTGTGCCCCCAATAATGCAGAGTGACCAGTGTGTGTGCCCCCAATAATGCAGAGTGACTAGTGTGTGCCCCCAATAATGCAGTGACCAGTGTGTGCCCCCAATAATGCAGAGTGACCAGTGTGTGCCCCCAATAATGCAGTGACCAGTGTGTGCCCCCAATAATGCAGTGACCAGTGTGTGCCCTCAATAATGCAGAGTGACCAGTGTGTGCCCCAATAAAGCAGTGACCAGTGTGTGCCCCCAATAATGCAGAGTGACCAGTGTGTGCCCCCAATAATGCAGAGTGACCAGTGTGTGCCCCCAATAATGCAGTGACCAGTGTGTGCCCCCAATAATGCAGTGACCAGTGTGTGCCCCCAATATTGCAGATTGACCAGTGTGTGCCCCCAATATTGCAGATTGACCAGTGTGTGCCCCCAATAATCTGGACCGCCGAAGCGGTCTGCTTCCTTCTGTCATCAGCGGGGGGGTTAGAATGGAGAGGATCGGAGTGGCTGTGTTTAGCGCTGCATGATTACAAAAGCCGAGTACAAGTTCTTCTTACCCGACGGAGAGGATGTCCTACAAAGTCCCGCCTCCTGGACACCGGCTCCTATGATAGACGTCACCAGTGTTCTGTCTATCATAGGTAAGAGCCGGCCCAGGAGGCGGGACTTTGTAGGACATCCTCTCCGTCGCAGAGAAGAACTTGTACTCTGCTTTTTGTAATCATGCAGCGCTAAACACAGCCACTCCGATCCTCCCGATCCTCTCCATTCTGCCCCCCGCTGAGACAGAAGGAAGCAGACCGCTTCGGCGGTCCAGATTTTAATCCATGTGGGTCCGGAGTCCGTCTATTGAGGACCCTGGATCTATTCATTAAAAAAAAAAAAAATGTTTGGGAAAGATCATGCGAGGCCCCTTTAAGTGCGAGGCCTTCGGCGGCCGCCTTACCGGCCTAATTAGAGAGCCGCCTCTGATCCTTGACTTGTAGTCCAGAAGATCCAGGACTGACAACTGTAGAACCTCTGGCACTGTTGTACTGTAAAAGTTACTGAATACTTTCCTCCGCCCTGCCCGGCTTGAGGTAGTATGATATCAAATCCTGTATGGCTGTAGCTTTAACTGAAACACTCTGTACACTTCAGGGCCCAACTACAGGTGCCCCCTTTAACCTTGAACTCTTCAGGGTCCACTGACTATGTACCCCCTTTTTCAGCTAGCTGACACTGAATCCCAGAACCTCTTCCGGAGTGGTCCCCTCTAACTTCAGGCAGACCCCCCAGGGGCAATCCTCAGTACTCACGACCTGTGTAGGCTTTCCTGGGACTGAATCCCTCTCGCTCTCCGCAGGCTCTCGGCACACCGGATTCCCGCAGCTCAACTCAGCTCTCTCTCTGGACACTCCGGCGACACCCCGAGACATCCGTCTTCCTCAGACAGGAGGAGAGACAGCCGCACTCTCCTTCCTGGGACTCTGCTCCCGCCAAAGACACCGTGCCATGCACTTCCCTCCATACTTATACCCACTCCCAGAATCCTTTGCAGCCTAATCTGCCTTCTGGGGTAGTTACAAGCTGGGATGTGTTTTCTGATTGGGCTTTCCACACTGCCCTATGAGAAGCCTCTCACAGGAGCCAGTGGGGATACTTCACCCCTCAGCAGGCACATCTGGAAGCCATGACACCCTAGCTAGATAATCACAACCCTGCTGTTAGGCAGACAAGGCCCACTATACATTTACCTAGCACCTACCTGTAGGGTGCTACATAACTAAAATACCTTGTTACCTTTAGTCCCGGTTCACATATATGTGATGCGGGAACCCTGCGAATCCACTGTGGGTTCTCGCATCGCATTCAACTCGCAGGCAGTTCACACTGCCATATGCAAATCTCTGGGGGTGTCAATACAAAGTTAATGACATCCCCAGATCAGTTCGCATATCGCATTGCAAACTGTCAGTTCGGACATGAATTGGATCGCATAGGTGTAAACACACATGCGATCCGATTCTGGTGCGGACCTAAAAAAGGGTCCCGATGCGTGTTGTGTCCGAATGCAATGCAAATTCAGCCATACAATCTGTATGGCTGAATTTGCATCGCACAGACATCTCATGTGATTTGCAGAGCACTGACGCAATGACTGTCATCGCACATATGTGAACCGAGACTTACTGTAGAAACTTTTAAATACCCTAGTGTACATAACTGTATTTGATACACTTCTGAAAACATTTGTGGTTAAAGTAAAGTTGTTTGGAACTAAATTATTTAATATAATAATTTTTAATTATTTTGTCTTAATAGATTATTTGTATAATATAAAGAGAAAAGGGAATTTTGTTATCCTATCAGTAGTACTCGAAAGTGTATCTAAAGTGGCTCTGTCACCATGTTAGAAAACATAGACCGAATGCGATGCAAATTCAGCCATACAGTCTGTATGGCTGAATTTGCATCGCACAGACATCGTATGTGATTTGCAGAGCAGTGCGCTGAGAATCATATGCGATGTCTGTCATCGCAGATATGTGAACCGGCACTTTCAAAAGAAATCCCTGGGCTTTAAAACATATGTTAAAAACTTAGTGATCTGGTTTTGTCTCACCAGCATTAAACTTCCAAATCATTCAAGAGACAATATCAATGTTTGAATGAAAAGGCAAATATAAGAGCTGATTTACTAGACCAGTAGAAAATGTTCATGCAAAAATGTTGTGAATACTTAACTCACTTAAAGCGGAACTGCTCCCTACCTTCACTCCAATATTTATAATGTTTTTTTTTTTTTTTTGAGGGGGGGCGGGCAAAGAGGTACCTGATTTTGACAGGTACCTGCTCCCACTTCCAGTCAGATCACTGTGGCAATCTGAGCAGGAGTTCTGCCCCCATCCTTCCCCCAACAGGCTCTTGGGACACATCACAGGTCCCAGGAGACTGCAGGACAGTTCACGGGGTGCAGCGTGGCTCGCGTATGCACAGTGGGCAGCAGGCTGTGAAGCCACAGTCAGCTGGCCACAAATAGGATGCTGGCGCCTGCACCCGAAGGTTGGCAAAAAGCCAAGTTGGTTGAGGACATTGCTGGATCCTGGGATAGGTAAGTGTGTTTTTTATAAGTCAGCAGCTACAGTTTATAGTAATATAAGTTTTAGAGGAAGATGGGGGGCTGCTGCACACAAAGGTTTTTTTACCTTCATTCATGGAATCCATGATGGTAAAAAATCTTGAGCCTTTACAAACACTTTGAGGTCACATAAGAGCTTGTAATGCATGTCATTAAAAAAATCAACTTTAAACATAAAGGTGAATGCACTTAATAAAATACATATATGGGAACTGTTTTATCTGCCAAAGATTTGTGTTTTTGTCTGTCCAATCCTAATATTTACACAGCCCTGCCATACAGCACATCACTGTCTGGCAGAGAAGGAGACTTGATTTTCCACTGCTGAAATTAAAGCGGAGTTCCGGCCACAGAATCGTTTTTTTTTAAATACTTCCCAAAACAGTTAAAAGGTGACAATAAGGAAGCGGATGCCGGAACTCCGCTTTAAGTAACACTTACAGGTCTTCCCTTCTCTAGAATATGACTGGGTAGTAAGGCAGCTTTCACACCTGTGCTTCGCATTTTAGAGCATTTTTTCTAGCATTTTTCAAGCTTCTTTTGAGCACTTTCATTAGCATTTTTAAATTGTCTTTTTTTCCCATGCTAGGCCTTTTTATGTGGACAACAAAAAAGCAGTATGATATGTGACATCACAAGAGTGATCCTTCTCTTTCTGGTTTTGTCAAATGTTTTCCTGCATTCTCTTCAAGCTTTTCACCGTGTGGATGTTCCCTGCATTGAAAGAGGAAAAAAGCAAAGATACTGAGTCCATCCCATTATTGCAAACAGGGAACAGTGAGGCCAGTTATGTGCCATATATAATTATCTATCTGCACATGAGGAGAAATTCTTTGAATGTACATGGTTATCAGTGAAAAGTTAATTTCCTCATCTATGCAAAGCTTATAATGTTTACACTGTCACCGAGCTAATCGGTGACAGTGTCATAACCTGAAGCCCAGCATCTTCCTAGCAACCTCCACCCCATTCACCTGTTGGCAGGGATATGCTGACATTGTCTGGACATATTGGAAGACATAAATGGATGTCAGGCGACACCCTTGTCCCATTATTTACTCCCAGCTGTTGGCTCATGGAATCTCCAAGCCAGCAGCTGAATGGGACCAGGGATAACCAACGTGTTGCTATGACATGTTCAGCTGCTCAGCTGACATTGTTCTAGCTAGCAATTGGCTGAACATGCACAGAGGATAAAATGTGCACAGTATTGACACTCAAGCGTCATTGTCACTTCTGTTCATATGAGAGATTAATGTATCTGTTTCCAATGGGTACATTAATATTTTACCCCCCAGCAACAACTCTGAGTAGGAAAAAGGGAATTAATTGGAAGTGTCTATGACACTGTCAATACATCCCTCACATTTCGTATGCTATTACTTACCAGCTTACGCCCAATTTCCTTTCCTTTACAATTTCGATGAGTGTCTTAGAATACTCTGCATTTGAAGTGACAGGACATCTCCTTCTGAAACTGTATTTTAGCGGTGGAAAGGCTCATAATCATTCTGTGCTAATTTTTTTTTTTTTTAACAGATGTTGCACGTAATGTACTTGCAGTATAGGGGTATATTTTCTAAAAAATGCGTTTTTTTTTAATTTTTTTGGAGAAAATTTACAAAAGTAAAAAAATGGTCAGTGACTGACATAGCCTTACACAGACTCAGCAATGTTGAAGGGGGAATTTTTAACCCTTTGTTAGGACAGATCGTGTTCAAATCTTGTTAAGAACTGTCAACACAGTACATACAGGGTTAATTAGAGTACAGTACATACAGGGTTAATTGGGGTAAATATAAACAAACAGCACCCTCCTAAGACACTGGATAGAAAGAATGATTAACTTTAAAATTTGGTATTCAGGTGTCGATGAGTCGGGTTCATGAACATACATTTCCTCATTTATTCCTAGGGAAGATGAAGCAGAAAAATGCTTTAAAACATCTACACTCTTGAAAACATTATTCTTACTTTCAGATTATGACTTATTGCGACATTTCTAGAACGGGACGTAAAAAATCCAGGTCCTTAGCATGGGCATATCTCGCTGGAGTGCTTGCTGTCTGGCTGCTTTTGAATTCCCTCAGTTTCCTCCAATAGCATCTACTGTATATGCATCTTTGTGGTTCTTCCATTTTTGTTTAATTCGTTTGTGCCATATACCTGGTCAGAGGCTGAAGTGCTGAGAGAGCTTCCCTTGCATCGAAGTGCAGAGTGCCCCTGAAGGTAGTAACAGGGAGTGCTATGCCCAAGAAACAGGGGTTGCCAGCTGTGACAGGCTGAGGTAATGAGGAGATGTCCACTGACTGGCAGCTAATGAGCAGGGTGCACTGCTGGGCAGGAGTCCCTCAGGAGTACCAGATGAGACTTGGCAGAAGAGAGAGTCAGGAGCAGGGTTAGGAGCCAGGCCAGTAGTCATACAGGGAATATCAGCCAGAAGTAAGGCAGCAAGCAGAGACAGGAGTCAGCCGGTGCCATACACTGGTAATACGGCAGCAGCGGAGTCACAAGAGCAAGCCAGAGGTCATACACGGATCAGCAGTCAGAAGCGGAGTCACTGGAACAAGCTGAGGGTCAAAGCCAGGAATGGAGACAAGACAGGTCAAAGGCAAGCTGGGTTGGTAAGAGGAAATCCAATGATAGCAGGAACAGGAACTCAGGAATACACGGGGAGCTGAAGATCATCCAGCAACTAGTGGCTCATGTTGTTGGCTTTAAATAGGCCATTGGGCACCAGAATCTGTCACGCATTATGTGTGCCACTGACACATGAATCATGCACGTTCGTGCCCGTGTGCACATGCTCGTTGGCATTGGGGAATTTCTATATGCCAATCTGTGATTCTTCTGGGCATTAGCAGATGTGCCAGTTCTTCTGCGAGCTGTTCTCTGACAGTTTGGCTGGAAAAAAAAATTAAAATAATTAATAATCTTTTTTTTACCCTTAGGTACCTAGCAACTGGTGAATCCTTGCCTAGTCTGCACTTTGTATTCATGGTGGGAAAATATACAGCAAGCTATATTATATGAGACACTTGATCTATCATATTGGATGTGATGCACAATAAGGTTATGGCAAAGCTGACAAGGAAGGAGTGGTCATCAATAGCCAATCTTTTCTGGGAGTGCAGCAATTTTCCCAATTGTGTTGGAGCAATTGACGGGAAACACATAAGGATAGTCAAGCCAAAATCAAGTGGCAGCAAGTACTTATAAAAAATATTTTTCTTTTGTACTTTTGGCAGTTAAAATAATTGATTTTTCTATATTGGCAAAGGATCATATAGGAGCAGCTCTGGCTCCTGTATTTTTGGTCATTCTGCCTTTGAACAGATGCTTTGCAAAAATGAACTTGGCCTGCTTGAGGACTCTTCACTGCTGGGAATAAGAATTCCTGCTCTACCTCTTTTTTTTTTGTTGGGGACGAGGCCTTTGCCCTGTATGAGCACTTGCTATGGCTCTATTTTAGTCGAGGCCTTAATGTGGAGAAGGTTTTTAATTTTTGGCTCACCAGCACATGAAGAGTTGTAGAGTGTGCTTTTGAGCTCCTTTGTAATGTAAGTGGTGTTTTCTGTACACTGCAATCAACTGGAATGCAGTCATTGCAGTTAAGGCAGCATGTGTCCTGCACAATTTTGTATGCCAGCGTGATGGTTTCCTTTTTTATGACACTTTCGTGCTCACAATGGAAAGGGCTTATTGGACTGGAAGCCATGGCAGCACAAGTGGTGCACATGTCAGGGAAATTTTGGCTCCTTCTTTATGTCTCCCACAAAGTGCTCCCATGGCAGCTTGACGCCATTAAATAAATGTGAGATAAAAACTTCAGCTCTGCAGACTTGTAGTTATGCATTTTCAGCTCTATGGATATGGATAATAAAATGATGATAATAAAAGTATTTTGAACTTAAAGTGTATTTTCTTTTTGGTGCTATTACTTTTTTTTTAGATAAATTTTGTTTCTGATATCAGTACCTGACAGCTAAAAAGAGTTTACTAAGGTTACCATATGCTGAATGACAATTCTTTCTACTGGGCTCAAGTGTCTGAAAACACATATGCATGCCTATGCAAAGTTGCACAAATTATCTAGCCTGATTACTAGTGGTGGGAGAATACATGACATGGCTGGCACATGTCTGCAATATCTACAGCTGCATTGTTGCACAAAGGTTACAGGCAGGCTTACAACTAGCAAAGCATGAGGATACACATTGTTGGAGAATACCCATGGCTGGAACATGTCTGCAAAATCTACAGCTGCATTGTTGCACAAAGGTTATAGGCAGGCTTACAACTAGCAAAGCATGAGGATACACATTGTTGGAGAATACCCATGGCTGGAACATGTCTGCAAAATCTACAGCTGCATTGTTGCACAAAAGTTACATTCAGGCTTACAACTACAAAACTCCACAAGCCTGAGGATACACATTGTTAGAGAATACCCATGGCTGTCTCAGATGTCTGCAATAAATGCAGCTGCACAAGCAATACCAACTAAACATGGCTGGTGTACAGAGAGATAATTTACCTTTTTCTTGTATCTGGGAAGAACTGTTCGTGGCCCAGTCAGTAAATACTTAGGATACAATGTCTTTCTATGCCTTCTTCTCCTCCTTCTATTTATATTGGGGGTACTTTGGGTCATGAAGGCATGTGTGGCCATGCATCAGGGCAATGAAGCTCCCTTGGTCAAAGAGATGATGTGCGCTGTCCTCCATCTTACTCAGAAAAAAATGTGTTCATTGGTGGAGTTTTGCTGCTTATAGGTGGAGAGGTGCTGTTTCCCGACAAAACTATCATAATTAATGTATATCGCATGTTTGCAGGCATTTCCAATTAAGTCTATGGGGACAAAAATACTCTAATCTGGCCAGAAAGAAGCTCATGTACTTTTTGAGTGGCAGTCATTTTGCTTCAGGTGAGAAAACGTTCAGATATGAACAGAGGCCATTGAAATAAATAAAAATTTGCTTGTTCAGTGTCCTTAAGATTCAAGTTACAAAACGCTTAGGTGTGAATGAGGCCTAAAGGAAAAGCAGCACACTGATGAGTGCATCTCTCTTCTCCTATCAGCATGTTTCTTCCCCCTCTAATGGTCTTAGTGCAGTACAAGGAATTTATAGTGCTGTTCAAGAGGCTAATATCAAGTCAAAATCAGGACTTTGCACCGCTTGCATTTATAAAATACGTATAAGAAAAGGCTGCATTGATGTGTGCCTTTTATATGTGCCTGGAGTTCGGGTTTGAAAGTTGAAAACACTTTGATACTGTTATAAAGCCCAAAGACTGATAGATCCTGCCACATTCAGGAATTGTTGCTAAGTGTTGTGCATTGACTTCCACACCAAGGTAATGCAGCAGTCATCAGATGAGTGAGGAACTTGCCATTTTCAGTAAAAAAAATTGAATGCATGAACAGTCTTTGTACAACCTTAACACATAAATAATTAAACAATTTCTGAGACACAATTGAATGTAAAAAAAGTTTATTAATATCTATATTATTATACTAACACAATATTTTGTTTAATCATAAAATAAATATGTATATCTGTTGGTGACATACATAAATATAAACTTTATATTACATAGTTATATTTTAACCCATTGGCACTATTTGATACAGTACTAAAAGAATTTATATATGTATTTTATCTCTTATTTCTTATATTTCATTTCTTGAACAAACAAAAAAATATATATTTTGTAACAACAAAATGAACTGTCTGTTGACTGACAGATATGTAGTAAATTCACCTCTGCATGTACAGAAGATTTAAATCACCAAGAGGACAACATGAAAAGGTCTTTTTCTGCTTTAGAGCATACAGTACAAAAAAACAACACACTTTAATTATACATGGAACAAGTATAGTAACCACATAGAGTTCTAACAGCACGTCATTGCTCAGAAAGAGACAAAAGTACACTGAAATGTAGAATATTATATTGTTATGTGTAAAGCTTATTAATATTGCTTCCATTTAATTTGTTATTGATTTTCATAGTCAGTCGTGGTCAGTGCACCCAAAATTGATATTTTTGAAAATGTAGAATTAAACACCAAATAAACTCCAAGGGATTGCAATAGTAGGTACGGACGTATTTTCCATACCTGACCTTGGGGTGGTGCCATAAGTGGCCATTTGAGTGGGCAACACTTACGTCTTGAAAACTTTTCTAATTTTTTTTTCTTTTTAATCCCTCTTTTCCTGCAGCTACTGGACATCTTTATAGAAATAGAGAAGAACCAGCGCTGGTTCTTTTCTATTTCTATTTGTTTTCTACGTGGTGACACCTAGGAACTAGCAGCAGAGTCCGGGTGCTCCATTTCTTACACCAGCTTCCTTTACCATTTCCTCTATTTCCTAGTGGTAGCGCATAGATTCACCCCTTTCTACTGGGCATCTTTGTCTGTATGCCCATTTGCTGTCAAACACCTCTATATCTTGAAGGAAGGCGTCCAAATGGATATTTTAATTGAGGAGGGTGTGCCCAAGCATAGAAGAGGAGATTAAGGGGAGATATGATCAACTTGTATAAATATATAGGTGGTCCATATAAGGAACTTGGTGTTGAGGTATTCACTTTAAGGTCATCACAGAGGACAAGGGGGCACTCTTTACATCTGGAGAAAAAGAGATACAGAAAGGTTTCTTCACAGTAAAAGCTGTGAAAATGTGGAATAGGCTCCCTCAAGAGGGGGTTCTGGCTAGCTTGGTAGTTTGCTTTAAAAAAAGGACTGGATTCTTTCTTAAATGTACATAACATAACTGGATACTAACAGTTATAGATAAAGTTGATCCAGGGAATATCTGATTGCTTCTCAGGGGATCAGGAAGGCATTTTGCTCCCTGCTGGAGTAAATTGAATCATGCTTTACTGGGTTTTTTGCCTTTTTCTCGATCAACTGTGGGTATAGGATTGTGTATATGGGATTGTATGATTTTTTTCCCCCCTTTTATTGGTTGAACTACATGGACTTGTGTCTTTTTTGAGCCTAACTATGTACCTATGTAAGTATATGGGCCCAGTAGATGTTGCTCATTGAGTGACCTAGTGTAGCTGCAGAAGAAACTAGAAGGAACAGCTAAGAACAAGAAGAAGCCCATGGACATCTTTCATACTGTTGCTTTTGATGACTTATTTCCTTGCACTTAAACTACAAACCTGCTATTTGCTATTTTGCTAGTGAAGAAAAGAAGATGTGCCCCATCTTAGTGCTTTAGCATTCCAAGTAAATCGATTTGATTTGAATGTATGAAGTGGTGTTATCACTCTAAATAGAGCCCTGGTGTTGAAGTCTTTATCCTTGAGTTTTCAGGCTTGTATACACTTGTCCTGAACATTATAAGGGAAACCGTCTTGTCCTGTTTGGGTTTTAGTTATTTTTTTTAAATCCAATGGAATGCCACAAGTAATGAGCAATGAGAACACCCAAAACACTAAGCTGAACAGTAACAGGATCAGGAATGCATGCAGAGCGTCCCACTAAAGTTCCCAACAGATATAAGAAGGTATTGGGTAATTCAACCCACTATATTACACCTACAACTGAAATATCTCTTTTGGGTGGACATAACATGTTCTGATAATGTGGGAATGTGTATGGACAGTTATATATCTCTCTAGTTAGGTTTTCATCTATTCATCTATTTTGTATGTGATTAGCAGGATACCAATAATAATCTGAAGCACAAAAGGAGAATTCATACTGTTCACTTGAAAATACTTTTTGTGCACTGGTTTGTGCATAGCAAATATTATTTACATGCGAATGTAATTTCTATTTCGAGGAACATAAGTCCGAGTTCTCTCATATAAACCAGTCTGATTTATTTATTTTTAGCAAAAGTGTTGATATGCTTGGCTGAGAACCTGGTGCTGGTAGTTTTTATCATAGGCTTATGGCACAAAAAATTCTAGTTTTAACCTCTTCCCTTAACCATCAACTGACCTCAATCAGTTCAATTAGAAGAACACAGAACTTAGATAATGGCACAGTATATGCCTAACATTCCACAATACAATGTGGACACCTCAGGAACCTGCAATTAAAAGGCTATCCTGATACATTATTAGGTGTTGGGTCGGGTCTCTAAACACAGATTTGCAGCAAAATCAGTTTTTGCATACTTAATGTGTCTCGAGTTGACACCTAGGGCATGCTGGAGCAGAGTTCTGGCAGGAGATAGATATTTAAAGGTACCTTAAGATGCTTACTAATCTCTGGTAATGTTAGTTTTTAAAACATTTTCTCATGACAAGTTCACTCTAAAGCTGGATACACACTATCCAACATTTGTGGCTAGATTTCCTTCAGATTAAAGCCCCGTACACAGGTACCGATTGTCGGCCGTAAATATTCGGCTGCCGACCGATCGGCCGATTGTAGGCTTGTTAGTATGATGCTTCCGACAGCCGAACAGCGCATTTTTGGCCGAACAGAATCCGTCACCAGAACGGCCGATTGTTCGCCAGTCAGTACAGAATTCGGCCGACAGACAGCAGATTTGCAAGACTGGGCATGCTCAGAAAAGAAAAAACACACGGAAAGTTAACCATCACATGACATCACTTCTGCATTCGGCTGTTGGTGGCCGACAAAATTCGTGTGCAGTCTTTAACACTTTTCAGTGGACAGGACAGCACCGGACAAAAGATGGCCGATCGTTCGGCCGACATTCGGTACGTGTGTACGGGGCTTTACTTTTCTATGTAGTGCAAGGGCCTGCCAGATTGCATACAAATTGAAAGTGTTTAGGTTTGACCTCATATTATATGGTTTTGGTAAATCTAAAGGAAAAAGTCTTCAGAAAATCTTTTAGTGTGTATGGCCCATTAGTTTGTAGGGTTCAATATTGAGTTGGCCCACCCTTTGCAGCTGTATCAGCTTAAACTCTTCTGGGAAGGCTTTCCACAAGGTTTAGGAGTGTCTATGGGAATGTTTGACCATTTTTCCAGAAGCACATTTGTGAGGTCAGGCACTGATGTTGGACGACAAGGCCTGGCTCAAAGTCTCCGCTCTAATTCATCCCAAAGGTGTTCTGTCGGGTTGAGGTCAGGACTCTGTGCAGGCCAGTCAAGTTCCCCCACCCCAAACTCGCTCATCCATTTCTTGATGGACCTTGCTTTGTGCACAGGTCTAAATAATTTGGTGGAGGGGGATTATGGTGAGGGGTTGCTTTTCAAGGGTTGAGCTTGGCCCCTTAGTTCCAGTGAAGGGAACTCTTAAGACGTCAGCATACCAAGACATTTTGGACAATTTCATGCACACAACTCTGTGGGAACAGTATGGGGATGGCCCCTTCCTGTTCCAACATGACTGCACACCAGTGCACAATGCAAGGTCCATAAAGAGAAGGATTAACGAGTTTGGGGTGGAGGAACTTTACTGGCCTGCACAGATAGACAATAGAACACCTTTGGGATGAATTCAAGTGGAGACTGCAAGCCAGGCCTTCTCGTCCAACATCAGTTCCTGACCTCACAAATAGGCTTCTGGTCCACCCCAACTTGCACATTCATGTCTTTAAGGGCCATCCCCAAACTGTTCCCACAAGGTTGAGAGCATGAAGTTGTCCAAAATGTTGTGGTATGCTGGAGCCCTAAGAGTTCCCTTCACTGGAAGTAAGGGGCCAAGCCCAAGCCCTAAAAAACAGTGCCAGACCATAATCCCCCTCCAACCAAATGATTTGGACCAGTGCACTAAGCAAGGTCCATCAACTGCTGTCAATTGAAAAGCAAGGGGGATAAATGAAGGTGTGTGGAAAACAGCCAGTCCCTAGAGTCTCAGCTGATCACATTTAGTTTGCACCCTATGGCTATTATACAGCCATTTGTTTTTCAATGCCAGTCATGGATTGGAGCAGATGGGGAGGATTGGGCAATCTCCAATCCCATCTGTTTCCCATCCATCCATTAGCAGCATGTCTTTCCTTTTGTGAAGACACTAATGCCCCATACACACGTGTAGATTATCTGCAGACTTTTGTCTGCAGACTTACCAAAACCATATAATATGAGGTCAAACCTAAACACTTTCAATTTGTATGCAATCCGGCAGGCCCTTGCACTACATAGAAAAGGTAAGTCTGCAGACAAAAGTCTGCAGATAATCTGCATGTGTGTATGGGGCATAAGACACTCAGGTTGAGCAGTGTTATTTAGTGTTAGGTTCTGCAAGATACACAGGATGCCTTGTTGTTGGCCTTGCAGCTTCCGCATGCATTTGCAAATGTGTGTTAACTAAACTCCTGTTTTTAACCCATATTGTTAGACAGGTTTATTTGGTTTGTTAGCAGACTGGTGGGTAAGTACTTCAAACTAGGGACTGACTGTTTTCCACACACCTTCATTTATCCCCCTTGCTTTTCAATTGACTACATACAGGGATGGAGACACTGAGCAGTGCTCGCCAGTGTCTCACTTAAAGTCCCAAAATTGCCCATTTCTTGCATCAACTGCTTGACTGGCCTGCACAGAGTCCTGACCTCAACCCAATAAAACACATTTGGGATGAATTAGAGCGGAGACTGTGAGTCAGGCCTTCTTGTCCAACATTAGTGCCTGACCTAACAAATGCGCTTCTGGAAGAATGGTCAAACATTCCCATAGACACACTTCCAATCCTTGTGGACAGCCTTCCCAGAAGAGTTGAACCTGTTATAGCTGCAAAGGGTGGGCCAACTCAATATTGATCCCTATAGACTGAGACTGGGATACCATTAAAGATCATGTGCGCATAAAGGCATGCGTCCCAATACTTCTGGTAATCTGTGAATGTTGTTTGAGTTTCAGAATTGATCTTGATTGTGTCCCTGAGAAAATTACAAAATAAGCTGGAAACAGATTGCAAGGGATAAGTGGACGCAGGTGGGGATTTGCTCCCTGAGCCACAACTAGTAAGATATGTTGGGCTTGTGGAAGTCATTGGCGATATTTCAGCATTCAGAAATCAATAAGAGCAGTCATTGGAGTATTTGATAGTTATTTGCTTCCTGATCAAACCTGCAATCACAAAGTCTGCTAGAGGGAATTCTTCTAGCACCAACTTCCTACGTGGCTCTGAGATATCATGTTACTAGTTGTTAAGAACTGCAAAGGAAGCTGATACTTATGTTGTCCACAGAAATCTGTCCCTAACATGAAAGGGCTAGCTGGTTTTATTTGCTCCCAGGGCAAAGGTTCCTTGTTCCCCCAACCAGGTTGCTAGGTTCATATACATGTTTAAAAAAAGTTTAGCAGTCAGATAATTTCTTCATGTCCAACGGCTGACCGATATGTTTGCCTAAATGAATGCCCTAGCATTTTAAGTATGGATCTGTCACATAAGTCCACACCTTACTCCACTCTAGTGACCCAATGTGCCACTTAGCTGATGCTCAGACTGTTTCCAACTTATTGTTCCTGTTTATTCAGTGCCTCATTCAATTATCATAAGGCTCCAACTAATAGTTCACTAAATGTTGCTGCCAATACTAAAACAGTGCACGTAAACATTAATTTATTGGTGCAAATGTATTAAGGAAAGCCTACCTTTTGGTAGGTTACCAATCTAAATTAGGAAAGAGTAAACAAAGTATGAAAATAAGTTACTGTCAGTACCTCACAATATCTCCTGTCATGATCTTTGGCCAAGTCCATTGACATTATTTTCTGTAAGCATCAACAAAGGCTGACATATTCTTTCAGGTTCTAGATTTAATCCTCCTTATAAAGTGGTCTACAGCAGCCAATTCCTTCAGCTAGGACTGTAGTGTTGGGATAGGTAATGTCAGAAGCTTCCTTCTATCAGCATTATCTTGCTGTCTCCTATATTTTTATGTGGCAAACGGTACATATCCCATGTAATGCAATGTGTTACTGGGAGTCAACATGTTAGCTAAAGTTTCTATTGCTAGGACCCACACCAATAATTACCAATCAGTGCAAGCTGATTTTATACTATTATTTGCTTTTCAGCAATGTGTTGCTTTTGAATATGAAGTGTACAAAGTATGTTTTAAAATTGTTTTGTACCCAAGCAAATGGAATCTGTCATCATTCTACATACTGGACTGAGTGCATTCTTTGACCCACCTGTGCTGCATATTCATATTGTGCAGGTGACAATAGGAGCAATAATACAACATTTGTATACTCAAACTATTGAGACCTATCTTCCATTCTGGTGGCTTGATGCCCCAACAAACATATGCTGTATGAAAACTTCAAGGGCAACCCATATGTAAGATCAGGAGTCTCCAAATGTTGTAAACAAGGGGCCAGTATACTGTTCTTCTGGCTTTAGGAAGGACAGACTATGGCCAGTGGGATTAGAAAATGTCCTGGCATCAGTGGCAGCAAACTATGCTGCACAATTGGTTTTAGTGAAAGGATTAGTGCCCCATTGTTGGTATGAGTGGGAGGAATAGTGTCCCAGCATCGGTGTCAGTGAAAGGAATAGTGCCCTAAGGCCAGATAAAGGCAAGCAAAAGGCCACATCCAGCCCCCCAGACCGCAGTTTGGATACCAATATTTAACATCCAAGTGTTAGAAAAGGTCTGAAAACAAAATTGTAGATAATTGTCTTGTTTGTGGACATGTTTAGTACTATCTACAAAAATATAGCTTAGTACCCAGTCTGACATGTAAGGTATTAACAAGTTATACGGTAGCTTATGTTCTAAGAACAAAGCCCAGTCCATGATCTAGAATGACTGGTTACACTTTTTGTACTTATAAAACTGTTTTTAACAAATACCTTTTTCTAAAACACCAAGAAGGTATTCTGCTAACATCAATTAGCTCAATATGTGTTTTGTAGTGTATAACCTTGGAGGAAGCAGACCATATAGCTTGTATGTAGGCCCATATATCGTAATCTAGGCACCATTCCTACCTGATTCAAATACAAACTATGAGCTGGATTAACTAAAGACAAATAGACTGTGCACTTTGCAAGTGCAGTTGCTCCAGAGCTTAGTAAATTAAGCAAAGCTTGTACAAATAATACCCAATCACATGCCTGTTAAAAAAAAAAAAAAAAAAATGTTTTGCTTCCACATGATTGGCTGATGGAAGTCAACAGAGCTACATCTCATTTACTAAGCTCTGGAGCAAATTAACTTGGACAGTGCACAGTCTCTTTGTCTTTAGTAAATTCACCCCTATGTGTTCACCTTATACTCTGCCAATAGAAGAATAAAACACTGCTCGTTCATTCATTGGTCTGCTTTTGGTAATTTAGATATGTGGATTAATAAAAAAGAACATATAATAAGATGATTTGTTCATATGTTGTGGTGGAGTCATGTAACTGTATATTTCCTAGTCTTTTTTTGAAACACAGCTAGGCTAACATGAGTATTATATAGGCAAACATAAATGTGCAAACATCTCCATAATCTCATAAAGCAAAATTCCCTTTTTAGGAGTTTTCAAAAGTAAAATGTGCACTGGTTTTCCTCATTTGATACATGCGCTGCCTTTACCTAAACACTTGCAGCCTTTTAGCACTATCCATGCACCATTGCCCATCTGGTGCGCCATTAAGGAGTGAACATCTGTGACATCAAATGTACAGACCCAAGGTGCGAAATAGGGAGTCCAAAAGCCTCAAATCAGTACCACAGGCACATGTCCTGTGTCATGGAGACATATGCAACAGATCACAGGCAAAGGGAAAGTACTGTACTATGGAGGCTGTCCAGCACTCACAGTGCTGAAACTGCTGGTTAGCATCGAGGTTAGTCATGGGAAGGAATCTGTTGTGGAGTAGCCAAAGTGCATTTTACTTTTGAAATTCTGCAAAATGTGGAACTTTGCTTGAAATAAAGTGCAAGTTTAACTAGTAAATTAATTTTACTAAACATTGTCATTGTATAGAAGTGTATTAAACTGTATCTCTAAACAATTATTATTTTTTTTTTTTTTTTGGATGGAGTGGGAAAGGGTTAGGCCCCCCTGTAAAGTTTATATTGCTGTCTGTGTCCCCGTTGGGGAGATTGAACCCTCTATTTGTCCTAGTGACCCTTCTCACCAAGACAGAAAGTGTGGGAAAGTTCAAAAATTGTGCGTTGTGCCCAGAAGAATTAGTGATGGGAAATCTTCCAATGGATTCCAGGGACAACTGTCTAAGAGGGAAATTTCTCCCAATTTGGTCATTTCCTATAATTTTTGGTTGTGTCTCGGGAAAAGGAAGTGAAGGGAAATTTCCCCAATGATATACAGGGCAAAAAAAAGAAAAAAAAAAAAACTATAAGAGTTTCAACCCTTCTCTACTCTATCCAAAGCTAAAAAAGAAAGTTTGGGCTATGCATACACTTTACCCACTTGCTGACTTGCCACAGAACATATACTTCAGCACGGTGGCATGTGCAGGCACAATACCATACATGTACATCATATGCCTACTTCGGGTTTAGGAGCGTGCTGCATGCCCCCCAGGGGCGGTATTCGCTATGTGATCATATGATAACAATGTCAACAAAGCTGCTATGAATGAGTTCATTTATAACAGCTGTGTCTCCTAGGCTGTGATTGACCAACAGCTATCACATGGTACCTGGGCCAATCACAGCACCCTGTACTATGTAATTAGCTGTAGCCAATCACAGATCCCCAATCTTCATTGTAACAGCAAAGTGTAAAAAAAAAAAGAAAAATCCCTGATCACCCCCTCAGAGTAGTGCAGTGTTACTTATCTATCCTGACAAAAGTATGTAAAAAAAATTGTAAAATAAAAAAGTTAAAACAAAGAAAAAAAAACTTTATTTCTTTAAACATACTGTCACCAATTAGTGTCCCTGATCACTGCTACATCAGCCATATGATGATGCTGTATTACACTGGTGATGACAGCATGTAAGAAAAAAAAATCATAAAATTTTTGACAAAATTCGATTTTATTGGATATGTTTTATAACAGAAAGTAGAAAATATATTTTTCTTGCAAAATTTTTTGTTTTCATTGCACAAAATCCAGCGGTGATCAAACACCACCAAAAGAAAGCTCTATTTGTGTGAAAAAAAAAAGTGATAACAATTTTATTTGCACACAGTCATGCATTTGCCAGTTAAAGTAGAGCAGTGCTGAATAGCAAAAAATGCCCTGATCATGAAGTGTTTAAACTTTCTGGAGCTGATGTGGTTAAAGGAAACTTTAATTGCATCATAAAGGTTTTTCATTTTTTTTAGTACTTCACTAGCCTTATTGGTTTCCTTCTGTCTATTCACATTTTACTGAAACCTATCAAGTTTTATTGAATTTTATTTGGCACTTAAAGCTGACCTCCAGGTGTCCAGTCACTTCAAATAGTGGATCAAGCTGGTCCAAACAAACTATTTTCTTCACTAAATGTTACATTGGCTCTAAGTGCTGTATGAACTGTATGTAGCTTCAGCAATATACACTACACAGTGCTGGCTTCTGGCTATGAAACATAGACTTCCCATCTCACACCTGGAACAAAAGAGTCAGTCTGAGCAGTGCTCAGACATTCTGAGGCAGCTTTATATTCTGTGAATGAATACAAAGCTTCCTCTGATTGACTGAGGTGGAGAGGCAGGTTGATAAAGTTCCAATCTCTAAATTGGCCAATCAGAAAAAGCTTTGTATTGATGTTGGGTGTGACTCCCTGTAGCTTCATAGCACTTTCTGAATGATCCTGCAGCCTCTTGGGACCTGTGACCCAACCAGGAGGTTGCGAGGAGTGAGGGGGCAACTTCTGCTTGGATCTCCTAGGCCAGTGATGGCGAACCTTGGCACCCCAGATATTTTGGAACTACATTTCCCATGATGCTCATGCACTCTTCAGTGTAGTTGAGCATCATGGAAAATGTAGTTCCAAAATATCTGGGGTGCCAAGGTTAGCCATCACTGTCGAAGGCCATATACAATACAGGCGAAGTTGCACTTTAAAGATTTCACTAAACAATGATTAACAAAAAACTCCAATTTACAAAAAAAAAAAAAAAAAAAAACACACCAGGATGTGAATCCCCCTTTTCTTTTTTCCAAAAAGAGAGAAAAATATTCTTAGCTGAGTTCAAAGTATTTTGAAAAAAAAAAAAAAAATCCTTATCCTTGTGTTAAAGCTTTGTAAATTGAGACTAATGTCTGCACATAGGGTTGTAAGGCTGGAGGTGTATATTATTACTCTTCTACAAAAAAGAAAAATACAAGCACAAAATTTTGCTGATCTAGTGTAAAGATTGAACTATGTCTCAGCTGGTGGTTTTGTAAAAAAAAAAAAGTTTAAATACCGCTGGTGGATCATTTAAACTATGCTGGTCATAAGGCGGCACTGATAACCATCAAGAAAAGTAATACTGGAAAATATAATGACACATAAAATGATGAGGAAGGAAAGTGATAGATTCCCTAGTGGCAATAAAGTAAGTGCTAGGTTGCAAGACCTGGCCTTTCAAACCACAGAGCCTTCGTGATGAACCTACACAGGGGAACTATTGCACAAAGAATGTCACACTGTGATAGGTAAGTGGGGCATACCTAGTACAAGGTGCTTTAACCAAGAAAATTCACTATATATCAACGTAGATTCTTGTTGTATTTGTCAATCTTGCAAGCAATCTTCAGACTATCGGTACCAAAAGGTACTTGCTATTGTCAGGGATTTATGGCTTTCTACACTTCTAAAGGGTCAATTTCTTCTCATAATAAGTGTAAAATAATTTGAAATAATAAAAGTATAATAACTTTTGTAGGACACTAGAATAATACAGGAATGTGTGAAAATAAAAACCTAATGTAATGTCAACAAAATCAGTAAAACATATAAAATGTGATAGTAATGAAACCATTATATTTAAAAATGCTAAAATATATAGTAAATAACATCATGTAAGTACATACAAATTGGAGCACATATTTCAACAATGTACCATATTTGCATAGTTTACAGGCTTTTATGAATCAACCCTGTGATTGTCACTAATTATTACCGAGATTTGCAGGTCATTTTCATTGGTGATTTATTTCAGATAACACTTAAATGATACACAGTGAAATTCAGGAATGCAGCTGCATAGTTCGTATATGTATGTGTGATTGAGGAACCTCCACTATACAACACATTTCAGGTCCTAGAACTCAACTGCTGCAGTAGCAGAGTTTAGTCCAGAACACAGCCGCAGCATGGTAACTTGACAGCTAAGGAATGGCGGCATATTGGGTTGTCCTTGAATGACTTGTCTTGTATGTTGGCTCCTCCTGTTAGCAAGCTCCCAGGGTTAGTGTGACAGCACTGCGCAATGCTGTAGAGCTTGTTTGGCTCCCTGGGCTGCCCCCCACGGGAATTTAAAGGAAGCTTCTACAACATAAAAGAGAAATATAGGTATTTGGCACTGGCTGCATTTAAGAATATGTTTAATTAAACATTTTTTAACTGAATAACTGTTGTACATCTACCTGTTGATTGTTTTTATTAATACCTTATTCTATGAACTTCATTACAATAACAATCTTTCTTGAATTTTTTTTTGCTTTTTTTTTGTTTTCCCATACCTTTAAATTCAAAAACTTTACTCAAAGAGTGAGATAGTAGACAAGGACTATTTGTTGCCAACATCCTTATATAAATCTACCATGTATTAAAAAACTCCAATGGGACTTTTCCATTATGGACAATATATACAAATATAATATATTTATTTTTACATCATAAAATCCTGGCTGTTAGGAGTTAGGACATATATTGGAACATCGATATGACAATTTTAATTTGGTCCCTCTCTGGGTTTATCTTGGGTAATGCTGTACTGTAAGATTGTATATTACCACAATATAATATTTTAACAGCCATGATGTGATTTTAAGTGTATTTATATTTTATGATGTAACAATAACGAGATTATATTTTTAAATATTGTCAACACATAGGAGTTTATTTACTAAAACTGGTGCAGTTGTGCATTGTAGCCAATCAGCTTCTAACTCCAGCTTGTTCAATTAGGTGTAAACCCCAGTCATGGAATTTTGAACTAAGCACATATACGGTATCTGTAGTGTTTACTTGTCTCTCTCCAAAGTTCTAAGTGTCGTTTCTCTCTGGTGCTTTGTTCCTCTGTTATGAGCATGAGTCACTTCTGACAAGTTTTCCCGACACATGAGATAACATGAGTTAAAAGTTGTGTCGGGGAGGGGGAATAAGCATGGAGCTTGTCTATTCAGAATACAGCTCTGCATGATCCTATGTTTTACTGGCTATGTGGATGGGGGTGTGTCCCTTTCCTCCAATCAGCTCTCACCCAGTGCAACTGCAGTTCTCCACCCCCTCCTCTGTACTCCTCACAAATGCAGAAGGATTTTCATCACAAATCAGTACTTTGAAGGGTTGTAGACAAGAGAAGACAACAGATAAACAAGTAAAACTTGTAGGAGGATTTTTTTCATCTCTGTGCATCGATTGCTTGGTTTCCATGCAGAGCTGCACCAGATTTTGAACTCTCCAGTTTTAGTAAATCAACACCAGTTACCTGAAAAGTCCCATTGAAGTTTTTGAATACTTGATTAATTCAGCAACTTTACGTAACTCTATGCTCTGCCCAGAGGAGGCAGGCAAACACATGGGGGTTGTTTTCCTAAAGGCAAATAGACTGTGCACTTTGCAAAGTGCAGTTGTACTCTGCAAGTGCAGTTGCTCCCGAGCTTAGTAAATGAGGTAAAGTTTCACTTTGCGAAGAATACCCAATCATGTACAAGGAAGATAAAAAATAAACATAATTTTTGCTTGCACATGATTGGATGAAAGTCAGCACAGCTTTACCTTATTTATTAAGCTGTGGAGCAACTGCACTTTGCAAAGCACACAGTCTGTTTGCCTTTAGTAAATCAAATCCATGATCTCCACAGCAGGCACCGTAAGAATTTTTGGGCTTCAGGGTGACAGAGTACAAGGATGCTTTAACAGAGCTTCTTGCAGCCACGTGGTTCATCACCCCTAACTTTCACCATACATCAAGTAACCCTAATTTTTGTGAATCATGACATGTTGAGTAGCAATTTAAATCATACATTTTGTGGACAAATGTAAATATAAAAACCTAAAAAAAAAGCTATATTAAAATATGTTAAAAAATAAGTGTGCACTTAGTATTCTTAGATAAAGCGTGTATGGGTTTGGGTATCTTTGAAAATCCCACTTGTTTGTGTTTCTTTATCCCTTTGAACATATCACTTATTGCTAGAATCTTCACAAAATAAGATCAAAGCCTACAAATACTAGGACATCACAAACACTTGGATAATGAAGGATTCACATAATATCCATCAATTTTGGAAGGACAGAGAAGACATAATACAAGTTTCTTCATTATGAGAAGATGTTATGATGCTTGTGGTGAATTGTGCAATGACAGCTTTATAAAACCATAACTCCTTAATAAATACTGCTTACCCTTTGTGTTTCAGTGTACAGTGTTCATTGCTTACTATGCAAGTGCAGCAGTATTTCTATGGCTATATCACAGGTCCTTGTTTACCATGTCGGGGGACTCTGGGCTTGAGTCCAAGTCACTGATGGCCTCCTTATTTACAAATGTTGTACCCAATGTCAGACTTTGTCTTGGCTTTACTGGAGCTAACTCAGACAAATTAATATTGTCACTCTTCACTAACGTTGTCTTGTCCATGTTCTCTTCACTGTGCTTAGCCACCACGGCATTAAGGAAATCAAATTTTGGTGACAGTGTTCCCGTTTCAAAGAGATACTTTGCAAAGTAAGAGATAGCTATGTTTGCTAGAAATGAAACCAGCATGGAGAGAGTTTTGAAAGGGAATCTTTGCATAATTAGGTTATTCTTGTCCAGGTAGCAGTTTCCATAACAGATAAGTGCCTGCAGGTGGAGATATGGCTCTCCACCACTTATTCTGAGGAATAGCCCAAACACATATCCTACAATAGACCCATAAGTGTTGGTTCCTTTGATAAAGAGAACACAAAGAAGCTGTGGGAAGATGACAATATAGACCAGGTCAGAGCTCAGGTACCAAAGTCCGTAAACTGACTTTGCCAGTAATGCCATAGCTGTAGCAGCAGCTCCAAATATAAACACAGTAATCCGCATCACCCAGACAATTTCTCTCTCTGATGCCTTTTAAAATAAAAAAAAATAAAAAATACTGTAATGCGTTATAGTTTTAAGATATTACATTTTAAAAACACTTAATATTCTTGGACATGTCTAAATGGCAGTGAAATGTAAATCACAGAACTAATAAACAATTACAATGTACAAATATTCCAAAGTAGAGATTTAGATGATAGAGTATATCAAAATGATGAGAATGCTGATGGGATCTGATCAATAACATCAATTGAAAACTTAGAACTATAAATATTTAAATCAGAGCTGTACTAAAATGCGTTTCTTTAACCAAAGGGGATCTTTAATAGTTCCTTCCTTAAATAAACATCCTGCTTCTCTTACTGCTGATAAAGTTATGCTTTTGTTGATTGACAACTAAAATTGGCCTGTTGTCTCTATTTTTACGTCACTTCACAGAAAAAAACATAGAATTGGGAAATGGGAAATATAAAACATACAATTCAGTGCATATTTTGGGGTGGTTTAGAACATAAAATGTACAGAAAGAGGCAGTATGAAATGGGCAATGTTTAGCATGGGATACAGAGTGAGCCAGTGCAGAAAAGGAATCTACAGCTAAGTGTACTGAATGAGATGGCATGGAATATAGCACGTACAACAAGGTGTATAGAAAAAGGTGATATGGAATAGGGAACATACAGCACGACATATGAATTGAGGCAGTGCGGAATAGCAGAATGCTTAGCGTGGTGTATGGAGTGAGACACTGCGGAACAGGGAAAGTATGAGGCAGTGTGGTACAGGGGACATACAGCATGGCATGCATAATGAACTTGTTGAATAGTTAATGTACAGTATGACATTTAAATAGATCTTGTGTAAAATAGAGATAATACTGCATGGCATATGAGGTAGACATGTGCAATTAGTTTAGTTACAAATTAAAATTTGGCTGAAATTTTCGTTATTCAGAGATTCGTATGTACCTGAATCTCCGCATCACAATAATATTGAATTTCAATGAATCCAAAAATATAACGAAAACAACAAATTCATTTGTATTCATTAGTTTAACCACTTCTGGACCGGAAGGATTTGCCCCCTTAATGACCAGGCCATTTTTTGTGATTCAGCACTGTGTTATTTTTATCGGACAATTGCGCAGTCATGCAAAGCTGTACCTAAATAAAATTCATGTCCTTTTTTTCTCCATAAATAGAGCTTTCTTTTGGTGGTATTTGATCACCTGTGCGATTTTTATTTTTTGTGCTATAAACCAAAAAAGAGCAACAATTCTAAAAAAAAACAATATTTTTCACTTTCTGCTATATAACATTCCCCAAAAAAAATTTAAAAATCAAATTTTCTCTATTGTTCATCGCCAGACGCAGCTGCTTATCTTCATGACTCATAGGGTTATGCTCCTCCTTCTAGGAATAGGCACTAGGTGGGAAAAGAAACAGGCCTATGGGGGCTGTCCCTGCAGGCATAACCCCTCAGACTCTGCTATCATCAAACAGTTTGTTCTGCCTAGTGTTAGGAATAGGACCTAGCTCCCTGCTGGGACTTCGGTCTTAGCTGTAACAGGGAAAGTTTGTGATTTTTTTAAACTAACTAGTTCCTGAGGAGACCAAGATCCAGAGGAACTACAAGCAACAGCTGGCTGTGGTTTCGCATTGGATAATCTAAATCCTTAAGGTCTCCCAGCATGGCCAACGAGCATGAGCAGGTTATAGTCCAGAACTAGGCCTCACTACGAAAGTGCCCCGATGGATGGGGATGAGCCTGCGAGTGGACAGTCTTGCTGGGATGCATCGACAGCACCCCCATCCCGAGTGGGAGGTGATCCGTTTCAGAGTGGCGCCCACCTGGTATAGAACATCATATTCAAGAAAATCTGCTCTGACTCCAATTCTGAGACTGGATTATCTGGGCTTGACTCTAGATTCAGCCTTGGCGAGGGTTTTTCTTCCCCCGAACAAGCTACAAAAAAGCAGGGGGTGATTCAGTTGTTGTTGGACAACAATATTTCCTCTCTACGAGTTTGCATGTAAGCCTCGGGTCTGATGGTATCGACCTTCGAGGCGGTTCCGTTTGCTCAGTTCCATACAAGGGCTTTGCAAAGGGAGATTCTTATCAAATGGAACAAGGATCCAAAGTCCTTGAATTCTGTGATTCGGTTGGGCCCCAACACAAAATCTGCTCTGTTGTGGTGGATTCAGTCTCCAGCACTGTGCCAGGGCAAGTCCTTCCTTCTGTTGTTTTGGACGGTGGTAACCACGGATGCCAGCTTGTCGGGCTGGGGTGGGGTGCTAGGGAAGCTCTGTGCCAAGGGTACCTGGACAATGGAAGAGTCAAATATTTGCTCAGAGCGATAAAGCTTTGTCATTGGATGACTTGTCTGCAAGGTTGTCCGGTTCGGATTCAATCTGACAACGTTACAGCTGTGGCTTACATCAATCACCAGGGGCGCACCAAGAGTGTCTTGGCAACCAAGGAGGTGGCCGATATTCTGGCATGGGCGGAAAGCTTTGTTCCAGCCCTCTCTGCTGTACACATTCCAGGTGTGGAAAACTGACATGCGGATTACCTACACCCGGAGGTGTTCCGCCTCCTGTGTGTTCGGTGGGGGACTCCTGAGGTCGTTCTGTTTGCCTCTTGCCTCAACAAGGTGCAGAGATTCATAGCCAGGTCTCAAGATCTTCTGGCCGACTCCACAGACGCACTGGTGGCTCCTTGGGGTCGGTATCAGCTGATTTTTGCATTTCCACCATTGAAACTCCTGCCGAGGCTTGTGTGCAGGATAGAGGTGGGAAACATTCTAGCCATTCTGGTGGCTTCAGACTGGCCTCACCGCTCTTGGTACGCACACCTGATAAGGCTGGTCGCCGATACCCCTTGGAGACTTCCTCTCAGGGAAGATCTGCTGTCTCAAGGTCCAATCTTCCATCCTGCTTTACAGTTGCTGGCTTTAATGGCATGGCTGTTGAAAGTCAGTTGTTGAGAGATAGGGGTCTTTCTGAATCTGTGATTCCTACACTATTGAAGGCTAGGAAGTCTACCATTGTATGTGGAAATTGTGCATTTCATGGTGTTAATCACTGAAGGTGCACCCTCACTTGTTTTCGATTGCTAGGGTTTTGGCCTTTTTGCAGAAAGGGGTTGAACAATTGTTGGCTTTGGGTACTATCAAAGGCCAAGTTACGGCTTTGGCTATATATTTTCAATGCCACGCATGTCCTAATCCGGACTTTTATCCAGGGAGTGCACCATGTGGCTCCCCCGAGGTGATCCCTGTTACCTCCATGGGATCTAAATCTGGTGTTATCTGTTCTTTAAAAGCCTCCTTTTGAAAACATTTGGGAGGTTTTGCTGCTTTCTTTGTTTAGAAGGTTGCCTTCTTAGTGGCGATCACTTCTGCCCACAGGGTATCTGAATTAGCGGCGTTGTCTTGCCGCTCACCTTATTTGGTGGTACACAGGGATAAGGTGGTACTTTGACCTAATCAGTCATTCCTTCCTCAGGTGGTTTCGGATTTTTATCTGAATGAAGACATTGTGTTGCCTTCACTTTGCCCTAAACCTCAACATCCTAAAGAGTATGCCTTGCATTCTTTGGATGTGGTTCGGGCGATCAGGGTTTATTTAGAGACTACTGAGTCCTTTGGAAAAACACTCTTTTTGTCCTTACTGATGGGCCTCGTAAGGGATTGGCTGCGTCTGCTGCGACCATTTCCAGATGGATTAGGCAGACTGTGGTACAGGCCTATTCACTGAGGGGTCAGGTTCCTCCTTTCCCAGTGAAGGCTCATTCTACGAGAGCGCTGAGTGCCTCTTGGGCTTTTCGCAATCAGGTGTCGGTGCTACAAGTTTGCAAGGCGGTAACTTGATAGTCTGTGCATACGTTCACAAAATTCTACAAGGTAGATGTGTTGGCATCTGCGGATGCTTCTTTTGGCCACAAGGTTTTGCAGGCTGCAGTTTAAAAGAGAACTTTGTTTAGTTTCTCTTTGAGGGTTTCATTTTTTCCGGGTGAGCTCCAGTTGTTCCTGGTTGAGCTCCATGTTACCTGGTTGGCTAAATTTAGCCTTTGGGGACTTAAGTTTTGTTTCTGCGTTGTTTCCCACCCCTCATGATTATACTGCTTTGGGACATCCCTATGAGTCATGAAGATAAGAAGCTGTGTCTGTCGATGAACGACAGAGAAAACTGGATTCTTGTAAGGACTTCCTGTAAAATCCATTTCACTGAAGTTCATCGACAGACGCAGCACCTGCCTCTCTACTTCTGAGGTATGGGTTTTTTTGTCTTCTAAACACTGCTTGCAACTAAACTGTTTGATGATAGCAGAGTCTGGGGGGTTAAGCCTGCAGGGACAGCCCTCATAGGCGTGGTTACGTTTTTTTCCTGCCTAGTGCCTATTCCTAGAAGGAGGAGCATAACCCTTTGAGTCATGAAGATAAGGAGCTGTGTCTGTTGATGATCTTCAAAGAAAAGTATTTTACGGTAAGTTCTTACAAAAATCTATTTTTTTCATCCTTTTAGGCCAATTTGTATTCTGCTACATATTTTTGGTAAAAAAAATCCCAATAAGCGTATTTCGACTGGTTTGCACAAAAGTTATTGCATCTACAAAGCATTTATATAATTTTTATTATTTATTTTTTTTTTTTACTAGTAATGGCGGCAATCTGTGATTTTTAGCAAGATTGAGCCATATGCAGGACATGCATGAGATTTGAAGGGCGCAGCTCCCCATGCAGCTCAGTGGCTAAATAACATGAAAAGCATAAGAACGGTGATGACACTCACACACCCAAAGAAGATAACTAAGAAGCCTGATAACATAACACCCTCGCTCTCACCCTCACCTTTTCCTTCCTATAAAGCTACTTGTTTAACAGGTGAGAATAAATCAAAAACACTTACATTTTGCCTAAATGAAAGTTGGTAAATATTCCTGGCAAACATTGAACTGGCTGATAGGATGGAAGAGTCAGCTGATGACATTACTGCAGCAGATATGGCACCAAGTCCAAAGAAGGAGATGTAAGGTGGACACAAATATTGAAGTACAATGGGTAGAATCATGTCTGTTTCTTCCCTGGACTCTGGATCAGGTAAGCCATATAAGGTTTGATTCCAATCTGAAAAATAGGTAGGCAAAAGTGCTGTCATCTTATTTCTGTTTTAATTGCTGGAAGTAAGTAGTGTATTGGGACCCCAGGATTACTAAATCTTAGATTAAAAACAAAATACACAAACCATATACATTTGTATGTACTACACCAATCTTCTGTCTTTATTAGCTATGCTATTTTAAACATTTTCAGCATCCAGCACACTTCTGGGTGTGTTGGATGCCTGGCCACCGCTGCGTGTAGTGTTTCCTTCCTCTGACCGCTAGATCACTACAGGATGCGGCATTGACATAGGGGTCAGAGAACAGAACCACAGAGTGCAGCAGATAACCAGGCATCTGACACCTGGAGTGTGCTGAATGCTGAAAATGGTTAAGCTAGTGTAATTTGTGAAGACAGCACAAGTAGCTGGAGTGATAAGTATTAAAGGGGAACTTCACCCAAAAGTGGAATGTCCACTTTAAGTCCTCCTCCCCCCTCCTCTACCACATTTGGCATATAATGTTTTTGGGTACGTTTACCTAGTTTTGAGAAGTACCTGCTTCCATTTCTGCTCAGATCACCTAGGTGATCCTAGTGGAAGATTTGACTCCCCTCTCTTCAACCGCAGCTCTCTGGGACATGTCTTGCTCTAGCCAATTCCTGGAAGGATGCATCCTGAAGGTGGCTGGGGAGGTGAAAATGTTTGGCAAGCCTGAGCAGAGTGTTCTTTCCTCTACAGGAAGAGTTCCACTTCTCCTGGGGCCTGGAGAAGATTACTAATGGACTTTTAGCTAGAGAGTGCTTTCCTAAGGTCCTAGTCTAAAGAAGGATCATTTATCTTACTCACAGAGAATCTACCTGTTGATGCTGGGTGGTAGACAGCTCCTGGGACATTGTAAGTAAGACCTGATTTGGGACTGTAGTGTGTGATACTCCTGGAAGGATTTTCTGCTAGGAAGTCTGTTCTCCTATTGATTGATTTTACAGTTTTTGAGTATCCTGTTACCCTAAACTCCTCTCCTTTTAAAGTTATTCAGCAATAAATACTAAAAAGACATCCTCTAGATTGAGCCTGAATTGTTGATGTTCATAGAACTGTGCTTGTGACTGGTGGATTCTTTTCTATAGTGGAAGAACTGGGTATATTCTGAGAGGCCTCTTTGGGGGTAAGCGCTACGTAAATATAGCCCAATTTCCAAAAATCAACCATTTTTATGATGTCCAACATTTTGACTACCACGACCATTTGGACCTATCTTTAAACTAAAAAGGGCTGCACCAGAAATTCTAAAGGCTGTTACTAACTCCTGATAAAGACAGCAGGCAACACAACTATGTGAACATATCAGATTCTGAAAATCTTATTGGCTGCTCGGCCACTGCTACAAAAAAAATATAGGTGTTAGTTACATTTAGTTATTTCAGTGGCTGAGTAGAGTTCTTCTTTAACTAGACTAGGTCAATGGGAAACTCAATCCTAATTCAAAACAGTCTGAGAGAGAAGAAAGTGTTGTTCTGCTTGTGCCATTGTGCAGAGTAATTCTACTATAAGCCCTGGCCCAGACATCGTTGTAATCCAGTTACCTGTGGAGGCTCCAATTGCTCCAATTAGAACTGAAGGAATTGCCATTATCAAAGCACCAAAAGCAGCTAAGAAAGAGAGTACTTGAGCATATGTTGCAGAAGAAGCAGATAAGACCCTCTGAAAATAGGCCTGCCAGGGAATTCCCCCTAGCATCTGTAAATAGAAAAAAAATGAGGGTTTATTACTATATTCAGGCAAGTTTAATAAATGTTAGAAACAGACACTGTCATTTAAACTTTTGTAGAGTTAATTTACTAGGGTGAAGATAATTTCATTGACTGGGAACTTGTGGCCTCAAACCTCAAGCTAGTGGCCTCAAGTTAGCTCATAAGTATCCTCAGTTTGTGTCGCATAATCCTTTTTTGTAGGAAGACCTTTACAATTGAACACATTCAGTACTATAATTAGGTGATAATAAACCTTTGATTTTTTTTTGTATTAAAAATAATAATAAACATGTTAAACTTACCCTGCTCTGTGATGGTCAATGGTATACTATTACACAAAGCAGCCCTGATCCTCCTTTTGTCGGATCCCCCACCAGTGCTCCTGGCTCTACCTCTTCGGCAAGTGCCCCCATAGAAAGCCACTCCCTGCCTCGAATTTCCCAGTGAGGAGTGAGAGAGCAGGAAGAGCCGCCGCTCTCTTGCATGTCGCTGGATCGAGATCAGGTAAGTATAAGGGTGGAGGGGGCTTGGGGATTCTCTGGCACAGAACCTTTTTTTTACCTTAATGCATTAAGATAAAAACCTTCCGCCTTTACAACCACTTTAAAATTTTATTTAAAAAAAGAAAAGGAAAAACTGGCTATACAGTATAGTGCTAGTCATAGCACAAAGACAATACCACGCTGCAAGAGATGTGTAAGTTTCCTAAAATTAGCATAAATTTGTAATGCAAAAAGATCAATAGGCATGCATGTGACTCGTTGCTTGTCCCTCTGGTGAATACTGACAAGCTTGTAGGTGGAGTGCAGTGTGATGCGGCAGAATAACCCACTCAGTCCCAGTGCAACAGAAGAACTTGTATTGAAATAATGCAGAAACATGTCACAAATAAACCGGTGGGAAGGCAGCCCAACCAGGAACACTCACAGTTCCAACAGAGTGTAGAGAGCAGAGTGCAGCCAAACTGTCAGCGTCTGTAGAGAGGGGAAGAATGCGGTCTGGCCATCTTTTGCCCAACAGGCAGATATCCAGAGAACTTACAAGCCCCATGCTTTCCCTTCTTATCAGGAACCTTTCCCTGCCACTAGTACTGTCCCTACCAGGAGGCCTGTCCCTACTCTACCAACTCGCAAATGTGCATCAAAACTGGGAGCCGGGGCCTTAAATAGGCTCTGCCTGACCCAAGATGGCAGCAAGAGTCACATGGGGTGGTGGCACCCAATTGGATTCTTCCCCAGTGACCCAGGAAACTCCTGACTTCCTCTCCAACTGCAGTGTCGCTTTGAAAGAGCAGTGGAGAAAGTAGACTGCACCTGCCTACAAGCTATGTGGATTAATGCATGGAGATAGGGGAATCAGCCATGACACAACAAACTGCAGCCACAACATGGGAGGTCATCATTAAAAGTAAAAAAAAAAAAAACACAGGGATTAGAACTATACTAACACTTAATTAAAACATTTGAAAGTGCACAATGCCTTTAACAGTGTCACCCAGTCTCACAGTTACAGAAGTGAGTGGAGAAAGGTTAAAAGATAAGATGTTTTGTTTACCAGAAGCATGAAACTGTCAATCCAAGACCAGACTTCTCCTCTATTAATGTTGCCCAGCCAAGGCTCCTTGTAGACTTCTTCCACAGCTGTCACTGCGATGTCTGTAACTGCGGGATGAGTCATTGCAAAAGGTACACTGATCCACTGCAATATAAAGCCATATTATTTGATATTGCACAGATCTTAAAACATTTTTAGCCATATTAAAAGTATATTACTGTTATGTTCTATGGTAAAATTGGGCTGTATTTTTTTTATGACCTTTGGACAGCTACTATATATTGTTTTAAATAAAATATTGAGCCCAACTGTACAGTAATCAAATGTCCTATAGAAAGCCAAGCATATGCAGCATGTATTCTCTCTCCCCCTATCCTAGCAATGGCTGAGCTCAGCATTGCTAGGATAGGGGGAGAGAGAGCAATCTGCACATGCATGGTTTTTGAATCAGGAAGCCCATTCATTCCTGCAATGGTGAGGGAATGTGCCCAACATCTGCCATGTCCTGAATATAAGTCAGAATATTTAAACATTGAGAGTATTTCAGCCAGGCTTTATGGGTGACAGAAAAGGCCTACAGGTGCATTAAACAATATTTTTACAATTGGCACTGTGCATTTTAAACCGCTAGGGCACCTTGTCTGCATGGGCCAGTTTATATAAAGGATGACCTTAGTCTTTAACTGCAGTGAGCATGCCTCCCAACTTTCAGAGATGGGAATGAGGGACACCTATGTAGGCATTTGACCCCCCCCCCCCCGCCACATCCCTTAACCTCTTTAAGACCGGAAGGATTTGCCCCCTTAATGACCAGGCCATTTTTTGCGATTTGGCAATGCGTTACTTTAACGGAAAATTGCGCGGTTCTCGCTGCGCTTTACCCAAATAAAATTGATGTCCTTTTTTTCCCACAAATAGAGCTTTCTTTTGGTGGTATTTGATCACCTGTGCGATTTTTACTTTTTGCGCTATAACCAAAAAAAGAGCGAAAATTCTGAAAAAAACACAATATTTTTTACTTTCTGCTATAAAACATTCCAAATAAAAAAATATTAAAAATTAAATTTGTTTATCAATTTAGGCCAATTTGTATTCTGCTACATATTTTTGTTAAAAAAAAATCCCAAAAAGCGTATTTTAACCACTTGCTGACCGCCGCAAGTACATTTACTGCGGCGGTCAGCCCCCCTTGGGCAAAGTGCCGTAGTACTACGTCGCTCGCCCAGGAGCCTGTAGGGGTGAGCTCCCTGCGTGAGTGACCGGCGGCTCTGATGTCCGCTGGCCACTCGCGATCTCCCGCTGGAGAGGAAGAAAGGCAGGCGGCTGATGTAAACAAAGCCTGTCATTCTCCCTGGTGTAACAGCAGAGATCATACGATCCTGCTATGTAGGATCGTATGTCTCTGTGGTTACATCTAAAGCCACGCCCCTCTACAGTTAGAAGCACGCCCCTAGGGACACACTTAACCCCTTGATCTCTAATAAAGTTAACCCCTTCCCTGCCAGTGTCATTTTTACAGTAACAGTGCATATGTATAGCACTGATTACTGTAGTAATGTCACTGGTACTCCCAAAAGTGTCAAAAATGTTAGTCCGATCTGTCCGCCGCAATGTCGCAGTCTCGCAAAAAAAATCGCAGATCGCCGCTATTACTAGTTAAAAAAAACAAACAAAAAAAATGACATCAATCTTTCCCTTACTTACTAAACGCAATAACTTTTGCGCAAACCAATCAAAATACGCCCATTGCGATTTTTTTTACCAAAAATAATTAGCAGAAAACATAATTGGCCTAAAATGTTAAAAAATTTTGATTTTTACATTTTTTTGGGGGGGAATTTCATATAAAAAAATGTGAAAAATATTGTTATTTTTTTCAAAATTTACACTCTTTTTTTGTTTATAGCGCAAAAAGTAAAAATCGCACAGGTGATCAAATACCACCAAAAGAAAGCTCTGTTTGTAAGAAAAAAAAGGACGTCAATTTCATTTGGGTACAGTGTCGCACGACTGTGCAATTGTCCGTTAAAATCACGCAGTGCCGAATCGCAAAATAGGGCCTGGTCTTTGAGCAGCCAAATCCTCCGGGACTTAAGTGGTTAATTGGTTTGCGCAAACCTTATAGCGTTTAAAAACTACGGGATAGATTTTTTGACTTTTTAATTATTTATTTTTTTATTAGTAATGGCGGCGATCTGCAATTTATAGCGGGACTGCGACATTGCGGTGGAAAGATCGCTAAATAATATGCAATGTTACTGTATAAATAATCCTGGCAGGGAAGGGGTTAATACTGGGGGTGATCAAAGGGGTTAAATGTATGCCTTTGTGCTTACTGACTGTGTTCAGCTTAGCTGAAATTGCTGATCTGTCCCTGCCTGTCTGAGAGAAGATCCGCCTGCTTTGTTTACAAAAGCAGGCGGGTTTTCTCCCTGTTTCCTGGACGATTGTGGGAGGAAGGCGGAGATCGCCGCCTCTCCTCCCATGGCCCGCCTCCCGCTGTGTCTAATCAGCGACATTCCGGCGTCACGCGTGCACCGCCGAAAATCACATGCACTCCAGTCACGTAGTACTATGTAACTGGACGCAACCGAGCTGCCCTGCCGCAGTAAAAAGCCGTCGGCAAGTGGTTAAAGGAGAATTGTACGAAAAAAAAAATTGGTTAAGCCCACAAGTACTTTTTTTTACCACTACTATTCCTTTTACCTTGGCTTTTAAAATTTACAAATGCAGCTATTTCGAAATTGGATGAAAGATTTAGCACTGACAACACCTTTTTGATAGATAAGTAGTGCATTTCATTTGATATACAGAACAAAATGAGGTACAAATGAGAAGGAAAGAGGGACAGAGGGACTTTGTTCCGAATGAGGGACAGTCCCTTGAAATCAGGGACAGTTGGGAGCTATGTATTGAGGTGTGTTTGACCACACTATTGTTGCTTGGAAAGAAGAAATATCACTGTTTTAGGTGCTACAGTACCATATAGATAGAAACAACATACAATATAAAACATACATTACAAACAAACAAACATACATTTGTAGTGAAGATACATCTACTATGCTTAGCAAAAGAGGAAAAGGTAAAAGCACTGCAGCATTAAAATCACTAAATGACACAGGAAAAATGAATATTGCATTTTGCTAGGAAAAGCCCATGCCTGTCATTCAGAACTTGATAAGGTCAAGAACTCAGACTGGGTTTTTGAAGCAGTCTAATAGAGGCAGAAACAAATATAAGTGACAGTGACATAAATATTTAAAAATAAAAAGTACTAGAAGAAAGCCTGATGCAAATGTCAAGGATGGCACTAAATGAAGCGTATGAAAGCAATTAAAAGCCATTTGTTCATGTAATGCTGTATACCAAATATAATAAAAAAAAAATTAAGAAAAAATCCAAGTACAAGAAATGTTAATTTGAGGTACATGAAATGTGTAACGCTAATGATATTAATCTTGTGTTTGTTGAGTTATCAGCTAGTCAGTGCAAATATCCAGATGTGAATTTTTAAATATGCCTGTGCAAAGGTATAACCAACAGCTGGTGCACTGTAATGACTTCAGCTGTAAGATCAGGGTTTTTCTCTAATTATTCCTAGGTGGAACCCGTTAAATAGGTCTACATCATTAGAAAAAAAAAAAAAAAACCAAGAACGTATACCAGCTGACCACCTTCCTCGGCTTTTGGCTTCTCTTACACATACCTGTGCTGTTTTCTCTTCTCTGTATCTTTCCTAAGCATCTGGTTACCTTCTCAAAGTTCTGGAATTCTCCTTATTAAAGGGAGACTCCACTTTAATTTAAAAATGTAATACAACTTGCATAACACAAGTGTGTAAGTGTAGCACTTACAGGTATGAATTACTTCTTATGGAGATTACAATAGTCATCCCTACTTTCATCTACTCGTCCCTCCAGAAGGACACTGCTGTCTTTGCTCAGGCACTATTTAGGGTAAGCGTGTACCTTCTGCACCGAGGTACCGTTTCGTGATGTAACACAGTTGTGTAAATTCTGATACCTATGCAGTTCCCCTACTGTAGCCTCTCGTCTTGTGACCCGATCCAATGAAAGTCTAAGGAAAGTCACTTGACTGAAGCTCAAGGAGTGCATTTTAATCATAAAAGGTAGAACTTTTTTTGCATTCCAGCCTATAGCCAGTTACATTTCAAATTTCTCTTCCTCGCCAGCATGGTAAAAACACTGTACACTGTACTACTCAAATATTTGATTCTCCTGGTCATATAATTGGCTCACTGCTATTCTTTGTCCCCAGGTTTACTCTATAAAGCCTTTTATCTTTGGTCAGATGATTTTGAAGGATTCAGGTCATTTCACTTCAATTATATTGGAAGCAAATTTTCTGGCTTCACATCCTTTCAGTTTTTTCAAATCATTTTATTGTTTTTTTTTTCAAATGATTGTTGACCTTTTGGTTATCATAACCAGCCTAATATTCCCTGGTTCATATATAAACTGTACAATATAAACACATAGTACAAAACAAACACATAAAAGCAGCTCAATAAACAGAGTGATGCTCTTTTTTTGTATTTCTGACAGCATAATAATTGTCATAGCAGCATAAATAACTGCCCTGGGGACCGGTTTCAGACAAGGCCAGATAGTGAGCAGGGCAGGGGGCAGTTAGTGACATCTGGCTTTGGGTGAAGCTGTGTTGCTCTGTGTGTAGAGGTTGGTGGAGAGCTGGCCAAGGGGCTATGGTGGACAGACTGGAAGGCTGCATCTTTGATTACCTGAACACATACATGGGAAATCTATACTGTGTGCACAATTATTAGCAAGTTGTATTTTTGAGGATTTGTTTCATTATTGAACAACTACAGTGCTCTCGGTCAATCCAAAATGTTAAAGTTATTGTAAAGGCAGAAGTTTTTTTTTTTTTTATCTTAATGCATTCTATGCATTAAGATAAAAAAACCTTCTGTGTGCCTAAGCCCCCCTAATACTTACCTGAGCCCATCTTTATCCAGCGATGTTGCAGGAGTTTCTCAGCTGCCCGGGACTCCCCTCCTCATTGGCTGAGACAGCAGCGTGATGCGATTGGCTCCGGCTGCTGTCAATTAAAGTCAGTCAGCCAATGAGGAGAGAGAGAGGGGCGGGGGTGTGTCATGGCTCTAAGTCTGAATGGAGGATCTGGGCCACTCTGTGCAAAACCACTACACAGAGCAGGTTGTAATGGATGTAATCAATGGTTATAGTGAAATGCCTTTTTCACTTATGATGCATACCATATGCCTTATGTATATATGCTACTGCTGCATTTTATGTCCTTACTCAAACATTTATTGATTACTTTTTACTAGTGTGCAGTATTTTATTTAGTCGCGCTGATGTATACACCTTATTGATTATAAAAGCTGGTTTTGGATAAGTCCTTTATTAAAGAATAAGAATATTAAAGAATAAAAATAAAAAAATAGTGTCCCCTGATGATCAGTCGCACGCACGCCCGCCTTCCCGCCCACCCGCCCGAAAAATAGAAAAAAAAAAAAAAAAAAAAGCTCTTGCTTCTAGGAACGCTTCCCGCGCTATGAGCTGTTTTGAGTTTGACAGTTCTTTTGTAGGGATCTGGCGTCACAAGCCGCCCCACAATGCACTGCTCATGTGCAGTGAACAAATTACATGACGTCAGTAATTTATTCACTGCACCTGAGCAGTGCATTGTGGGGTGGCTTGTGACGTCAGAGCCTTATAAAAGAGCTGTCAAACTCAAAACAGCTCATAGCGCAGGAAGCGTCTGTAGAAGGAGGAGCTTCTTTTTGTTTCTATTTTTCGGGCGGGCGACACTATTTTTTTATTTTTAAATAAAGGATTTATCCAAAACTGGCTTTTGTCTTTATTTTTATTGTACACTTTTTTGGTGAATGGGTAGGGGTACAATGTACCTGATATCCATTCACATGGGGGTGGGATCTGGGGGCCCCCTTGTTAAAGGAGGCTTCCAGATTTTGATAAGCCTCCCCCCCGGAGACCCCCACAACCACAGTCCAGGGTTGTGGGGAAGAGACCCCTGCCCCCATCAACATGGAGGCAAGGTGCTTTGGGGTGGGGGGGCAGGGCCCCCCCTGCCCCAAAGCACCCACCCCCCATGTTGAGGGCATGTGGCCTGGTATGGTTCAGGAGGGGGGGCGCTCACTCACCCCCACCCCCATCCTGGCCAGCCAGGCTGTGTGCTCGGATAAGGGTCTGGTATAGATTTTAGGGGGAACCCCATGCCCATTTTTTTTTTTTAATTTTGGCGTGGCATTACCCTTAAAATCCATACCAGACCCAAGGGGCCTGGTATAGATTTGGGGGAGGGGACCCCACGCCGTTTTTTTCTTTCATTTTTTTATCTGTATTGCCAGGAGCCGACAATACATTACAGCCGCGAGCAAGTTTAAATGACATTTTTTCCTTTAGAGATGTCAGTATTGCTACAGCACACTACATATATCACACAAATGCACCACTTTACAGGCACATTAAGGGGGCCCCCAGGCACGATATTTAAAGGAGTTTTTCATTTTTATTGTTTCACTTTAAGCATTATTAAAATCACTGCTTCTGTAAAACGATCGTTTAAAAAAATTATAATAATATAAAATGAATAATAATTTTGCATTGATTCATGTCCCCTAGTGCAGTACCCAGGTCCACATACACTTTTTTGGGCCAATAACTTGCATTTAAACCTTTAAATTTAGGACTTTTGATTTTTCATTTCCCCTGTTCGAGATGTTCTGGTGCGAACCGAACAGGGGGGTGTTCGGTTCATCACTATTCTGGAATATGACATCATTGGAGGTTATTGGGTTCCTGGAAGCTTCACGTTTGATTCTTATCAAATCTTTGCCAGTTAATTTGCATTTTTTTTCTCAACACTTTTTTTGCGACCATGTTACTATTTGCAACAAAATGTTTGATGTTTCTGTGATCAACCCAATATCCCTCTGAAGGACTTTTTACAATTTTTTATTATTCAGAGTCAGTTAAAATTCAGATTTTTCCTACAGCTTATCTGTAAAATCCATTTCTTGGAGTACATCACGGGACACAGAGCAGCCATATTCATTACTATCTGGGTTATACGCCACCTACAGATGAATGGACACTGGCAACCAATTAAGACAGGAAGTCCCCCTCTATATAACCCCCCCCCCTTTACAGGAAGTACCTCAGTTTTGAAGCATGCAATAAACATCCCAGACAAGAGGGGAGGGACCTGTGTGTCCTGTGATGCACTCCAAGAAATGGATTTTACAGGTAAGCTGTAGAAAAAGTCCATATTCCTTTATCGTACATCACGGGAGCAGCCATATTTATTACTATTTGGGATGTCCCAAAGCAATGCGCTTGAGGAGAGGGGGACACTATAAAAAACACCGCCATCAGGCTGCAAAAGATCTACATAGCTGCCTGCAGAACACTACGGCCAAATGCAGACTCCTCCTGGGTCCTAACATCCACTTGATAGAATCTAGTGAACGTATGTACCGAAGGCCAAGTAGCGCCTTGCAATTCTGAGCCAAAGAAGCTTGATGGTGAACTGCCCAAGAGGCACCTACTCTTCTGGTAGAGTGTGCCTTTACCAGAAAAAGTGGAACCTTCCCTTTCAAACCATATGCCTGGATAATAACCTGGTGAATCCATTGAGAACGTGTAGATTTAGTTGCTGCCTGCCCTTTTCTGGGACCTTCTGGCAGCACAAACAAAAGGTCGGTCTTACGAATCGGAGCTGACCTTTTCAAATAAATCTTGAATGCATGTACTACATCAGGAGAACGTAATAACCTTTCCTCTGCTTTTTGAGGATTTGGAAAGAAGGAAGGCAGTATAATGTCCTGATTCAAATAAAAAGCGGACACCACCTTGGGCAAAAAAACCTGTGTGTGGAATCACGCTATCTTGATGTAAAATCAAGAATGGCTCTTTACAAGAAAGAGCCGCTAATTTTGATACTCTTCTGGCTGAAGTTAGTGCAACCAAAAAGACCAACTTTCTGGTAAAAAGAACCAGAGAAATTTGCTGCATGGGCTCAAAAGGCTTTTTCTGTAAAACTGCCAACACCTCACTGGCAAAAGCATATGTAGCACCCCTTGAACGAAGGTTTGAACTAAAGAATGTGAAGAGAGGTCTCTGGAAATAAAACAATAAAGCTGATATTTGACTGAATTTTACGGAGATGCCCTTTTCTGGCCTCACACCAGGAACTCTGTATTAACCAGACTCTGTATTAATTGCCTGTAGAGACTCGTTTTCTAGTGTTTATCAGGGTAGAGACTGCAGGGCAATATATACTCTGCTCCTTCAAGATCCAGGCTTCAATAGCCCAGCCATCAAATTTAGAGACTATAAAGCAGGGTGGAATATCAGACCCTGTGAGAGCAGGTCCGGACGCAGTGGAAGAACCCAAGGCCTTGCTACTGCCAAATTTAGAATTTGTGCGTACCAAAACCTCCTGGGCCATGCTGGAGCCACCAGATTACTGATTTCCCCTCTATCTGGATCCTGCGTAGAAGACGTGGCAGCAGCTGAACAGGAGGAAAGGCATAGATCAGGGAAAACTCCTCCCAAGGAGTCACCAAGGCATCAACTCTGACTGTGAGTGGATCCCTTGTCCTGGACACAAATTTTCTCAACTTGTTGTTGAACCTGGATGCCAACAGATCTACATCCAGGACCCTCCAGTGTTGGCAGATCAATGCAAAGATCTCAGGGTGTAAGGACCATTCCCCCGGAAACATCTGCTAACGACTCAGAAAGTCTGCCTGCCAGTTTTCTGTTTCCAGAATGAAAACTGCTGACAGGCATGGAACAAATTTTCCCTCCCAGGATAGGATGAGATCCACCTCCTTCTGGGCTGACTGACTCTTGGTGTCTCCCTGATGGTTGATATAAGTCACAGCCGTAGCATTGTTGGATTGTATCCTAACAGGGTAACCCCAAAGTCTGGGCATCCAGTACTTTAATGCCTGCAAAACTGCTCAGATTTCCAGGATATTGATGAGAAGACTCCTTTCTACACAAGACCACTTTCCTTGGACAGTGGCTTCCTCCAGAGCTACTTCCCAGCTGGAGAGACTGGCATCTGTAGTCACTACCTTCCAGACTAGTGGAAGAAAGCATTTCCCTCTTTCCAAATTCCTGGCCATAAACTACCAACTTAGACTCTGACGTACCCTCAGTACCAGAGACATGCACCAATCTAAGGCCTGGATCTTTCTGCTCCAGGCTGACAGAATGTTGTTCTGTAAAGGTCTGCCATGGAATTGAGCATAGGGAACTGCTTCGAATGAGGATCCCATCTTCCCTAATAACCTCATGCAAAGAAGTACAGAAGGATACTTTTTCCTTCTTACGGACTGAACCAGATTCTTCAGGTCTACGACCTTTTTTGACGGCAAGAATACCTTTGCCTGTTCTGTGTCCACAAGGAAACCCAGATATTGCAGATGCTGGACCGGCTGTAATGCTGACTTTGCCAAGTTCAGAATCCAACTCAGACATTCTAAGAACTGAACTGTCTGGAAGACATTCTGGCTTAGAGCCGAAGCCGATTGGTCAATTAGTAATAGATTGTCTAGACATCCTACCACTGCTATTCCTTGAGACCTTAGAGCCGCCAATACTGGGGCTAGGATCTTTGTGAACACTAGTGGAGCCGTGGCCAGCCCGGAGGGCACATCCACAAACTAAAAATTATGTTTTTCTACTGCAAAGCGTAAAAACCTTTGATGGGCCTGAAAGATAGGTACAAGAAGGTATGCATCCTTGATGGCTATGGATGCTAGAAATTCTCCTCCCTGCAGAAAGGCAATGACTGAGTGAATTGACCCCATTCGGAATGTGTGAATGTTTAGAAACTGGTTCAGAGCTTTGAGATTCAGAATAGGTCTCATGTCTTCGTTTGGCTTGGGGACTATGAAAAGGTTTGAGCAAAAAAAAACCTGAATCTTTCATCCTCCGGAACTTCTGTAATCACTCTTGGAGATCTTAAATGGTCCAGAGCCAGAAATAGAGATCTTCTTTTTAGAGGATCTGCAGGTATGTTTGACTTTACAAACCGAGGATGGGGAAACACCCAAACCTCTAGTTTTTACCTCTGCGAGATAGTGGAAATAACCCAGTTGTCCTGAATTATTTCTACCCAGACCTCTGAGAACCATAGCAGCTTTCTCCCACCCGACTGAGCGGGGACGCCCCTTCACAAGGCAGATTTAGAGCAAGACTTGGTAGGTCTCTGGGCCCAGGGTTTCTTCTGCCCTTGACCTGAAGGCTTAGTTCTAGATCCAGATGGCTGGGGCTGTCGCAACTACCTGGGATTAGAAGAAATGGGAGTCTGAGTGTTGGAAACCTTAAAAGAAGGACGTTTGCTTTTCCTTTTAACTGGTAGCAACCCACTCTTTCCCCCCAAAATCTTTTTGATATATTTATCCAGATCATCACCAAATAGGCGTTCCCTCATGAAAAGGAAAGCCAGCCAGCAACTTTTTACATGGTAATTCCGCAGACCAACTTTTTAGCCATAGGATTCTGCGCATATGAACTGACAAAAGAGCAAACTGTGACATTTGCTATATGGCATCTTTAAGAGCATCTACTGCAAAACACAAAGTTCGAGGTAGATCTGCCAAGTCTTTTACAGACTCTCCTTGTGAAGGAACCATTCTGGAAACAATGTGGTCTTTTAAAAACTGACACACTCCTATAGCTGCCACTGCCAGTTGTATTGCAGACCCTACAATAGCAAAGGAAGCTTTTAGCAAAGATTACAACTTCTTATCAGCTGGATCTTTAAAAACCTGGGCATTATCCACAGGACAAATGAAGCTTTAGTTAACAGAAGATATGGCAGCATCCACAGTAGGTATACTCCATTTTCCTATGAACTTTTCCTCCATAGGATACAACAAAGAAAACCTTTTAGGAGGAACAAAAATCCTATCAGGATGATCCCAATCAGCATACATTATCTTCTCCAAGAGCGGATGTAAAGGAAAAGCCTGAGGACTTTGAGAATGGTGCAATGAGCCTAAAGAGGAAAAAGAGACATCTCTAAGGGAGGTAATTTAAATCCAGACCGGACCATTTCAGTGAGAGACTGAATTAACAATCTCTGGGATTGAGAGGCCAAGAATGACTCCTCAGATCCTGACTCCCCAGATGTGGAAACCTCAGTCATTTATAGCTACTTCCTCCACATCCTCTGCCCAATCCTGAACTAACGGGGGGGGGATCAGGTGAGGCTCAGGTGAGGGGGATCTATCCCGTTTCCTCCCTCCTTGTGATGCTTGTGATGCTCCTCCTTGTGATGCTGCAATCATGCCAGCAATTTTACCCTCAAGGCCGGCTGACGCTGAAGCCAAATCATCCTTAGTGATGTAGGCTGGGACAGAAGCACTGGATGCAGCTACTATGCCTGACAACCGTAACAAATTGGCTAGATGCCTCTGGCCATTCAGGGGAGGTAAATACAGAGGAAGCACGGCTAGAATCTTCTAATCCTGACGGTGGCACCATAGTGCCCCTTCTAGCTGTGCCCCCCCCCCACTTCTCTTTCAGGAGGACATTGCTCTAGGCAAGAAAACTTGAGGTACTAACTTTAGTGTACCCAAGGCTTCTGCCAAGCTATACAGCTTATCACACACAGCTCTGATTATCCCTAAGTAACAGAACCTGTCTGTGCCTGTAAACACACTCACCAGCTGCTGGTGCTCTGCATCCCCTCCAGCATCTGACAGAAGCTTGCGCGCTGGGAACATTTCATTAAAAGTCACGCAGTTTGCGCTTGTTACTGCACATGTGCGGCTTGCTACATGCATGATTGCATTCACGTGAACGCCAATGGTGTCATGACACTCCCCCTCCCGGCTCCGCGTGCGCGCTTGTGCCTGTAAATGGCAAATATTCACAATCTACTATCCTTCACCACAGGGACGCCACCGAGGGTGCTCTCTGACCTGGAGCCACAGAGGAGACGAATGCGCAGGTGCTTGTGTGCCTAGGCGAAAACCTGCACGCCAAACAACATGGGGTGAGAGCAGAATGTTTAAGCAAACAAGGTGTGCTTTGTCCTAGCTGATACACCTACTGCCTCCAGTGGAGACCTAAACATGGCACTCGGTATCTGCTATTTTAAAGGGGACAGTGCATAAAAATATTTTTTACAAATGTTTTTAAAGTGGACTTACCATTCCCGCCGCAGGATTCTGCTTAAAACAAGAACCCAATCTTCACCCATCACGGCGGGTTTCTGTCACTTGCTCACCATCAAGGACTGGGTCCCCCTTTTTTTGAGGGGCCACTACCTTGGACCTATAGAGCACCCTGCAGGAGCGCCTTTGGGGTTGTTTTTTTTACCAAGGGTCCGGATCCCAGAATCCAGTGCCTAAAAAAGTCACATTACAAGCAAAACCTTGTTTCTCCTTTACCGAGGCTCAGGTACCATCCTTTTGGTCTTCCACTTTTGGATGGATCTGATTGTTAATCCCCTTAGATCTTGATCAGGGTTTGTAGCATAATCTTCTTTCTTCTTCTTTGAAAAAAACATAAAAACATAAAAACATGGAGAGCTTCTCCAATCTGTGACCATCACCTTTAAGACACTTGCAAAAAAACAGAGGTACTTCCTGTATAGGAGGGGTTATATAGAGGGGGACTTCCTGTCTTAATTGGTTGCCAGTGTCCATTCACCTGTAGGTGGCGTATAACCCAGATAATAATGAATATGGCTGCTCTGTGTCTGTTGATGTATGATAAGAAATCTCTTTTTTGGCCCATTTTGCCTGAGGAAAAGAAGCTGCCTGAAAATTATGCACACCTTGATATACGGTGTTGATCTCCTTAAAAAACAAATACACATCATCTGATAGGCATTCAAATTTATACAATTTGGACAATATGCATAAAAATTATGATTTGGTCAATAAACTTGCCTAATAATTGTGCACACAGTGTAATTGATATACAATATACTGACTGGTTTGTACCTTCAGACAGAGCTTGTTTGCTCTCCCGATAACCAGCTGCAAAATTGTATGTATCCACAAAGCAAGGTTTGTGATGAGATTAATACTTGAGCCAGCATGAGTGTGTTGTGGTCTCAAAACCGTTGGTAAACAACATGATGTTTTCCAGATTTTGTTTAACTGAATGTGTTAGTATACTGTAATAGCTGGGAATTTAGATATGATTTATTGTTTCGTTCACCAATTCTCATAATAATAATAAATTGCTGCACTGCAGAGACCCAATATAATTTCGTTTTGTATTAGGCCAAAGGGATAATGCAAAGAGCAAGCATAGATTTTTTGCTAATTTCTCCATGAAAAAGAAAATGATCATCATTCAATTGCACATAGTTTTTTTACATGTTGGAAAATCTTTGCAGAGGTAATTAGCACTTCTGATGCTGTATACGAAAATGTACAAAGAAATACTATTGCAAATGATGTTCAGAATTGTCGCATCACTTGTAATGAGCCCTATTGCCATGATATTCTTTTCCCCATTCAGTTACTAGTTCAACAAACCTATACCCTGTAATTTCTCTCAGTAGCACCCATACTTTCTATAAAGATCATTGACATGTATTGTTTTTAATGGAACATTGAGTTAAACTATAGGGTGGTAGGTGGGTGGTGAGATGAGTGGCATACCATCAACCTTTTGCAATGTGGTCAAGGCACAGTCTACATACAATGTTTGTATTGGATTCTTTTTACAATGCAGATGCACACAGGTATATGAATTTCTTCAACACAGAATATTTTGTCTGGTTGCAGTAAAGAATTCAGTTGTGAGCTACAGTTTGTTGAATACAATAGAGTTGCTGGGCAGTCATAGTGTTTTTGAACCAATTTAAATGCAACATTTTTTCAAATGTTTTGTAGAGATTGCTTGTCTGTGTAAGATATAAAATGTTAAAAAAAACATGCATCACTCATTTGCTTGTATTACAGTCCAACAGTGCAACAAAACAAATTATAACACAAACAGGCCTAGATACTCTGACATTTTAAACCACTCTCTGACATCTATTTGCTGATAGGCAGTACTCAAGCTATTATTTAAAAGCATATCATAGCATAGGCATTATGAAAATACATTTGTGAAAATATTATTAAGTAATAATAAAACTATTTTACTTACCAATCCCACAAAGATGCAGAATAGTTGAACAACATCAGTATAAGCAACAGAGTATAGTCCACCAACAAGAGTATAGAAGGTGGCAATCAAGGCAGACACTACTACAGAAATGTTGATGTCAATGTCTATTATAACACTTATGGTGGCACCTAATTTGAAAGCATAGTAAAAATTAATGAATGTGTGATTTGTTAAACACAGGAAAACAAAAATTATGTTTAAAAATCTATGCTGAGAAGGAATAGGTATCATATTTATACATCCTGAAGTTAACTATAATTTAAACATGATATACTCCAGAAACAGACAAAATTGTGTGAATAAAAAAACCATGGCTTACACCCAAATACCATCAAATATTTAAGCTCTGTTATCTCAAAAACACTGCTTCTAATTTTTTGTGACTCTACAATGACTTGGTTCCAATGAAGGGTGCAAGGCCAATGTGGTGTCTGTATTTAAATTGGGACAAAAGTTATCATTTGGTAACTGCAGGCCTTTAATTTTAACATTTATAGGAGGTGAGATATTTGGGGTTTAATTGAGGACTGCATGGAAGAACTTCGGCTATAAAACAATGTTAAAAGTGATAGCCTGCAAGAATTAGTGAAAGACTGACGTGGTCAAACAGATTTACTTTTTCTTTTTCCACTAAGAAGTAAATTTGCCCATATAGCCAGTGGGCTAAACAAAACAAATAAATAAATAAAAAAACGGATTCAGCAGCTGCTAATCCAGAAAAATTCTCCAAAATGTCCCTTCGACAGAAGTTGATCAAACGATCAACTTTTAATGAGTGATTGGTTCCTGCTAAACAAGATGAATTTTGATCAGTGTATGGCCAGCTTTAGCAAAACATAGACAAGTGGGAGGCTGTAGATATATTATACTTTATTTTACTAAGGTGTTTGACAAACCTCCACAGATGGATAATGTCTATGTTAAATTCTATAGGCTGTGAAAATCTAGTCAGTAAATGGATAGAAAACTTAGAGTTGAAGTTTGATTTAACGTGAATGATTCATGTTAGAACCATTACATTTTACTGATTTACTGTATAAATGAAATGGAGTTTGGTATTGAAAATACCCTTTTGTGTTGTTCGATAACACCCAGCTATGTAGTGAATAGTGTTGAGCGAACACGGACTGTATTATTCGTGTTCGTACCGAATAATTGGATTTTTTTTACCCGAACACGGACACGGACACTTTACTGTATGTTCGGGTAAAAATCCGTGTTCGGTCGTTTTATTTCCGGGTTTTGCATGCTTTGGCGCTCTTTTCATGGCGGGCTTTCAACAGCCAATCAACAATCGTTTAACTGGTGTGCCTTAAGCCATCCCAGCCATGCCTGCAAATGTCTTAGTAGCTGTGATTGGCCGTCTGAAGCATGTGACCAAGTCTTTATAAGTTCGAGGCAGCCGCCGCAGCAGCGTCATTCTGCTGCTTAGCTAAGGGACAGAGCACACATCAATGTGCTGGCTGCTGATTAGGGAAAGATAGGCAGGAAAAAACCATTTGTGTCCGGATAGAATTGAGGGACAGGTCGGAGTGTTTAGGCAGGACGAGTTGTAGGCATTTTAGGGATAGAGTCTGCTGAATTATAGGGTCAGTGTCTTCTACAAACTACAATCGATATTGCTGTGTGGGGGGTGGGGTGAATCTGCACTCAATCCTGATCTACGATCTCTTCTCAATCCTGTTAGGGACAGAGTCTGCTGAATTTTAGGGAAACTGTGTTCTACAAACTACAATCGATATTGCTGTGTGGTGTGGGATTGGAGATAGGCAGGTGTCAGTGATCCACATCCATTTTTCTGTGTGTGAGCTGCAGTGAACACAATCTTTTTGGGCTGCAGTGAACACAATCTTTTTGGGCTGCAGTGAACACAATCTTTTTGGGGTGCAGTGAACAAAATCTTTTTGGGGTGCAGTGAACACAATCCTTTTTGGTGTGCAGTGAACACAATCTTTGTGGGGTGCAGTGAACAAAATCCTTTGTGGGGTGCAGTGAACACAATCTTTTTGGGGTGCAGTGAACAAAATCCTTTTTGGGGTGCAGTGAACAACATCCTTTTTGGGGTGCAGTGAACACAATCTTTTTGGGGTGCAGTGAACAAAATCCTTTGTGGGGTGCAGTGAACACAATCTTTTTGGGGTGCAGTGAACACAATCTTTTTGGGGTGGAGTGAACAACATCCTTTTTGGGGTGCAGTGAACAAAATCCTTTTTGGGGTGCAGTGAACAAAATCATTTTTGGGGTGCAGTGAACACAATCTTTTTGGGGTGCAGTGAACACAATCTTTGTGGGGTGCAGTGAACACAATCTTTTTGGGGTGGAGTGAACAACATCCTTTTTGGGGTGCAGTGAACAACATCCTTTTTGGGGTGCAGTGAACACAATCTTTTTGGGGTGCAGTGAACACAATCTTTGTGGGGTACAGTGAACAGAATCTTTGTGGGGTGCAGTGAACACAATCTTTGGGGGGTACAGTGAACACAATCTTTTTGGGGTGCAGTGAACACAATCTTTGTGGGGTGCAGTGAACACAATCTTTTTGGGGTGGAGTGAACAAAATCATTTTTGGGGTGCAGTGAACAACATCCTTTTTGGGGTGCAGTGATCAAAATCCTTTTTGGGGTGCAGTGAACACAATCTTTTAGGGGTGCAGTGAACAAAATCCTTTGTGGGGTGCAGTGAACAGAATCTTTGTGGGGTGCAGTGAACACAATCTTTGGGGGGGTACAGTGAACACAATCTTTTTGGGGTGCAGTGAACACAATCTTTGTGGGGTACAGTGAACAGAATCTTTGTGGGGTGCAGTGAACACAATCTTTGGGGGGTACAGTGAACACAATCTTTTTGGGGTGCAGTGAACACAATCTTTGGGGGGTACAGTGAACACAATCTTTTTGGGGTGCAGTGAACACAATCTTTGTGGGGTGCAGTGAACACAATCTTTGGGGGGGTACAGTGAACACAATCTTTTTGGGGTGCAGTGAACAACATCCTTTTAGGGTGCAGTGAACACAATCTTTGTGGGGTGCAGTGAACAACATCCTTTTAGGGTGCAGTGAACACAATCTTTGTGGGGTACAGTGAACAGAATCTTTGTGGGGTGCAGTGAACACAATCTTTGGGGGGTACAGTGAACACAATCTTTGTGAGGTGCAGTGAACACAATCTTTGTGGGGTGCAGTGAACACAATCATTGTGGGGTGCAGTGAACTCAATCTTTGTGGGGTACAGTGAACACAATCTCATACTTCTGAAGATTTGAGGGTGCTGCCTGTTCCATACTCCCCCTACTCCTCATCTAGCCTTTTAGGGGTACAAACAATAGTAATTGGGGCCTAGTGTGGTTGTGTACGTGTGATATACATACACTTTTTTTGGATCATATTTTCTATTCCGCTATTTAATCAAAAACCTTTGGGGATCAGTTAAATTGGGGGATAGTCTGTGTTGGTACGTGTGAGAGAGATCCACCTTTCCAAGTTGTTGGGGTTCATCTCATACTTCTGAAGGTTTGAGGGTGCTGCCTGTTCCATACTCCCCCTACTCCTAGCCTTTTAGGGGTACAAACAATAGTAATTGGGGCCTAGTGTGGTTGTGTACGTGTGATATACATACACTTTTTTTGGATCATATTTTCTATTCCGCTATTTAATCAAAAACCTTTGGGGATCAGTTAAATTGGGGGATAGTCTGTGTTGGTACGTGTGAGAGAGATCCACCTTTCCAAGTTGTTGGGGTTCATCTCATACTTCTGAAGGTTTGAGGGTGCTGCCTGTTCCATACCCCCCCTACTCCTCATCTAGCCTTTTAGGGGTACAAACAATAGTAATTGGGGCCTAGTGTGGTTGTGTACGTGTGATATACATACACTTTTTTTGGATCATATTTTCTATTCCGCTATTTAATCAAAAACCTTTGGGGATCAGTTAAATTGGGGGATAGTCTGTGTTGGTACGTGTGAGAGAGATCCACCTTTCCAAGTTGTTGGGGTTCATCTCATACTTCTGAAGGTTTGAGGGTGCTGCCTGTTCCATACTCCCCCTACTCCTCATCTAGCCTTTTAGGGGTACAAACAATAGTAATTGGGGCCCAGTGTGGTTGTGTACGTGTGATATACATACACTTTTTTTGGATCATATTTTCTATTCCGCTATTTAATCAAAAACCTTTGGGGATCAGTTAAATTGGGGGATAGTCTGTGTTGGTACGTGTGAGAGAGATCCACCTTTCCAAGTTGTTGGGGTTCATCTCATACTTCTGAAGGTTTGAGGGTGCTGCCTGTTCCATACTCCCCCTACTCCTCATCTAGCCTTTTAGGGGTACAAACAATAGTAATTGGGGCCCAGTGTGGTTGTGTACGTGTGATATACATACACTTTTTTTGGATCATATTTTCTATTCCGCTATTTAATCAAAAACCTTTGGGGATCAGTTAAATTGGGGGATAGTCTGTGTTGGTACGTGTGAGAGAGATCCACCTTTCCAAGTTGTTGGGGTTCATCTCATACTTCTGAAGGTTTGAGGGTGCTGCCTGTTCCATACCCCCCCTACTCCTCATCTAGCCTTTTAGGGGTACAAACAATAGTAATTGGGGCCTAGTGTGGTTGTGTACGTGTGATATACATACACTTTTTTTGGATCATATTTTCTATTCCGCTATTTAATCAAAAACCTTTGGGGATCAGTTAAATTGGGGGATAGTCTGTGTTGGTACGTGTGAGAGAGATCCACCTTTCCAAGTTGTTGGGGTTCATCTCATACTTCTGAAGGTTTGAGGGTGCTGCCTGTTCCATACCCCCCCTACTCCTCATCTAGCCTTTTAGGGGTACAAACAATAGTAATTGGGGCCTAGTGTGGTTGTGTACGTGTGATATACATACACTTTTTTTGGATCATATTTTCTATTCCGCTATTTAATCAAAAACCTTTGGGGATCAGTTAAATTGGGGGATAGTCTGTGTTGGTACGTGTGAGAGAGATCCACCTTTCCAAGTTGTTGGGGTTCATCTCATACTTCTGAAGGTTTGAGGGTGCTGCCTGTTCCATACTCCCCCTACTCCTAGCCTTTTAGGGGTACAAACAATAGTAATTGGGGCCCAGTGTGGTTGTGTACGTGTGATATACATACACTTTTTTTGGATCATATTTTCTATTCCGCTATTTAATCAAAAACCTTTGGGGATCAGTTAAATTGGGGGATAGTCTGTGTTGGTACGTGTGAGAGAGATCCACCTTTCCAAGTTGTTGGGGTTCATCTCATACTTCTGAAGGTTTGAGGGTGCTGCCTGTTCCATACCCCCCCTACTCCTCATCTAGCCTTTTAGGGGTACAAACAATAGTAATTGGGGCCTAGTGTGGTTGTGTACGTGTGATATACATACACTTTTTTTGGATCATATTTTCTATTCCGCTATTTAATCAAAAACCTTTGGGGATCAGTTAAATTGGGGGATAGTCTGTGTTGGTACGTGTGAGAGAGATCCACCTTTCCAAGTTGTTGGGGTTCATCTCATACTTCTGAAGGTTTGAGGGTGCTGCCTGTTCCATACTCCCCCTACTCCTCATCTAGCCTTTTAGGGGTACAAACAATAGTAATTGGGGCCCAGTGTGGTTGTGTACGTGTGATATACATACACTTTTTTTGGATCATATTTTCTATTCCGCTATTTAATCAAAAACCTTTGGGGATCAGTTAAATTGGGGGATAGTCTGTGTTGGTACGTGTGAGAGAGATCCACCTTTCCAAGTTGTTGGGGTTCATCTCATACTTCTGAAGGTTTGAGGGTGCTGCCTGTTCCATACTCCCCCTACTCCTAGCCTTTTAGGGGTACAAACAATAGTAATTGGGGCCTAGTGTGGTTGTGTACGTGTGATATACATACACTTTTTTTGGATCATATTTTCTATTCCGCTATTTAATCAAAAACCTTTGGGGATCAGTTAAATTGGGGGATAGTCTGTGTTGGTACGTGTGAGAGAGATCCACCTTTCCAAGTTGTTGGGGTTCATCTCATACTTCTGAAGGTTTGAGGGTGCTGCCTGTTCCATACCCCCCCTACTCCTCATCTAGCCTTTTAGGGGTACAAACAATAGTAATTGGGGCCTAGTGTGGTTGTGTACGTGTGATATACATACACTTTTTTTGGATCATATTTTCTATTCCGCTATTTAATCAAAAACCTTTGGGGATCAGTTAAATTGGGGGATAGTCTGTGTTGGTACGTGTGAGAGAGATCCACCTTTCCAAGTTGTTGGGGTTCATCTCATACTTCTGAAGGTTTGAGGGTGCTGCCTGTTCCATACTCCCCCTACTCCTCATCTAGCCTTTTAGGGGTACAAACAATAGTAATTGGGGCCCAGTGTGGTTGTGTACGTGTGATATACATACACTTTTTTTGGATCATATTTTCTATTCCGCTATTTAATCAAAAACCTTTGGGGATCAGTTAAATTGGGGGATAGTCTGTGTTGGTACGTGTGAGAGAGATCCACCTTTCCAAGTTGTTGGGGTTCATCTCATACTTCTGAAGGTTTGAGGGTGCTGCCTGTTCCATACCCCCCCTACTCCTCATCTAGCCTTTTAGGGGTACAAACAATAGTAATTGGGGCCTAGTGTGGTTGTGTACGTGTGATATACATACACTTTTTTTGGATCATATTTTCTATTCCGCTATTTAATCAAAAACCTTTGGGGATCAGTTAAATTGGGGGATAGTCTGTGTTGGTACGTGTGAGAGAGATCCACCTTTCCAAGTTTTTGGGGTTCATCTCATACTTCTGAAGATTTGAGGGTGCTGCCTGTTCCATACCCCCCCTACTCCTCATCTAGCCTTTTAGGGGTACAAACAATAGTAATTGGGGCCTAGTGTGGTTGTGTACGTGTGATATACATACACTTTTTTTGGATCATATTTTCTATTCCGCTATTTAATCAAAAACCTTTGGGGATCAGTTAAATTGGGGGATAGTCTGTGTTGGTACGTGTGAGAGAGATCCACCTTTCCAAGTTGTTGGGGTTCATCTCATACTTCTGAAGGTTTGAGGGTGCTGCCTGTTCCATACCCCCCCTACTCCTCATCTAGCCTTTTAGGGGTACAAACAATAGTAATTGGGGCCTAGTGTGGTTGTGTACGTGTGATATACATACACTTTTTTTGGATCATATTTTCTATTCCGCTATTTAATCAAAAACCTTTGGGGATCAGTTAAATTGGGGGATAGTCTGTGTTGGTACGTGTGAGAGAGATCCACCTTTCCAAGTTGTTGGGGTTCATCTCATACTTCTGAAGGTTTGAGGGTGCTGCCTGTTCCATACTCCCCCTACTCCTCATCTAGCCTTTTAGGGGTACAAACAATAGTAATTGGGGCCTAGTGTGGTTGTGTACGTGTGATATACATACACTTTTTTTGGATCATATTTTCTATTCCGCTATTTAATCAAAAACCTTTGGGGATCAGTTAAATTGGGGGATAGTCTGTGTTGGTACGTGTGAGAGAGATCCACCTTTCCAAGTTGTTGGGGTTCATCTCATACTTCTGAAGGTTTGAGGGTGCTGCCTGTTCCATACTCCCCCTACTCCTCATCTAGCCTTTTAGGGGTACAAACAATAGTAATTGGGGCCTAGTGTGGTTGTGTACGTGTGATATACATACACTTTTTTTGGATCATATTTTCTATTCCGCTATTTAATCAAAAACCTTTGGGGATCAGTTAAATTGGGGGATAGTCTGTGTTGGTACGTGTGAGAGAGATCCACCTTTCCAAGTTGTTGGGGTTCATCTCATACTTCTGAAGGTTTGAGGGTGCTGCCTGTTCCATACTCCCCCTACTCCTCATCTAGCCTTTTAGGGGTACAAACAATAGTAATTGGGGCCTAGTGTGGTTGTGTACGTGTGATATACATACACTTTTTTTGGATCATATTTTCTATTCCGCTATTTAATCAAAAACCTTTGGGGATCAGTTAAATTGGGGGATAGTCTGTGTTGGTACGTGTGAGAGAGATCCACCTTTCCAAGTTGTTGGGGTTCATCTCATACTTCTGAAGGTTTGAGGGTGCTGCCTGTTCCATACTCCCCCTACTCCTCATCTAGCCTTTTAGGGGTACAAACAATAGTAATTGGGGCCTAGTGTGGTTGTGTACGTGTGATATACATACACTTTTTTTGGATCATATTTTCTATTCCGCTATTTAATCAAAAACCTTTGGGGATCAGTTAAATTGGGGGATAGTCTGTGTTGGTACGTGTGAGAGAGATCCACCTTTCCAAGTTGTTGGGGTTCATCTCATACTTCTGAAGGTTTGAGGGTGCTGCCTGTTCCATACTCCCCCTACTCCTAGCCTTTTAGGGGTACAAACAATAGTAATTGGGGCCCAGTGTGGTTGTGTACGTGTGATATACATACACTTTTTTTGGATCATATTTTCTATTCCGCTATTTAATCAAAAACCTTTGGGGATCAGTTAAATTGGGGGATAGTCTGTGTTGGTACGTGTGAGAGAGATCCACCTTTCCAAGTTGTTGGGGTTCATCTCATACTTATGAAGGTTTGAGGGTGCTGCCTGTTCCATACCCCCCCTACTCCTCATCTAGCCTTTTAGGGGTACAAACAATAGTAATTGGGGCCTAGTGTGGTTGTGTACGTGTGATATACATACACTTTTTTTGGATCATATTTTCTATTCCGCTATTTAATCAAAAACCTTTGGGGATCAGTTAAATTGGGGGATAGTCTGTGTTGGTACGTGTGAGAGAGATCCACCTTTCCAAGTTGTTGGGGTTCATCTCATACTTCTGAAGGTTTGAGGGTGCTGCCTGTTCCATACTCCCCCTACTCCTCATCTAGCCTTTTAGGGGTACAAACAATAGTAATTGGGGCCCAGTGTGGTTGTGTACGTGTGATATACATACACTTTTTTTGGATCATATTTTCTATTCCGCTATTTAATCAAAAACCTTTGGGGATCAGTCAAATTGGGGGATAGTCTGTGTTGGTACGTGTGAGAGAGATCCACCTTTCCAAGTTGTTGGGGTTCATCTCATACTTCTGAAGGTTTGAGGGTGCTGCCTGTTCCATACTCCCCCTACTCCTAGCCTTTTAGGGGTACAAACAATAGTAATTGGGGCCTAGTGTGGTTGTGTACGTGTGATATACATACACTTTTTTTGGATCATATTTTCTATTCCGCTATTTAATCAAAAACCTTTGGGGATCAGTTAAATTGGGGGATAGTCTGTGTTGGTACGTGTGAGAGAGATCCACCTTTCCAAGTTGTTGGGGTTCATCTCATACTTCTGAAGGTTTGAGGGTGCTGCCTGTTCCATACCCCCCCTACTCCTCATCTAGCCTTTTAGGGGTACAAACAATAGTAATTGGGGCCTAGTGTGGTTGTGTACGTGTGATATACATACACTTTTTTTGGATCATATTTTCTATTCCGCTATTTAATCAAAAACCTTTGGGGATCAGTTAAATTGGGGGATAGTCTGTGTTGGTACGTGTGAGAGAGATCCACCTTTCCAAGTTTTTGGGGTTCATCTCATACTTCTGAAGATTTGAGGGTGCTGCCTGTTCCATACCCCCCCTACTCCTCATCTAGCCTTTTAGGGGTACAAACAATAGTAATTGGGGCCTAGTGTGGTTGTGTACGTGTGATATACATACACTTTTTTTGGATCATATTTTCTATTCCGCTATTTAATCAAAAACCTTTGGGGATCAGTTAAATTGGGGGATAGTCTGTGTTGGTACGTGTGAGAGAGATCCACCTTTCCAAGTTTTTGGGGTTCATCTCATACTTCTGAAGATTTGAGGGTGCTGCCTGTTCCATACTCCTCCTCCTACTGCTCAACCATCCTTTTAGGGGTACAAACAATAGTAGTTGGGGCCTAGTGTGGTGGTGTACGTGCGAGATACATACACTTTCTTTTTGATCATATTTTCTATTCCGCTATTCAATTAAAACCTTTGGGGATCAATTCAATTGCGAGATAGTCTGTGTCGGTACGTGTGAGATCCACCTTTCCAAGTTGTTGGGGTTCATCTCATACTTCTGAAGATTTGAGGGTGCTGCCTGTTCCATACTCCTGCTCCTACTGCTCAACCATCCTTTTAGGGGTACAAACAATAGTAATTGGGGCCTAGTGTGGTTGTGTACGTGCGAGATACATACACTTTTTTTGATCATATTTCCTATTCCGCTATTCAATAAAAACCTTTGAGGATCAATTGAATTGCGGGATAGTCTGTGTCGGTACGTGTGAGATCCACCTTTCCAAGTTTTTGGGGTTCATCTCATACTTCTGAAGATTTGAGGGTGCTGCCTGTTCCATACTCCTCCTCCTACTCCTCATCCATCCTTTTAGGGGTACAAACAATAGTAATTGGGGCCTAGTGTGGTTGTGTACGTGCGAGATACATACACTTTTTTTGATCATATTTCCTATTCCGCTATTCAATAAAAACCTTTGAGGATCAATTGAATTGCGGGATAGTCTGTGTCGGTACGTGTGAGATCCACCTTTCCAAGTTTTTGGGGTTCATCTCATACTTCTGAAGATTTGAGGGTGCTGTCTGTTCCATACTCCTCCTACTCCTCATCCATCCTTTTAGGGGTAGAAACAATAGTAATTGGGGCCTAGTGTGGTTTTGTACGTGCGAGATACATACACTTTTTTGGATCATATTTCCTATTCCGCTATTCAATAAAAACCTTTCTAGGGCAAGATCTTAAATTACAGAAATATGAGGAGACCGTCAAATAAGGGCCGTGGCCTGGGTCATGGTGCTGCTGGTAGAGCTCCTGTTGCAAGGAGAGGACGTGGTCGATCTGTGCCAGCTACACGCACAAGTGAAACACCTTCCTCAAGTGTGAGTAGGCGACAGAACCTGCATCAGTATTTGGTAGGGCATCAAACGCCCCTAGAAGTGATGAGGCCAGAACAAGTTGAGGCGATAGTAGATTGGTTTGCTGCTGACAGTGCCTCCAGTTCCTTCACATTGTCTCCCACCCAGTCTACTGCAGAAAGGTCAGAGTTGGCACCTGCAGCCAATGTCCAACCGTCTTTCACCTCACCCCCTTGCAAATCAGGCCAGCAGTCTGAGCCCCAAGCCATACAGCAGTCTCTTATTCTTTTTGAGGACTCTGTCAGCAGGGTTTCCCAGGGCCATCCACCTAGCCCTGCCCCAGAAGTGGAAGAGATTGAGTGCAGCGATGCCCAACCACTTATTTCTCAAGATGAGTACATGCAAGGATCATCGCAGCACGTCTCCGATGATGACGAAACGCAGGTGCCAACTGCTGCGGCGTTCAGCATTGTGGAGACCGACAAGGAGGGCAGGGGTGAAGACTGGGTGGAAGATGATGTGGAGGACGATGAGGTCCTCGACCCCACATGGAATGAACGTCATGCAGGTGACCTGAGTAGTTTGGAGGAAGAGGCGGTGGTCGCACAGAGCCACCAGCACAGCAGAAGAGGGAGCAGGGTGCAGAAGCGGAGCGGCCGTGCCCTAGACACTACGCCCGCTACTGCCCAACGCAGCAAGGGAACGAGCGCACCAAAGTCAGCTCAAAGGAGTTCTCTAGCGTGGAAGTTCTTTAGAAAATGTGCTGATGACAGGACACGAGTGGTTTGCACCCTGTGCAATCAGAGCTTGAAGCGAGGCATAAACCTTCTCAACCTGAGCACAACCTGCATGATCAGGCATCTAAGTGCAAAGCACGAGCTGCAGTGGAGTACACACCTTCAAAACCAAGAAACGTCTCTGGCTCATCCTGCTTCCTCTTCTGCTGCAGTCTCGGCCGCTCCAGCCACATCTGTAGTGATACCGGCACCTGCCACCCCGCAAACAGACGATCTGTCAGCAACACCACCACCTGGGTCACCAACAACCATCTCCACAATGTCCCGTGGAAGCGTTCAGCTTTCCATCTCCCAAACACTTGAGAGGAAGAGGAAGTACCCCCCTACCCACCCGCGATCCCTGGCCCTGAATGCCAGCATTTCAAAATTATTGGCCTTTGAAATGCTGTCATTCCGTCTGGTGGAGACGCACAGTTTTAAAAACCTTATGTCGGTGGCTGTCCCACAGTACGTCGTGCCCAGCCGCCACTACTTTTCCAGGCAAGCCATCCCTTCCCTGCACAACCAAGTGGGGGAAAATATCAGGTGTGCACTGCGCAACGCCATCTGTGCCAAGGTCCACCTAACTACGGATACGTGGACCAGTAAGCACGGTCAGGGGCGTTATATCTCCCTAACGGCACACTGGGTAAATGCAGTGGCGGATGGGCCTGAGGCGGATAGCAATTTGGCGCATGTCCTTCCACCACCGAGGATTGCAGGGCGCTTCAGTTTGCCTCCTGTTCCTAACTCCTCCTACTCCGCTTCCTCATCCTCTACCGCCTCCTCATCCGGACAGCGTAACACCTTCACCACCAACTTCAGCACGGCCAGGGGTAAACGACAGAAGGCAGTTTTACAACTTGCCTGTTTGGGGGACAAACCACACACCGCGCAGGAGTTGTGGAGGAGCATGGAACAGCAGACAAATGAGTGGTTGCTGCCAGCGAGCCTCAAGCCCGGCCTGGTGGTGTGCGATAACGGGCGAAATCTCATAGCAGCTCTGGGCCTAGCCGGTTTGACGCACATCCCTTGCCTGGCGCATGTGCTGAATTTGGTGGTGCAGAGGTTCCTTAAAAACTACCCCGATATGTCAGAGCTGCTGCAGAAAGTGCGGGCCGTTTGTGCGCACTTTCGGCGTTCTCACCCTGCTGCTGCTCGCCTGGCAGCGCTGCAGCGTAACTTCGGCCTTCCCGCTCACCGCCTCATATGTGACGTGCCCACAAGGTGGAACTCCACCTTGCACATGCTGGAAAGACTGTGCGAGCAGCAGCAGGCCATAGTGGAGTTTCAGCTGCAGCACGCACGCGTGAGTCGCTCTGCGGAACAGCACCACTTCACCACCAATAACTGGGCCTCCATGCGAGACCTGTGTGCCTTGTTGCGCTGTTTTGAGTACTCCACCAACATGGCCAGTGGCAATGACGCCGTTCTCAGCTTAACTATCCCACTTCTATGCCTCCTTGAAAAAACAATTCGGGCGATGATGGAAGAGGATGTGGCACAGGATGAGGAGGAGGAGGAGGATGAAGAGGTAACATTTCCAAGGCTTTCAGGGCAGTCATTCGCAAGGGGCTCCGAGGGTGGGTTCCTGCACACGCAAACGCCAGGGACGCAATTGTCCAGCAGGGGCACAGTTCTGGAGGATGAGGAGGATGAGGAGGAGGAGGAGCTGGAGGAGGAGATGGAACCATGTTCACAGCAGGGTGGCACCCAGGCCAGCTCATGGCCATCACTGGTGCGTGGCTGGGGGGATACAGAGGACACGGACGATACACCTCCCACAGAGGACAGCCTTTCGTCGCCTCTGGGCAGCCTGGCACACATGAGCGATTACATGCTGCAGTGTCTCCACAACGACCGCCGAGTTGCCCACATTCTAACTTGTGCTGATTACTGGGTGGCCACGCTGCTGGATCCCCGTTACAAGGACAACGTACCGTCCTTAATTCACTCACTGGAGCGCGATCGCAAGATGCGCGAGTACAAGCGCACGCTGGTAGACGCCATGCTGCTGGCATTCCCATCTGACAGCGGGGCCACAGTGGAAGCACAAGGCAGAGGAGGAGGAGGAGGAGGTCGCCAACGCAACCAGGGCACCGCCAGCACCTCAGAAGGCAGGGTTAGCATGGCCGAAATGTGGAAAAGCTTTGTCAGCACGCCACAACAAACAGCAGCACCAGCAGCTCAGATGGAACGTCTTAGCAGGAGGCAGCATTTTACCAACATGGTGGAGCAGTATGTGTGCACACGCCTACATGTAATGAATGACGGGTCTGCCCCCTTCAACTTCTGGGTCTCCAAATTGGGCACATGGCCTGAGCTTGCCCTTTACGCCTTGGAGGTGCTGGCGTGCCCTGCAGCCAGTGTATTATCTGAACGGGTATTTAGCACGGCTGGGGGCGTTATAACAGACAAGCGCAGCCGCCTGTCCAGAGACAATGTGGACAAGCTCACGTTCATTAAAATGAACCAGGCATGGATCCAACGGGACTTTTCCGTACCTTATGCAGAATAGCAATGGATACCGACCTTACCCACCCATTGTTCCATTTTTGCTCTTTCTCACTCTTTTGGGGTGTACCCTCATTTAAAATTTTTGAAAAGAAGCAGTGTTGGCTACCTCGTCCTCCTCCTCAGGGCCAGATTAATGTAGGGGCTATTGGAGCTGCAGCTCCAGGCCCCTACCTTTTATATAGGCCCCGGGTTGGCCATATTCACTGTTACCGCTCTTCTGTCACTTGTAAACACAGAAGTCTGGCTTCTATGCTCGCTTCCCCAGGCAGCACCCTCAGAACCTCCCCACACAGCGTGAAGGCCGGACAAGGAGGGACAGTTGGCGATGCATGGATGTGTTTATGGGCTTCAGAGACAGCATCCCATGTTGAATTAGGCATGCATGGCTGCACCCTTCCTCCTCTGGGTGCATGGCAAGGCACGGCCCTTAAGGCCCTTCAAAATCCTCAGCACCAAGCCCATGATGCTGTTAATCCGGCCCTGGTCCTCCTCCACCGCCGCTTCCACCTACACCGCCCATAGGTGTGCGCAGCCTATTGCATTAAGGTGTGCACCCCAAAGTTGAAATACACATGCATGTGTTTGCCAGCAGGGAGAGTAATGTATCGGGGCCATGTACCTGTAGGCAAGGAGAAATAGAGCAGAGCAGGTCCCAGGGAGATCTTTCCCATCTCCTCACTGGCAATGCTATGTGCCCTAGGTGATTAGGGTGTGCCCAGGCACACCCAGCACACCCTGTGCGCACGCCTATGTCACCGCCACATCCACCACCACCTCAACCTCCCTCCTACTCCATATGGGCCTCGTCCTTCAGAGATGAAGAAGAACATTGTTTTATTTTTCTGTTTTTTTTTGTTGTTTTAAGTTATTTCCCTATCCACATTTGTTTGCAGAGCACTTGCCATGCTCTTAATTACGTTTTGCTGCCATTTGCAGCACTCTAGCCCTTTCCTTTGGTGTTTTAGAGCCATTTTAGTGCCTTAAAGTTCGGGTCCCCATTGACTTCAATGGGGTTCGGTGTCCGGGAAAAGTTCGGTAAAAGTCCGGGACACGGACCCGGACTTTTTTTTAAAGTTCGGCCGAACCCGTCGAACACGGACATCTAGGTGTCCGCTCAACCCTAGTAGTGAATTAAAGTCCCTACAACGTTTCTCTGGATTGCAAGCTGACCTGGAAGGACTTTTTGAATGAGCAACTATGTTGCAAATGTATTTTAGTGTTAAATAATGAAAAATAATGTACCTTGGTTGGGAGAAAGTAAAACTGAGGAAATCAATGATGGAGAAGGATCTGGGTGTTCTGGATCATAGACTAAATAAAAGCATGTAATGTCAAACAGAAGTTTCTAGAGTGAGATATTTTCTTGTAATCAAAGATGTACTGGGGTTGATTTACATCATATTTGGAACGTACTGCACTATTGGCTTTTTTATGCTTATTTGCATATGTCTATTGGAGAGTAATCTGAAGGCACCCAGCTCATCCGCTTACCTTTAAGCCTGCTAGACCCCAAGACCATAAGGCCTATAGAGGTCCATAATATTTGGTAAGTGGATTCACGTGTGGGGCACAAGGGCACGTGTGGAATACATTTGTTGAGCACTCGGGAGCACACTTCTGTTTCAAGTTTTCAAAGTGGATTTTTTGGTGCTGGCAGCACTGAATTATTTTTGGACACTTTTATTTGGACACTTCTTTTTCACCTATTTGTTTTGATTGCTTTATATTGTGTGATATATCCATATATATAATAATTTTTTTGGACACTTTAAATCACTAGTTACATAAGTTAATTCAATATAGTTCACTGTTATAGCACTGTGTTTATATATTCACTTATTATTTTCACTTGTTGATGAACAGCAGCTCTAACATTTATGAAATAATATATTAAACATTTAAATAATTTTCACATATGCGCAGGGTGGACCTGTTTGGTCTATTTATATTCATGCGTTAATTATTACCACTCTTTTGACACGCCCTTTTAACCAGTTCCGTATCCAAGAGCACACATTGTGGTCGATGCCTGTACACCTTATTTTATAAATTAAGCGCTTGTGGGGAACTGTATCAAATGCCTTGGCAAAATCCAGGTACACCACATCCACTGGTCTTCCCCTATCTAGCTCACAGCTCACCTCCTCGTTGAATGTTAACAGATTGGTTTGACAAGAACGCCCTTTTGTAAACCCGTGCTGATTACTGCTGATGACGTTGTTGTCTTTGACAAACTCTTGGATATATTTCCTTATCATCCCCTCCAGAAGTTTACATACTATTGACGTCAGGCTAACCAGCCTATAATTTCCCAGGACATGCCTCTGCCCTTTTTCGAATATTGGTATCACGTTAGCTTTCCTCCAATCACCTGGTACATTTCCTGTCATAATACTGTCAGCAAAGCTCAGGAACAGTGGTCTAGATATAGTTTTACTGAGTTCTTTGTGTACTCTCGGATGTACGCCATCGGGGCCAGGTGATTTATTTGTGTTAATTTTATCCAGCCTTTCCCTAATTTCGCCCTCTGTTAGCCATAGCAACAAGTCCTGTGAAGTACTGCTAACCATACAGTCGTGGTTAGTGTACCCCTCCTTTTCCTGTGTAAAGACTGAGGAGAAAAATGCATTAAGCACAGTTGCCTTTTCAGTGTCCTCTGTGACCATCCTCCCATCATCATTAATTATGTGTGCAACATGCTCTGCCCTAGTTTTTTTGCTGTTGATATATTTAAATAATTTCTTTGGGTTCTTTTTACTATCTTCCACTATTTGTCTCTCGAAGTTGATTTTAGCCATTTTGATTTCGTATTTACATTTCTTATTTGCTTGCTTGTATTGCTGGAAAGCTGATAATGTGCCCTCTGATTTATATTTCTTGAAGGCCATTTTTTTTCCCCTAATATGTTTTTTAACATTACTGTTTAGCCAGCCAGATTTGGCTTTGTCTCTTTTAAATTTATTTCCTATAGGAATGCACTGCGAGATGCATTTGTTTCAAATGTTCTTAAAGCATTCCCATTTTTCCTTTGTGGTCAGTGTTCCCAGGGTTTGGTTCCAGTTTACCTTCTCCATCATTGAGCACAATTTGGGAAAGTTTGTCCTTCTGAATTTTAGGGTTCTTATGTTCCCCTCTTGCCTTGCTTTATTGTTATTTACACTAAATGTGATCATCCTGTGATCGCTAGAGCCCAGGTTGTCCCGGACTCCTACATCTGAGATTAGATAAGCGTTTAATAGATCCAGCACTGCATTTTCTCTAGTAGGAAAATCCACCAACTGAGACATGTATTTGTCCTGTAAGGTTTCCATGAAGAGACGGGCCTTCTGTGATTGAGTAGTCCCCTGTTCCCAGTCAATTTCGGAATAATTGAAGTCCCCTAATATGATGAATGATCCCAGCTTTGCCACTTTACCCAACAGTAATATAAATTCCAGCTCTACCTCCTCCCTTTAGCTTGGTGGTCTATAACAAACCCCCACAATTACTTTTCCCTTTACATCTTCCCTATGGAGTTCTACCCACATGGATTCTAACTCCGTAATCATCCCTTCTATAATATCACTCCTCTCTTTCACCCTTACATTATTCTTGACATAGAGATATACCTCTCCCCCTCTCCCATACCCCTTGCCTACCCTATCCTTCGGATACACAGAATACCCTTGGATATTGGCTAGCCAGTCATATGATGGGTCGAACCAAGTTTCTGTTATTCCCACATTGTCTATGTCCTCCTCATGTGCTAACATGTTAACTTCTAAAAAATGCTAAATACACAGAAAATAACTGGTTATTCATATTTTATAAGTAATAACACTGCAGATTGTTGATCCAGAGAATATCCAATTGCTTTAGGGGATCAGGAGGGGAGTTTTTTCCTGTTGGAGCAAATCGGACCACATTTATAAAGGTTTTTGTCTTCCTCCAGGTTATCTGCGACCAGCTTTTTTGGCCCATTGATTATGTTTAAAAATAAATTTGCCTGTATATATTGTTCAATGTGTTTCCTTTCACATATGCTTACAAATATATGTATTTTCACATCATTGGGACCTATCACAAAACAAGTTATGTTTTTACAATTTGTTCCAAAAATCATTCCTTTGGTTTGACTGGCTTTGCAAATAGAGATTCTTAAAGCCTCTTTAGAAAACCCCCAAATCAAGTAACCTAATATTACTGTGATTACTGTCATCATAAACAGAGAGAACATAAATAAGTACCTTACTGTTTCACGTCTAATCAAGACACAGCTGGAAATTAGACTAGATGATGTTTATTGCAACAAATTAAGCTTGGTCTGAAGGAAAAGAAATAGACCAGGCCACCCGGGGCAATAGCACTTGAATCAAATACAAGTGGCTGCTAACATAGACAAATGAGCTCAAATTAGTTTTATTTTTTTTTCCACATTAATGATTCACAGTATGGAGCAAATTGTTATAAATTTTTAGAAAAACAATTAATTTCTATTAAAAAGTCTTATTTTAGAGGCCCAGCCTTCAAGGCAGTTGAACCGGTTAAATCTCACGTTCACCCTAAGATGTAAAGGCTCTTATTTGCGTCCACTAAATTTCCATTCCTAATTTATAGCTACATGAAAGAGTTGTCATGTAATGATTATTAATGTCTCTACATGATGCCTACCTTTAATGTCACATGTGATTGAAGCTAACATGACTTGCTTTACTAAAAAAATATGATTCAGTATACAGTATAAGGTATATGTATGCTGATCTGTGTTTAAAAAAATAAATAAATATATATTTATATATAAAAATTTACAATATATATATATATATATATATATATATATATATATATATATATATATATATATAGTTAAAAAAAAAAAAAAAAACTACAATAACCACAGTACAATACAGCACTGGTGTTACATTCAATATGTAGAGGGTCATCTCCAAGAATTCTGCCTTGGGCCTTTTTTTGTCTAAAAGCAGGCATAAAAATAATGGATGTGTTTACATTGCTTGACTAAACCTCTGCAGCATGTTGCCTTTTCTCTTCATTTGAGAAAGCAGGCATTGAAGAGGTAGGTGGTACTTTCTATCTGACCTCCTTTTACAACCATCTGCTGGAATCAAAATTATTGTGTAGCATCAGTAAGCATCACTTTAGTTTTAGTTCATGGATTTAGGTTTATTTCACATTGTGCATGTAACTAGTTTTCTTTGGGAACTAGAGCTATTCCACAACACTTTGTGGAGACATCACCTATTAGAGAGAAATTACGTTTTAAGGGTATATTTGAGTTTACGATAACAGTTAAGAGTTAATTATAGGAACTGAGAAGAAATCTCCCTTTCATTTGTTCCCATTGGATGATTTAACCTCAGCTCTTGCTCTGATTAGAATTCGAAAATTTTGGATTTTCTATTTGCTTTCTGTCTTGATGACAATGGTCACCAGGACAAACAGAGGGGTTTATTTTCCCAGAAACAGAGAGCAATAAAAACTTTACAGAGGGAAATCCATAGCAAGACACGCACGCATGCACGCACACACACGAATCCATACTAATACATATAGGAATATCAATATATGGTTCTTTTCACCTGCACAATAGGATTCCAAAATTTTGGTCAAATTATTCTCACAGAAAAAAAAAAAAAAATTCAAAAGCATAGTACCTGTAAAAGAAGAGAGTAAATACTTACTATCCCTAGTGCCCATGCCACCGAGTGCTGCTCCATTCAGTTGAAATGGTTTGCCTTTGGTGGCACAGGCTATGGGAAAGGTGAAATCTCTTCTTTTACAGATAATAGGAGCTGTAATATTTGTTTTTCTTGACATGGTTACTTTAAACTATAGTATTCACAGTGTTTGTGATATACTGTAGAGACGAAGATGATCAACTTAATCTAAATATTCTTGTTAACGAATCCTAATGTTTTAATTATACACATATACATAAATTATATGTAAATGTGTATAATTTGTATTTATACACATATTTAGAAGCAGTCATATTTGCTTTTTACATTTTCAGACTATGTTTTCTACTTTACAAAAGTATAATTTTCAAAACTTGGCCATCCTAATTTGATTGTTTAAATGCTGAACAGTTTAAGGTCACAATTACACTGGGTATTTAGCTCATATGCATCCAATCCTGATGTTTTCATGTGCCGGGAGGCACATGTGCAGCATCCAGCTCTGCTGCTTGTAGCCTGTCAAAGTCTATGACAGGACTAAATATGCTGCAACTTGATGCTGTACTGAGTGGTACTTGTGTTAAGGGCCATATGTGTTCAGGGATGTATGGCTGGAACGCAGGGATTCTATATTTCAGGTATCCCTAAACAGATACGACCCTACACATGAGTACCACTTGGTACAGTGCCCAGACTTAGCATACATCATACTCATAGACTTTGACAGGTTGCAGGCAGTGGGGTTGGACACTGCATCTGTGTCTCCCAGATGCAACAAAACATTAGGATTGTAAGCACAGGTTCCAAACATTTAGAGTGCATGTAGCCTAAAAACCAAGTGTTAATTTTCCTGATTTGAAAGCTAGCATACAGTATATGCACATGTCAACCTATTTAGTAAAAACATCTACTAATATAAAGTCTTTGTTGGAGGTGTGTGGAATCTAAGTGTTATTCTTACCTAAAGCAGAGAGTATGGCAGCAGCCCAGAACATCTCTCCCATCAGTGCAGGTATGAAAAGCAAACCTCCCATTCGTTTTCCATATATCTGTTGGAAAGGATCCAGCATGGTCACATATCCTCTGGACCTCATAGGCTTTGCAAAGAACAGACCACCTAAAGAAATACATATAGCTTAGCCATTTTGGAAACAAGACTTTCTAACAACATTGTGCCTTAGTAAAAAAGTCTTATAAATTAACTACACAACTACAATTAACTACTTATATTTATGAAGACCTCAACCCTTCCCCCCCACCCCCCCCTTTTTTTTTTCTTTTTTTTTGACTTTTTGGGAAATTTTGCACTTGATTTTTTGATAATAATATCACAGCGAGAGACCCTCTCCTTTTTTTTTCTCACAAGTTTTTCCTTCACGATAATTTTTTGACTTCTTGGGAAATTTTGCACTTAATGTTTTGATAATAATGTCACAACGAGAAACCCTCTTTGGTTTTTTTTTTTTTGGTTTTTTTTCTCACAAGTTTCTCCTTAAAGATAATTTTTTGGGTAATTTTTCACTTAATGTTTTGATATTAATATCACAATGAGAGACCTCCTTACCCCCTTTTTTTTCCCTCTTTCACAAGTTTTTCCTTCACGATAATTTTATGACTTCTTGGGAAATTTTTCACAAAATGTTTTGATAATAATATCACAAGAGAGACCCTCTTGGGGACTTTTTTTTTTTCTTCCCTTTGGTTTAGGAACTATTAAGGTGCAGTAAAGCTGGTATTTGACACAGATGTATAGAGGTATAAACCTAATTTTACTTGTTATTTGTTGTTTCTTTTTTTTTTTTCTTTTTTTTAATTTCATGTATTGTCGAAAAAAATTTAATAAAAACATAAAAAAAAAAAAAGTACACCCATAAAAAAAGCAATGCATGGTACATGAATGTAGCAATCCTACTAATCAATTACTTTCTCAATTTAAATTTAGTTTAATTTATTACAAAATTCTAGAACATACTTCTATGGTGCTGTGAATAAATATTTGTGATTCCTAATTACCTTACATTTTTATTTTTTTTTATTTTGCATAATAGTCACACGTAAATGATTCAGATCATCAAACACATTTTTCTATAATACAAACATAACTCGAGTAAATACAAAATGCCATTTTTAAATAATGATTTCATTTATTTGAAAAAAGCTTTTCAAGCCTGCCTGTCCCTAATCCTAACAACTGGGTGTGCTACCCTTGGCGACAACAACTGCAATCAAGCGTTTACGATAATGCGATAATTGGCAATAAGTCTTTAACATTGCTGTGGAGGAATTTTGGCCCACTCTTCTTTGCAGAATTTTTAAAATTCAGCCACTTTGGAGGGTTTTCGAGCATGAACAACCTGTTTAAGATCATACCACAGCATCTTAATTGGATTTATGTCCGAACTTTGACTAGGCCACTCCACAACCTTCATTTTTTTTTTTTAGCCATTTAGAGATAGACTTGCTGGTGTGTTTTGGATCATTCTCCTGCTGCATAACCCAAGTGCGCTTGAGCTTGAGGTCACCAACTGCTGGCCTGGCATTTTCCTTTAGAATTTTCTGGAAGAACACAAAACTTGTGATCCCATTGATTATGGCAATTCATCAAGGTCCTGGAGCTGCAAAGTAGCCGCAGACCCTAACACTGCTACTGTCATGTTTGACTATTGGTATGATGTTCTTTTAGGAAATGCTGTGTTTGTTTTTTGCCAGATGCAACGGAATGCACACCTTCAAATGTGAGATGAGGCTTCCCGTGTTATTTTTGGTCAGCAGTGGCTTTCACCTTGGAACTCTCCCAAGGATACCATTTTTGCCCAATCTCTTTCTTATTGTTGAATCATGACACTGACCTTAACTACTTCAGTTCTGGAAGATTTACCTTCCTCCATGACCAGGCCATTTCTTGTGATACTACACTGCGTTACTTTAGCTGACATTTGTGCGATCATGCGACACTGTACCCAAATAATATTTATGTCCTTTTTCCCCACAAATAGAGCTTTCTTTTGGTGGTATTTGATCACCTCTGCATTTTTTATTTTTTGCGCTATAAACAAAAAAAGACTGACAATTTTGAAAAAAAATATATATTTTTTTTACTTTCTGCTAGAAAACATATCCAATAAGCCAATGTAAAATAATTAAATATCTTCATAAATTTAGGCCAATATGTATTTTGCTACATAGTTTTGGTTAAAAAAAAAAAAAACCCAATAAGCGTACATTGATTGGTTTGCACCAAGGTTATAGTGTCTACAAACTATGGAATATATTTATGGCATTTCTATTTACTTATATATTTTTTTACAAGTAATGGCGGTGATTGGCGACTTATAGCGGGACTTCGATATTGCCGCGGACAAATGGGACACTAAGTGACACTTTTTAGGGAACCAGTGACACTAATACTGTGATCATTGCTAAAAATATACACTGTCATTGTACTAGTGACTCTGGCTGGGAAGAGGTTAATATTAGGGGAGAAAAAAGGGTTAACTGTGTGCCTAGCTGGTGTTTCAGTGTAGTGGGGGAGGTGTTTTTACTAGTGGAAGGCATGGATCGGTGTTCCTTCTTTACAGGAACACAGGATCCATGGCTTTTGTATTGATAGAATGGCAATCTCACTTATTTACATACAGAATGATCAGTGGGTGCCAGTGGACATCAGGTCCACAGGACCCATTGGTCACAGCGGGAGCGAGCCACATTCACTAGCGCCCTGAAACCCGGAAGTGCAGGATCACGTATATATATATGTGAAAAAATGGGCCTGCTGTTGGCTGACATCACTGACGTCACAGACCCGGTTTCAGCTCTGAAAAGATCCCTATCACATGGTCCAGAAGTCTGGACCAGCAGCTACCTCAGTCTCTCAGAGAGCTGCTGAGAGTCTGAGCCAGTAGCTTCTCCCCCCTCCGCAGCCCAGCACTCCAGTGAGTGCTGGAGGGTCAGAGCAAAGAGCCTGACAGTTACCAGCCCTCTACAGGCTGAGGACCGAGAACTGAGCAATGAGCGGGGGGACAGTAGCTGTGTAAATATGATTTTACATTATTTTAAAAAGCCATACTTTTAAACAACCAAAAAGTTACATTTTTAGCATATGTTCACTCTATACTATTGAAAACAATACATTTTTTCAGTGTCTTGTAGGCAGATACAGTGGGGGGCATTCATCAGGAAAATTAGGGACAAATAAACAAATCAGGCTCATACAATTAAGAAGTGATCAGGGGCAGGTTTTTATTTTCTGACATATAATGGCTTTGTATACTCTATGAGCTAGCAAATCTTTACTTCTTGAGATCAGGTCTGCTGTAAGACCCTTCTGTGATTCCAGCTCTGTCAGTGGGGAAGGCAGGCACCTTGCTTTTCGGACTCCCAGTGATTTTAAAGCTGGATGGGCACAGACAACAAAAAATCCTTCAAGTTTGGTTTAAGATCAGTTAATTAACTTATGATCACCTTCCTCATAAAGTGCATAACATTTGCTATCAGAATTTCTTTAACCCAATATAAATGAAACAATAGTTAGATTGGAGTCCTTCATTAACCATCTGTCTTAGAAGTTTTCCTTGGTAACGGTAAAAAGTACACACATTTCTATTGTACTATAAATTAGTGAGACATTGATATTTATTTTGTTTCCTCTTAAAACAGTATGGTTTCCAAACATCTGAAAATTCTGATCATCCCTATCCTATAACAAATCTCTTTTAAAGCATTTGGTTTAACTAGGCAAGACTTGCTATTGACTGCTATTCCCTCCTTGATTGTAACATCTCAGCCAGATGATGCAACAATATGTTCTCGAACGCCATGAAATATATTTTTCACGCCTGAATTATAATTTTAGTTAGTCTTAACATTAAATGATTTAACTATTTCAGTCAATCTATTTGACAACATACAGATAGATTGTCAATTATTACAGAATTGGTTGGCACAGCTTATTGGACATTGGGGTTGATTTAGTAAAGATAAATAGGCTGTTCAATTTGCAAGGCAAGTTTCATTTTGCAAGGGAATTTGCAGCAAAGCTAAAAGTGAAGTGAAGCTGACTTCCATTATCGAAACGCGCGCAAGCAAAAATGCTATTTATTACAGTTTTTTATATTTTGTCAGGAATTTATAAACCACTTCATTATCGCATTATAGCCAAAGGACGGCTACAGCATGGCTCTGTTGTTCCAGAAGCGAGTCCATAGGCACTCATAGGGTGCACATCAGACGTGCTCTGTGATCGAGATGAGGATATACCCGCGCTTAGGAATTAATAAAGTCAAAGCAATATAAAATAACTGATGTGGACTGCTGCTGATAAATCCTTTAAATTGATAGCAGTATATGTATCAGCGCTGCTCCTCAGTATATGTGTATAAGAAAGTCCTTCGGACACAGCTTATTACAGACCGCAGTAAAGGGTCAATTACAGAGGCCCTTTACCATGTGATCACCTGTGTCCAATTACAGCTGATCACACTGTAAAAAGACATGCCGGTTATCGGCAGTACTTTCCTCACACGCTGTCACATTGTGAGGAAAGGAAAGCCGATCACTGGCAAGTGTGACAGGGGACATGTACACAGATAATGAGGGCACTGATCATCAGTGCTCAACAGTGCAGCCCCATCAGTGCCAATCAGTGCTGCCTATCAGTGTCCATCAGTGCTGCCCATCGGTACCCATCAGTGCTGCCTATCAGTGCCATCCCATCAGTGCCCATCAGTACAGCCTCATCAACGCACATTCCTGAAGGAGAAAAATTACTTATTTGCAAAATTTTATAACAAACTAAAAAAAAGTTATTTTTTTCAAATTTTTTGGTCTTTTTTTCATTTGTTTAGCAAAAAATAAAAACCCAGTGGTAATTAAATACCAGTAAAATAAAGCTTTATTTGTGTGAAAAAAATGATAAAAATTTGGTTTGGGTATAGTGTTGCATGACTGCACAGTTATCATTTTAAGTATGACAGCACTACAAGCTAAAAATGTACCTGGGCAGGAAGGGAGTGAAAGTGCCAGTATTATATACAAACTTTTATTGAAAAGAGACAGAAAATGGGATTACTAATCTTCAATCAGTTTTTTGAAATCCGGAGAAAGAGTAAATATCAACCATGGTCTCCACATGTCATGGAAGGGTCCACTGTTTTCTTTTTTGATGGCTAGAGTTTCCTCCATCTCATATATGGAAGTTACCTTGTCTACCCAGTTCTTAGTCAAGGGGACGGATTTGGAATTCCAGTATATAGGTATAAGAGATTTGGCCGCGTTGAGTAGATGTCTCGTTAGGGACCTTTTATATGACCTATATTGGACCTTTAGTATACGTTTCTACAATGAGCTACTTGATTAAGCACTACTTATCAACAGTACTCCATTACCTCCCCCTCCCCCCCTTTCCCTCTCTTTTCTATTTCCTTCTCCTTCTCTCTCTCCTTTTTACTCATCTTCTTTAATTCCTATCTTCACTTCCTTCCCTGCCCCCTAGTGGCCTTCTTTGAGACAGGTATATGTCTTTGGTCCTGTCTCATCTGATGGTGGGTATCTAATTTAGATACCTCCATCGTGCCTCATGAGCTGACTTAGATATTTAATGTTGTTGCACTTATTTTTGACTCAACACGACATGATGTTGTAATTTTTGTACCTGTTGTACAGTTATACCAAAATGTCATACTGCCATTGTTAATACTGTACATGTTTATTATAGCTGTTCAATAAAGCTTTTATTGAAAAAAAAAAAAAAAAAGAAAATGGTGGTACAGAGAGAGTTGGTAGAGTATTGAAGTGGTTAAGAAATGGCACAAAAATATACATGTCAAAATACAGTAGAATACATTCAGCAGGTACAAAAATCTGTGTCATTGAATATGCCATGAAATACAAAGACGATTAAAGTAATTCTAAAGGTTGTAATAAAAAAAAAAAGTAACAAACACATTTTCTTTTTTAAAACAAACAATGGTTTTGCACAGAGCAGCCACGATCCTCCTATTTTTGGGTCCCCCACCGGGGTCCTGGCTCCTTCCCCCTGCTGATTGACCCCAATAGCAAGCCTCTTGCTATGGGGGCACTTGAGCTGGCTTATTCACGAGCCGCGCTCCTGTGAATGGACATTATCTATTCACATACAGAGCGTGGCTCGGCCCTGCCCCCTACTCTCTCTTCATTTGCTCACTGGCTGTGATTGACAGCAGCAGGAGCCAATGGCCCCCACTGCTGTGTGAACCAACGAGGACAGAGAGACCCGGGTAAGTCACTGTTCTCATGCACATAGTTGGATCGAGGTGGGTCTCAGGTAAATATAAGAGGGGACTGGTGGGGGGGGGGAGCTGCACCCAGAAGGTTTTTTACCTTAATGCTTAGAATGATCATGGTGGGGGGGGGGTAGCGGGAGAATGGGGAAGGGGGGACAGGGAGGCAGCATATGCATATCCTTATGGGATATGCATCTAGAGATCAACTGCAGTCTAAAGATTAAATTAATAAGAACGATTTAAAAAAGAATGAGAAAATGAGAGTTTGGAGACCTGGACACCCTTAATTACAAGAGGCTTGGTTGCTTTTGGTGTCCCATTGACTAAAGTAACATCCAGAGGTTCAGGATGGTTTGACTGTCCCTGAAGTATTAGACCTCTTTAGTAGAAGGTTAAACAATCCAGATTTAAGCAGACAATGCCATTTATGTGGCATATATCAATTGTCACGTAGATCCAGAGTTTTACCATAGCAAAAAGATAGATTGGTATCTTTGGCAAAGCATCAGGCTCCTGGCTTGTCAGGCATGAGCTTTCTAGGTATAATGAGTTGCAGGCAGACTACATCAGACAACAGTGTCTAAATCTGTGAGAGTGATTCCTACCTCTGGAGCTATTCCTGGATGTGTCTCAAAGATAGGCAACTTGAGAGGATAACTACCAGGCTCTCAGGTCAAACTAAAGGCTAGGCAGTTTTGTCTGAGGTGCAGTGGTCCTCTGCTGGATGCCGTGGATGCCCTGGTAATGTCAAGGTCTTACCTTGCCCTCCTGTGAGCAGCCACCTTGGACATGTGCAGATTGCTGCCTCTTATAAACTCTGATTGCACTTACCTGCTGCCTGGGTGATGCACAGTGGTGATGCTGCAAACCTGAATATATCTATCACCTGATGGGTTGCAGTCCTTGCCCTACCGTTTGTGCTCCAAATTGCATCTCTGCTAGTAGTCTTCTGATCTCCATGTTCGAATCTCCTGGCTCTTGACCCCATATCGGAAGATGACCCCGCATCAGCAGACGATCCGGCATCAGCAGACTACCCGCTTCTGGACTCGACCCAGGCTTGGATGGCTACCGGCATCTGGACTTGACTCTGGCTTGTTCCTGCTCTCACTTCCTCACTCTTGCTGTGCGTTTATTGTTGTATACTCCAATAAACTGCTTTATTTTACCTTGTAAAACCTCGTAGGGATTAAGGAGGGCGATGTGTGGAAGACTGCGTTTAATACCAGAACCGGTCATTACAAATCTCTGGTTATGCCCTTTGGCTTGTGCAATTCGCCCGATGTCTTCCAGGAGTTCATCAATGATGTATTTCGTAATATGTTGCAGCAAAGCATAGTAGTCTATTTGGATGACATCTTGATTTACTTGGACTTTATTGAATCACACAATCTGGATGTCAGACGGGTGCTGCAACGGTTACATGAGAATGGGCTTTTCAGTAAGCTTGAGAAATGTGAATTCCACCTGTCCCAGGTTGCTACATCATTTCTTTAGAAGGGTTCTCCATGGACCCTCAGAAGATTTTGGCTGTTCTACAATGGCCTTGCTCCAGTGGTCTCCGTCACATTCAGCGTTTCCTTGGGTTAGCCAACTACTATCGGAAATTTATCACAAACTTTTCCTCTTTGGCCAAACCTATCTAAGATCTGATTCCCACAATTGGGCGCTTACTGCCATTCAAGCTTTCGAGGCCCTCAAGTCTGCTTTCGCTTTGGCTCCTATTCTGTCTCATCCCAATCCTGGTTTGCTTTTGTCCTAGAGGTGGATGCGTCTAGACGGGAGTAGGCGCCCTCCTGTCTCAGCGTCCGACACCTGATAGACCCTTACTTCCTTGTGAATTCCACTCGAAGAAGCTGTCTCCAGCTGAATGCAATTATGAGATTGGAGACAGAGAGTTCTTGACCATTATCCTGATATTGAAAACACTTGCTCAAAAGTTCTGTGTTTCCAGTTCTCTTTCTCACCGATCACAAGAATCTGATGTATCTCTCTGGGAGCCAAGAGGCTCACACCCTGTCAGGCCAGATGGGCCTTATTCTTGTCTTGTTTTAACTATGTGATCTGCTATTTGCCCAGTTCTAAGAATGTTAAGGCTGGTGCCTTGTCTCGCCAGTATTCTGAGATGTCCAGGGAGGACTCTGTACCAACACTGGTCATACCTTTAGATCATGGGTGTCCAACCTTTTGGCTTCTCTGGGCCACATTGAGTGTAGAGAAATTTTCTCGGGCCGCATATAAAATATATACTATTAGTTAAGGTATACAAGTAATAAAACCCTTCCCGTGCTGCAGCGCCCCCCCCGGCACTAATTTAACACAACTAGTGGATGATCCCCTCCGAGGCTGCCTCTGAGGCCGTGCCCCCGACTCGACTTCCTTCCTCCTTAGCAAAAAAAAAAAAAATTGTCAGGGGGCCGCATTGCCCTCGGTTCCGGGCCTCATGCGGCCCCCGGGCCACAGGTTGGACATGCCTGCTTTAGATCATATCCTGGCTGCCATCTGCACAAACTTAACCTCTCCTCTTGGGGAGCAGATCTTGGCTGCCCAACCTGATGCTCCCACAGAGAGACCTGCTGGCAAATGTTTTGTATCTGAGGGGTTACACATCAGACTGTTGCGTACGTACCACAATTCCAAGACTGCCAGACATCCTGGTAAGAACCAGATGTCCAGGGCTATTTCCCATCAGTTCTGGTGGCCATCTCTCCAAACTGATGTTGCTGCCTATGTGGCTGCTTGTTCGGTCTGTGCCCAGAACAAATCTCCTCTGCACTTTTCCTTGGACTCTTTCCTTTTACTGCATCGCATTCTCAATAGGTAGCGTCCCTGGTCTCACCTGGCTATGGATTTTATTGTGGAACTTCCCACATCTCAAGGATACACGGTTATCCTCATGGTTGTTGATCGGTTCTCCAAAATGTGCCACTGTGTTCCGTAAAATAGGCTGCCTACCACTCAGGCCCATTATGAGTTCCTACCCGCTCATCCCGGCTGTGGAGGATCATCTTCATACCCTCCGTTCCTCTTGGGTGCAGATTCAAGAGTCTTTACAGATCTCGGCACAGCATCAGAAGCTCCAGGCAGACCAGAGATGTTTATCTGCTCCTTTGTACCAGGTCGGGGAGAGGGTGTGGTTGTTGACCTATAATCTCAACCTCAGGGTGCCCACTCCAAAACTGGCACCCCATTTTGTTGAGCCTTTTCGCATCCTCCGTAAGGTGAATCTGGTGGACTCTCCCCTTGGTCTTCCCCCTGGCATGTGTATCTCCAATGTCTTTCATGTGTCACTTTTGAAGCCACTGTTTGCAACCGCTATACTTCTTCACTTCCTCACCCTCATCCCATTGCTGTGGGTATTCATGAGGAGTATGAGGTTAGCAGCATCTTGGATTCTCGTCTGTTCCGGGGTCAGGTTCCATACCTAGTGCACTAGAAGGGTATGGTCCTGAGGAGCGCTCCTGGATTCCCTCTGCTGATGTTCATGCTCCCGCACTTCTCTGTGCTTTCCATGCTTGCTTTTTTTAGAAACGTTTTTTTTTCTCCGCGGAGGAGGGGCTGTTGAGGAGAGGGTTCCGTCAAGGTCTTAACTTGCCCTCCTGTTGGCAGCCATCCTGGATATGTGCAGACTTATGCCTCTTATAAACTCTGATTGCATCATCACTTGCCTGCTGCCTGGGTGACGCACAGTGATGATACTACACACCTGACTATATCTATCACCTGATGGGTTGCAGTCCTTGCCCTTGCATTTCTGCTCCAAGGTGCACCTCTGCTAGCAGTCTTCTGATCTCCATGTTTCTACATGGATGACCTGGCTTGGTTGAAGACTCTCCTGGCACTCGACCCCGCATTGGCAGACGATCCGGCATCGGCGGACAACCCACTTCTGGACTCGACCCCGGATTGGATGACTACCCACTTCTGGACTTGACCCTGGCTTGTTCTTGCTCTCACTTCCTCACTCTTGCTGTGAGTTTATTGTTGTTTGCTCCAATAAACTGCTTTATTTTACCTGCATCCACCATGTGGTCTGGTTTCCCGGTACCCTAGAAGGTAATTGAGTGGGATCAGTACTTCCTGACCTATTCTATCCCTCATTTGTCTTACATGTTTTGTATGGAAGTAATTTCAATGTTCCTCATTGTTCCAGGCTGATCCAGGCAGATGTGGTTTGCCAACCTAAAGGGACCCCAGACAGCTTCTCAGAGGTTTTTACTGGATTAGGATAATTTATTCCCAAGGAATGTTTTTGCCATCCTGCTTTAAGCTGCCTTTAACAGCTTGATTATTGAAGCTCAAGTTCTGAGAGACAGGTCCTCATGGAGTCTAGGAATCCCTTGGTGTTAAGCTGGGATGTCTACTTAAAACTATTGCTAGACATGCGATGCATGCTTTAACTTGCCTCAGGACTTCCTTCCCAGGAGTTTCTTCATGGGACAAGTCCTCTCCTACAGCCAGGCCTAGGTCAGTGTTTGGCTCTCAGTAGTATCAGGGCTCTCAGTGTTGCTGCTCTTGTGACTCTGTAGGATTGGAAGTGGTTCATTCGTAGCCTTCTAATGAGGAGAGTGTTCAGACTGGTGGCCTTGTCTGGCCTGGAACCCTTAACAGGTTTTTCATAAGCCAAGGTTGTTGAGACCCAGTTGTTTGTCTTGCTTTGGATAGTTTCTATCTGTCCTTCAAAAACAGGACCTCCTTATATAGTGGGTGTGGAGTAGAGTGGGGAGTCTCGCGAACTGTATACTGTTGCTTAAATTTTTAGTTCCACCATATCTAGTTAACTCAGCAGAACATCATCCAACCACATGGTCCAAGGATCAGGTTCCATTCTTTCCTGACAGGACACACTTTACGATTGCTTCCTGAGTTTTGGCTGCAGATGGCTTCCATCTAAGCATCTATTCTCATTTTCTTTCTCTATGGTTTACCAGGAGCTTGGGGTGATTGTAGCCGTATTAGTACTCTTAACAGAAGCGGTTGTTTTCAATCCATGGTGCACTTTTTGTTTGCGCTGGCGTGTGGGTTTTCAGGGTGTGCCCCCTTGAAGGAGGGAGAGCACACTGGAGGCCTTCTCCAGGGGATTTGGATGTTGGTGCAAATGGTGAGGGTATTGTGGATACTGCCTAATTGTTTTTGAAGCCATCTTCTGGTATACAAACCCTTTGGCAGGCTCCTTGAGCTGCAGGCAGTTCACAGCTTTGCTGTTGTCATTGCATCAAGAGCATGTGGGCATTTGTTGCCTATTCCACAATGGTATTGCTTTGACCAGCCTTAGGTTAAGTACTCCCTCAATACATCCAGATCGAAAATAGCACCTTTGCAAACAACAGTCGTTTAGGTAGCCAGAACAGCTATACCTAGTTCCTTAGAAACCAATAAGGGTAGAAGGTACCAGTTTACAATCGGCTTTACAATTCAATGAGTCCACTATAGAAACACCTGTCAGTTTTTTTTGTTGTCTTTGCCTCCGTTATTGAAATTCACCCTTGCTTTTGTCCTGTTTATCAATATAATCGAAAGTAAAAGAAAATCCAAATTTTTATGTTGACATCAGACCACTAATAGAGGAGACATATTCCAATGGGGACACAAGTTCTGCTGACCTTGGTGACACACTGGGATTTCCTCACTTTGGAGGGATTTTCTCTAACTTCCTGTTTTTTCTATGGAAGTGAACGGAAGTCTCCCCAATCTCCAATGAGACAAAGATAACCTTCTCTTACTCTATCCAAACAAAAAAAAAAAAAAGAACATTTTGTTTAGTAAGTTTTGTAAGTTAGTTACACTTTAAATTTAAAAAAATATGCATTTTTACTATTTTGGATCAGTTTTCCTATGATAATAAAAAAAACAGGATATATCCATTACCGTTTATCATCAATTGTTCTGAAAAACAAGATATAACTCACCTAGATACACTTGGTGATTGCAAAGATATACCATATACAGTTTTTCCAACACACGCTAAAGTTGCAAAACTGTCAAAATCAAGTACCTGCTACCCCCCCCCCCCAAAAAGTGCCAAATGTGGCAGTGAAGGGGTGGAGGTCCGCTTTATAGTTTGTTTGGACCTTGGTATCTAAAGCCTAGTCGAATATCAGGCAGCATCGGCCGGTTCAATAGAAACCGGTTGGCATTCGGTCCGTGTGTACGGCAGACAGTCTGATAGAAGGCTGGCTTCTATCAAAGGGGCATGACCAAAAAAGGTCTACCGATTGGCTCCCGATCAGCGCTCTCAGCCAGTGGCTGAGAGCGCTGACCGGAGTGTTCTAGCAGGGGGGCTATCCTCCTGTCAAAACACAATAGCTCAGCGGGGGAGATCATTGTACTACCATCGGATTGTTAGTACAGCAGCTCCTCCTGAGCTCTTCAGTATTTTATTGTTCATCTTGCTGGGATAAATGAAAAAAAAAAAAAAACTACTACCCTGTTTCCCCAAAAATAAGACAGTGTCTTATATTAATTTTTGCTCCCAAAGATGCTCTAGGTCTTATTTTCAGGGGATGTCTTATTTTTCCATGAAGAAGAATACGGTACACATTTAATGTTGAACAAAAAAAAAGGAAAACCCGTATAGGGTACGGTAGTAGTTGTCATCACAAACCCGCAAATTACATCCTCCTGTGTCATTTTGATTGCTCCCTCTGATCCTCCTGTGTCATTTTGATTGCCCCCTCTGATCCTCCTGTGTCATTTTAAGTGATCCCACTCCCCCCCACCCCTGTGCCAGTGGACACCTTCACCAGACATCTACCCCACCCCTTTATCAGACATTTCCCCCCTACCTCAGTCACCCCAGTCACCCCTGTGTGTCCACACAATGTGCCCGACTCCTGCCCCGCGCGACTCACTGTCTAATTGTGAGTCAGCCAGACTTCGTCAGGGCAGAGCGAGCAGCAGGCAGTCTTTAGGGGTTAAATATGTTCATGTGATACGCAACCTTAGTCAGTCAGTAATATCACTGTTACTTTTAGGTTTAGCATTACAGATTTCATGATCTGCTTTACTGTTTCCCATCTTAGCTTTATTGTATACTAGGTCAGCATCATGCTAACCAGACAGGGGTGATGATACTGATTCACTTACCAATTAGGGAGCTGCCAGGTGACAAAGAAGGGTGAAATGGAATTAGGAAATACGTGTCACCTTGCTGTCTATGCAATGTGTAAATCAGTGTATATCACAAGACTGGCAGATAATTTTAACTGTATATATATTTATATATATATATATTACACTTTGCTACAATGTAAAGTAGTGAGTGTACAGCTTGTATAACAGTGTAAATTTGCTATCCCCTTAAAATAACTCAACACACAGCCATTAATGTCTAAACCAGTCGCAATAAAAGTGAGTACACCCCTAAGTGAAAATGTCCAGATTGGGCCCAATTAGCCATTTTCCTTCCCCGATGTCATAAGACTCATTAGTGTTACAAGGTCTCAGGTGTGTTAAATTTGGTGTTATCGCTCTCTCATACTTGCCACTGGAAGTTCAACATGGCACCTCATGACAAAGAACTCTGAAGATCTGAAAAAAAGACTTGTTGCCCTACATAAAGATGGCCTAGGCTATAAGAAGATTGCCAAGACCCTGAGACTGAGCTGCAGCATGGTGGCTAAGACCATACAGCGGTTTAACAGGACAGGTTCCACGCCATGGTCGACCAAAGAAGTTGAGTGCACATGCTCAGCGTCAAATCCAGAGGTTCTCTTTGGGAAATAGACGTATGAGTGCTGTCAGCATTTCTGCAGAGGTTAAAGGGGTGGGGGGTCAACCTGTCAGTGCTCAGACCATACACCGCACACTGCATCAAATTGGTTTGCATAGCTGTCGTCCCAGAAGGAAGCCTCTTCTAAAGATGATGCACAAGAAAGCCCACAAACAGTTTGCTGAAGACAAGCAAACTAAGGACATAGATTACTGGAACCATGTCCTGTGGACTGATGAGACAAAAAAAAAAAAAAAAACATATTTGGTTCAGATGGTGTCAAGCGTGTGTGGCGGCAACCAGGTGAAGAATACAAAGTGTTTCTTGCCTATAGTCAAGCAAGGTGGTGGGAGTGTCATGGTCTGGGGCTTCATGAGTGCTGCCGGCTCTGGGAGCTACAGTTCATTTAGGGACCCATGAATGCCAACATGTACTGTGACATACTGAAGCAGAGCATGATCCCTTCCCTTCGGAGACGGGGCTGCAGGGCAGTATTCTAACATGATAACGACCCCAAACACACCTCCAAGTTGACCACTGCCTTGCTAAAGAAGCTGAGGGTAAAGGTGATGGACTGGCCAAGCATGTCTCCAGACCTAAACCCTATTGAGCATTTGTGGGGCATACTCAAACAGAAGGTGGAGGAGCATAAGGTCTCTAACATCCACCAGCTCTGTGATGTGGTCGTGGAGGAGTGGAAGAGGACTCTAGTGGCAACCTGTGAAGCTCTGGTGAACTCCATGACTAAGAGGGTTAGGGCAGTGCTGAAAAATAACGGTGGCCACACATAATATTGACACCTTGGGCCTAATTTGGACATTTTCACTTTTTAACTGGGGGGTGTACTCACTTTTGTTACCAGTGGTTTAGACATTAATGGCTGTGTGTTGAGTTCTTTTGAGGGGGACAGCAAATTTACACTATTATGCAAGCTGTACACTCACTACTTTACATTGTAGCAAAGTGTCATTTCTTCAGGTTGTCACATGAAAATATATAATAAAATATTTACCAAAATGTGAGATACTGTATATATAAATATATATATATATATATATATATATATATATATATATTTACCTGGATTTTAGCTTTAATAGCCAATAGGATAGACTATGGCTTAATTTAATTTGTATTCCTATACAGTGGTTGATGGATGTAAAAATGGAGCATGAAGAGCTGAAAAAAGCGAATGCCTTTTATGCATCTGCATTTAAGATAAAAAGCCTTCTGTGTGTAGCAGCTGCCCCAGCACCCTCTAATACTTACCTGTGCCCCCTCTCTGCCAGAGATGTCCAGGAGTCCCTCGGTCATCCGCGACTCTCCCTCCTGATTGGCTGAGACACAGTAGCGGCGCCATTGGCCCCCGCTGCTGTCAATCAAAGTCAGTTAGCCAATCAGGAGAGTCGGGGGGAAGGGGCCGAACAGCAGCTTCACAGAGAAGGTAAGTATAACATGTTTGCGATTTAAAAAGAAAACCACAAGACTTTACAATCAATTTAAGCTTGTGGGAGGAGTATTCATTTTACTCTTATTGTCCTATCTGGCTGCAGGACCCCTGACCCTCTGTCTGGACAGTACTGATTGGCCCTGTGCTGATCACATGCACTATCCCAGGAAAAAAATCGCTCTAGCAATACACACAAAACTGAGCATGTGCAGCTTGTCCCCTAGCGTCTGTTCTATCAGGAGATGGTTTGGGGACAGTGAAAGAAGGGGAGTAACAGAAAAGACAGGATCAAACAGTCCTTTACACAATGCAGAGGATTAACCCCTTAGGTTCCACAGTGAGTATAACAATCATGTATTACGGCATATACAGACTGTCTTTACTGGTGTAGGTTTAGTAACACTTTAAGTAAAGGTGACGGCTGTAGCCAAAGACTTCAGATATAATGGTTACACTATCTAAGCTAGACCTATGCCTCATAACATTCTAAATCCTAAACTCCACCCTTACTGCTGATAAGTTTTGCAAAATACAATAACCGCTTACAGTGTAGTATTTAATGGAGACCATTCAGTTCACTGTAGTTTTAGTGATCACCATTCTTATCTGCAAAGAGTAAAATAAATCTCGATTGCATTGAGTTACTGCACTCTGCAATTCATCTGTGAACATTTGTCTCCCTACAACTTCCTACCCTTCTTTTTCTTGGTCTTTTCTACAGCAACAGTTCAGTTGCAGAACACAGTGATGATTGAAATAGTATATAAATGATGAACAACACATTTGTTATGCCAATAAAGTTGTGCCACATGAGAACAGATGACTTCTCTGTGCCTCAGACTTTATAACAAGGATGGATTAAGGCAGAATTGGGCAGAAAGGTAGCAGCTATGCTCCCCCCAACCCTTTGATTGACACTGATAGGGATTGCAATAGACACAGAGAACCCACCCCATGTGCATTGTATGAAATAGTATGGCCTGAAAGTTTATCCTCCTTTGTAAAATCAAGACAGGCGCATAGCTTTGACCAATTGTGCTATTTCCTGGTTTATTGGGGTGCATTAAAACTTGTAACTTTATGTCTTGTGGATGATCCTACTCTGGTTTTGAAGTTTAATTCTGTAGTAAAGAAAGGAAATAATGTATTTTGCAAGCCCGCTAGAATCTCACACTCCAATACTTAGGCTGCTTGCTGGTGATTTCAGTGTGGAAGAACTCACGTTTCATAATAAAAATGAATGGTTAACAGTATTTCTACAAGCTATTTGGTGATTTATCATACAAATACTTTTTCAATGTGTTGTTATTTATAATGTAACATATTCTTTTTAGACACAAAAATGTTGGATACTCAATATTTTTCAAAACCACTTCCAATCCACAGATAGATACAAAACCCTACTGGGTCTGGGGCCCTATAATAACCCCCATAGTAATCACAGACTACACCCACCCTTCTCCCAAATCAGACTGCTCATCTATTTACAGATGTCGGCCCTCCCTTCCCTAAACATGGGAAGAGTTTGTGAGGTTGCCAAATCAAAACAGACCTCTATTGATAAGGTCCATATCCATGATCAAGAGTAAACTCACATCTACTAAATATCCACTTATGCCATACTACCTACCTAAACATACACTTATTCAATAGAATAAGTTCTATCCTTGGTAGAGACCAAGGAGGCAAATTCCAACTATCGTTCCCCTCAACTACCCCCCCCCCACCCCCCTCCCCTTTTCCCTTTTTTTTTTGTTTGTTTGTTTTTTCTCTCATTCTTCCTTTCTCTTCCTTCCCCCTCTTTCTTTACCTCTCTACTCGCTCTCTTACCCTTTCCCCTCTACCCTTCTCGTACTCTCCTCCCCTACCCTTAAACAGTTCCAATTACAAAAATGCAAAAAAAAAACACAGGTATCATATCTCTTCATACTAACGTTGTACTACATTGATATACACCACATGGAACCTCTAAAATATGATCCACAAAGACAGCTAACCAATTCGATATGCTTGCCCGATTTTCTGAATGAGCGGGATACCCCGTGAACATAGTCTTCCAGATACATACTTTCTAACATGTACAACACCGGGAGCTAATGTTAGTATATACCCTGAACCATAAACTCGAGATTTCTTCTGGTAATCTGGACTGATGATTTCTTGTATAACAGTATATCTACCCTGTATGATACTTGCCAAGATTGAAACAGTATTGAAATGTATTCTTTGTAATGAACAGATCTATTGAGCTAAAGTTAATATTCTGTATTGCTCCTTATTAAGTTACAATAAAAAAATATTATGGTAAAAAATATATATATATATATATATTCTTAAAAACAGCATTAAATGCTTTGATTCTAGAAAACCTCAATTAGAGTATTTGAAATAAGTTGAACAGAAAGATTGCGTATATCATGTTTTAGCACTTTATTACAGATAGTTGTATACCAACTAACAAAATGGTTAGAGACTTTGTCATTAAAAGAAGATAAAAAAACTGCCATTGGCACAAAATCTACACACCTACCTGCAGCGGCCTCTAAAATTGTTGTGTTACAGACAAATCCCCGCCAGTTCTAAAAGGCAAAGCTCCAACATTTCTGGGTAGTCTTTGAGCTGATGAGTCCCCCACATCCCTTCTGCCCCATCACTATAATAGGCAGCCTTACTGGCCAATAGAAATGTGCGAGAGGCAGAAGGGGCAAGTTTTGGTGCTGAGATATTTGGCTGTGATAATGAGTGTTTGGAAAGCTGCTGCAGGCATGTGTAAGCACATTTATGTGACTGCACTTTAAAATTGCCATAATTTTTGCTTCATTTTCAAGATAGATTCTCTTTACATAATCCCCAAATTAGATTTATCCATCTATATGTAATTCCAGGATTGCAGTCATAACAAGGCATTTCTTGATGAGTGCCTGGTTTTGTATAATAAAAGAGGACTACACAAAAACATATCAATGACATTTTTTTTTCTTTTCTAGTGACTAGTAGAGGTTCAAAGTATATTTCTACTTTTGCAGCAAAATTGGGAAAAGACCTACATTATTATTTTTATTATTTCTTACATGTTCCCATTCACATAGCATAACCTTAAGATATTTCAAAAATGCTGCTTAATTTTTCACTGGATGAAAAATCCTACCTAGGCTTTTCCCTTCTAGTAATGTTAAGGGGGGGGGGGGGGCTAGGAAGCTATGTCTACCTTAATTAACCCTGTCTGTACTGTGCTTGCAGATGTTCATGATTAGGGCTGAGCTCAGTGTTTGATCCAAACATAAGTTACATTTATGGTGTTTGGTGGAGATGAACATGACAGTTTCTGGCTGTCAATGGCTGCTAAGGAACAAGAAGGTACTTGCACCTGCTTTATATTTACCAACCAATGACGTCACCCAGCCCGTTCACTCAAATGGCTGGGAATCCCTGGCCACATAAGCAAATGAGCGGGGATTGGAGGGGGTTACATCATTGCCTAAATATGGCAATGACGATATCCATCAGTATCCCCGCCCTTTCCTTTATATAGCTGATGACAACTTGGGGGGATGTAATTTCGCTAGTGGTACTACTGAGATCAGTTGTAAGCACTGGGTCATCGTTTTTTTCCGGTAATTCTGCAGTAGGCACCGTGATTGATGCTGGACTTACAACAAGGGGCTTTTTTATAAATAAAAGACTTGCCAAACAATTGGGTTTCTTTATTTGCAGGTTGATTTTCGTTTTGTGAATGAGTAGGAGGACTATGTAAAGGGGGCTTCCAGGTCCTGATAAGCCCCCTGGGCGCAGACTTTCCCACAAACCAGAGTTGTGGGGAAGAGGCCCTTGTTTTCATCAACATGGCACCCCCCCACATGTTGGAGGCGTGTTGAGGGTTTGTGGGCTGCCATGGTTTAGGAAAGGGAAGGGAGCAGCCAGGGTCTGGCATTTTTAGAAGGACCTCCCACATTTTTGTTTGCATGTGGTACCCCCTTAAAATCCATACCTGTCTCAAAAGCTTTTCTTACTGTAGGACATGCTAAAGCAAAAATTACATTTAGAAAGAAAAAACAGCATACAGATCCCCTTCAAAGGCCCTCCCAAAATAAATAGCAAACACGTGGATGGGTCTGTGGCAAAAAAAATCAAACATGTTTTTTTCTTTGTAAATGTCAGTGCTGCTGCAGCTCTTTCTGCGCATCACCTTTGCAACCTTTCATAGGCAGGATTAGGGCACTCCCCAGGCATATCTTTTAAAGGAATTGGGCATTTTTAATGTTTCACTTTAGGCATTTAAAAAAACACTGCTCATGGCATATTGTATTTTTTTTTTACATTTTTGTAAAGTGGTACATGTTCCCCAGGGCAGTGTCCACCTTCATGCTATTTTCGGACACACACTTGCCTATTAAGCCAATTAAATTGGCAATTTTAATTTGATGCTGTGATTCCCATTGATTTCAGAGGGGTTTGGGTTCAACATCCAAACCTTTATGAAGTTCACTAGACCAGATTAAACTGAACCCAGGGCAGTTCAGGTCATTCACATTAATGATCGGTTGTATATTAGATGTGCATACTGTCTATCCTAACAAAATGTCAAAGATGTTAGGGCTTGAATGATGCATTTTATGTTAATGCATGTCTAAACAAATCTGTCCGTAAAATATATCCCATAATTTCACATTACAAGTTAGTCTGAACACTAACAGTGGTCTCTAGAGTATAAACCTGTTCCAAAAAAACAACTAGAAAGGTAAAAAAAAAAAAAATGTTTTAAATTATTTTTAGGTCTGCTGTGTGAATGGGAACACATAACACACATATAATAGAGTTTTTTCAGATTTGACTGCAAAGGTGTAAATACAGTCTAGCACAAGGACTGAAGGGGAAGAGCATGCTCAAGCTGCTTGGAGTAGTCATTAGACTCCCTGTATTTCAAGTAACATATGAAAATGTTTTCTTTCTCTCCAGGCTTTTGAAGGGTATTTAATGCAGTGTAATGACAGCATACAAGGTTTTCTACGTCAAATAATGGAGCACATTCTGGTTTAATTGGAATATTAATGATTTAATATGGACAGTAGGAAATGGGTGGAGTCCGCAGGATATTATTACTATATGCCTAGGCAGCATTATCTTTACATATGGTGCCGCATGCTTCATCACAGGGTAGTGTGCCCATTCTCTATGGCATAGTTACACACTTGTATTGTGGCTGCATTTATGTCTCCTGCTTTTCAACCAATATAAGCCAATTGTCAAAGTCCATCTTAAATAATTGTTTATTAAACATTCAGCTTCCCATGGAATGGCACTGCATTATCTTTCATATAACATATCAGAGCTGAAATACTGCGGGACACCGCCTTAAATGTTTAAAGTGATTATTTAAATGCAATGTCTTAGGGGAACATCGATTAGATATGTCTCCTTATTAAATTATCCATGCATTAACCTTCCCATCTGCCTGGTATTTGTATTCCTGAGCTTTTATCTAATTTGAGGATAACTACTGCAAGTTTTGACTGAAACAAATATCAATACATGTAATTTGATTGCGACTTACCTACAATGAGACTGAGGGAATAGCCAATTGGTGCTTGAGCCCAAGCCAACCCATAGCCGGACACATACACGGCTTCTGCTGTTCCATTGATATAGCCGCCACCAACCCATGTTGCTAATTAAAGAGATTAGATATAACAATTTGAATCAAACATCATTAAACATTATCATGCACTCATCTGAAATGTGATAGCATAAATATTAACAATTACAACTTTTTTTTTTAAAGGAAATCTTTTCTTATTTGGATGTTTAGGACTAGTATTTATGCAACATGATAACATATAGCTGATCATTAAATACAGTCATACATTTCTAAAAAGAGCAATACTTTAACATCGCTAACTTAAAAGCAACAGGTATGTATTATATTTTAATAGATTACTTGCACTGTAACTATATAACTAGCTGTTAAAACTTAAGCCAATCCTAACACTGGCACAACAAACTTGGTCCCAGTTAGCTTATCTGTAATTATGTCACTGTTGTCACTTGAGAAAATATTCGGAGGATATTCATTTACTAACGATAATGGACAAAAGATATTTTAAATGGCTGTAAAGGCAAACATAGTACCACAAACTAATACAGAAACCCGCAATGATTAACATCATTCCATGGAGACACATATAGGCACAGTAACATACTAAAACACAAATGGAGAATTTACTGAAACTGAAGCCCTCAGAATCTGGTGCAGCTGTGCATGGTAACCAATCAGCTTCTAACTTCAACTTTTTCAATTAAGCTTTGACAATAAAACCAGGGAGCTGATTGGTTTCTATGCAGAGCTGCACTAGATTTCCTTTTAGTAAATCCCCCCAAAGGCACACACAAGGATTTAAAATGCAACACACTGACACACACAGACAATGCATACAGTGACAAAAAAATCATACACACACAATATATATATATATATATATATATATATATATATATATATATATATATATATATATATTATTATTTTTCTATTTTGAATCGTCTGTTTGGTATATAAAAATATGTTTTTACTCAGTAGTCATCGTATCCTTATGATGCATACTCCAATTTTAGGAAGCCATTTATTTTGTTTTTACACTAGCATAGCACTCCAGTGTTCCCTTCAACAAACCAACCAATTAATACAGTATTTCTATTTTTTTATATGTCTTTAAATGATGTCTCCATTAAACAAAATAAAAAAGTCTCTATTGTAAATTGTGACTTTAATAATTAGACAAAAAATATGTATTTCTAAAAGCCACATTTAGTAAATACCTCACCTGACAGTGAGTAATGTACAGAACATGTAACAAGTTTAAGCCAAGGAATGTTTCCTTACCAGTCATAGTAAAAGCACCAACGAGCAATCCAATGTCTCTGCCACCCACAAAAATTCCTTCTCTAGCATCTCCATCCCCACGAGAGTTCTTCGTTTTCCAGGCAGCCCAAATCCCAACAAACAGAATAGCCAAATAAAACAAGATTATAGCAATTAGCCCCTCCACGTGGAACGCCATCTTCTTCCAGTGCCTTGTCTGGCTATTTCATTAATAACTCTGAGAAGGTGCAGTGCATTCGTCCTCCATACATGTAGAACTGTAAATAAAAAAAAGCACAGATATTATGCACTTAAAAGAAATCTGTTCCTTTCTTTGCTTTTCTGAAATGTCACTTATGAATATCAACAAGTCAGTCACCTGTAGCCGGAGACCTGTAGACAAATGCCCTGCTTGACTGATATGATTTTCCTCTATCATTCATTCACAGATAAAAGAAAACCAATCCCCTTTAATTGTGTGTATCAGCAGGGACCGATATTTTAACTGTGGTTTGCATATCACTTTCTTCAAATGAATAGGACAAGATGTTTTATGTATTTATAGTTCCATAGAAATACATACGTGTAACTATACAATTATTCTCTTTCCACTCAGTACTAATTTATCTCTGTCTATTCCTTTGAAGAAGGATTTTGTTTTACCAAAGACTAGAATTTACAAGGATCATTTTGTATTATCAATTTCTAACGTTATAAGAATAATTCAAAATCTAGACATATATAACATGTCAATAGCATCATAATTATCATCCTGGAATAGCTAACTATTTTGCTTTAGTGTTTAGATTGTTTTATATGCAAACTATTAAAGTTTAATCTATCATTTTAATTTAAAGATGACAGAAATGTAGAGAAAAACAGTAGATAATGTATTGGCAGAGTACTTACATCACACATAGGTTATCTCGTACAGTTGGTTAAAGGGCTCTTGAAAGCAGCATCATCCACCTGCAGCCTCAGAGTCACAGGCTGTGCTATTTCCCTGCTCTCCTTCTCATTGTACACACCCTGCTTTACATGCAAGCGCACAATCCCCCTGCTGCTTCTCTGCTCCACAATCCACTTCTCAGTGAAGTAAAACAAGAAATCCACCCCCTATGAGCTGCAGTCAGCTTTACTCTGTCAACTCATGCTGTCAAGGGCCCAGAGCAAAAATGCAATCCTTTCTGTTTTTATCTTATAAATTAAGAAGGTGAAAATGTACAAATGCAGCATGAAATGGTTTTAAAATCTTATGGGAATGCCTAAAGTCAGTATCCTTGTTGTGCCGATTGGGGTTTGGCATTGGAACTGTCCCGGGTGCTGTTCTCTTAAGTGGAAGTCACTTAATCAAAGCATCTAGTTAATTAAGGGGGTGGAAGCTAGAATGATGATATTCTATCTGTTTCACAGTAGAAACAGGCAAAGTCATATGACCCAGGGTATCCCATGCTTTACAAGGTTTTATATATATATATATATATATATATATATCTCTAGTTAGTTACCACTTACTGCCAAAATGTTGTATAATAGGCATGAACCGTGTCACTCCCTTTACAAAAGAGTTGTCCAAGTCTGTTTTCTTACCTGAAGAGCTTTGACATACAACTGTTCCTCCAGCAAAATGATTCTTGGTCTTGGGTATCTTCTTGACCTTCCTCAAAGTCCTTAGTTCACCTTTTGGTGAATATTAGAGAGCACTTAGATAAAGATTACCATCAGTGTTTTTGCTTACTGGACATGCTACTGATAGCTGGAACTCGCTTGCAGGGGTCTTGGTTTTATTTATTTATTTTAAAGCTGAACCTTAGTTCGTCAGAGCATCCATAATGAACGTCAGAAGGTGCTATATGGAATTGCAGTGGAATAAATTAATAGTTATGGGGTGCATATAGGACAGGGGCAGTGAAAATAAAAAACAATGTGATGAAAATAGAGAAGAACATCGTCATAAGCTTAAAATAACTCTAGCCCACCTCAGGAAATGTACGTCCACTCCTCCATGTCTTTTAATGAATCTTTTTTAGATGACGCACTGCAGAATCTCCCCACCTCTTGTGTCATTTAACTGATTGATAAGCGGACGATCTTCTCTGAATGGTTCTTCTGTGGATGCACTTTTGAGACTCAGCTGCTTTATACAAGTGACTGATTGATTGCATGCTGTAATAAAATGAACTAGAGGAAGAGATCAACACATCTTGTAGCCAGAATTGCCATGTACAAACTGGGAGATGTCACTTATTAACTTAGCAACGGAAAAGTGTTAACAAGCCTGTGCCATTAGAAAATTGTCCTATTTGGAGTCAAATTTTTTTTTTACTTTCAGTTCATCCAGGACATGTTTAATGCATTCATTTGACTATGGGTAAATGACAAATGGGACATTAGTGGATTGATGGTACATGCCAGTTTTTGATATAAAACTAGCTTAAGGCATGACTAAACTTATACAATATAGTGAAATGTAATTTCTACATAGATTTCATCAATCTATAATTTTTAATCTATGAATTTTTTGCATCAAAAATTGTACACACTAAATGTGTATAATTTCACTGCAGTTTTTATGCAGATATATTAAGAACTTTCCATGACAATATTTTATCAGCAGGTAAATATGTGTATACAAATTTGTAGCAAAGAATATTAAAAATTAGGTATTATACCAACTTACATAAACAGGCACTATAATGTAGAAATAAGAGCTTAAAAAAAAGCACTTTATTGTTTTTGAACATTTTTTTTTGTACCCTTTACATATACACTATTATATTTTAACAGCATATCTACAAATTGTGTAGTTATCTGTTATCTGTATTTCTTAATTATGTCTTGTTATTATGAATAGGCAACCATGCCAAATTTGCACTTTATAGCATAAAATAGTGCAGCGCTGTGAAAAAATTGTCCAATAATCATATGTAAAAGTCCCAAAATCCAGTGAAGATGATAGTCCCACAACCGTTGTGATAGGTAGGAGACCCTGATGTAAATCCAGTGACACCTCTCACACTCAAATCTTGCTTACCGGCTTTCTGGCAGTTCCTTAGCAACCAGATATATACAGTTTGTTTGAAGAGAAAAAAACAACGCAAAATGCATGAAAACTGCATGCAAAAAATGCATCAAAAACGTGGGTTTAAAAGTGCTAAAGAAGCTGGTAACAGCAGCAACCGCATAGATGGGAACCTAGACTTAAAGTGATTGTAAAGTCAGGATAAAAAATAACTTGTATCACCTCTGTTTTAGAAAGATCTCAAGTACTATGTGTCTGTTTTTTTTAAAATTCTAATCCTAAATACCTTAACTCACAGCACCGATGTGCAGTCACATGACATTCCTCTGCTCTGCTATCCTGATGTAAGGAATGTGGAGGGAGGGGCTGAAATAACCCCCTGACATCAGCCAGCACGTGACCACTGTGAGATACGGAATTTAGGATTAGAATTGAAAAAAAACGGACACCTACTATTTTAGATAAAAGAGGGGATGCAAGTTACTTTTTAATAATAATTGCAAGCCATAGGTAACAGCAGTAGAAGGGGAGGAGCAGGGAGGAGGTATCAGAACACAGGCATCGGAACTGACAGACAGGGATGGAGGGGGAGAGGGAGAGGCAGAGAGCAGAGAGGAGAGACAGAATGATCACAGAGGCACATAAACTGACCACGGAATCAGGATTCAGCAACCATGATTACCGTGGTCCACAGAGACAGGGGAACTCAGGAGCAGGCAGGATCAGCCAGGTATATTACATCAGTGGTCCTCAACCCTACTAACAGGCCAGATTTGCAAGATAACTGAAATACATCACAGGTGATATCATTTGATGCTCAGTGATTGCAGTACTCTAGTCTGCATCTCCCCAAGGTAATACTTAAAATCTGGCCTGTTAGTGGGCCCTGAGGACCGGAGTTGAGGACCACTGTATTACATCATACAAAGGGAAAAATTACACAGCACAAGCACTGTGCTGTTTAACATGCTTTAAAGAAACAGGGTATCAACTTTTTTTATATTAGGGTTACAAATGCTTTAAAGCACAATCTGACTTCAGTTTTTTTTTTTTGTCTGAATATGTTATACTGTGCAAAAGTTGAAATCTTGTCCTTATTAGAAGTAACTGTGTACTATCCTGTTTTTCAGGCAACTTAATAAATAAAGTAACTTTAGCACCAAAAATATACTATGTTAGTTTTTGGCCTTTGAAAATATATATCTCACACCCAAAAAATTTTCACTTTAGAAAAGTTAAAATCCAATCATTTAATTTTACCTCTAAATCTAACCCTAAATGCTAATCTCAAAGGCCCACTATCGAGAAATATTGTATTTTGGTAATTTTTTTTGTTAATGCCTGTAAGGATAGATTTCAGTATAATATTTTTTTTTTTTTTTTTTATTCACATACCTTCATTTATATTTTCTCTGCATTTACATATAGATCATACAGAAAAGTGACAGTTACAGGGTTGGCACAAACCAAATCTACTGTGTAACTGACAGGAGTAGTTAACTTTTCTTCATATGGTTTCCACGTTTTTTTACAAAATAAGATAAAAAGTTGCTGTAACTGGTTAGGAAGTGTTGGTATCTTAAAGAAAAGTGGAAACCAGTTTCAACAGGTAGCAAAACTATGTTAACCACTTCTGGACCGGAAGATTTTCCCCCTTAATGACTAGGCCACTTTTTTCAATTTGACACTGTGTGAATTTAACTGACAATTGTGCGGTCATGCAATGCTGTACCCAAACAAAATTTACGTCATTTTTTTCCCCACAAATAGAGCTTTCTTTTGGTGGTATTTGATCACCTCTGCGCTTTTATTTTTTGCGATAATAAAAATAAAAAAAAGCAAATATTTTGAGAAAAATTACATTTTCTACTTTTTCTTAAAAAAAAATATACAATATATATTAAATTTTTGTCATATATTTAGGCCAAAATGTATTAAGCTACATGTCTTTGACAAAAAAAAAATCTCGATAAGCGTATTTTTATTGGTTTGTGCAAAAGTTATAGTGTCTACAAACTATGGTGTATATTCTGGAATTTACGCAGCTTTTATTTTCTGACTGCCTATCTCATTTCTTGAAGTGCTAAAATGGCAGGGCAGTACAACCCCCCCACCCCCCAAATTACCCCTTTTTGGAAAGTAGACATCCTAAGGAATTTCCTGAGAGGCATGTTGAGCCCATTGAATATTTAATTTTTTTGTCACAGGTGTTTGAATAATGATTAAAAAAAACTTTTTACACAAAGTTGTCATTGAAATGATATATTGCTCACGCATGCCATGGTTTTATGCGTAAATACACCCCAAAATACATTCTGCTGCTCCTCTTGAGTACAGGGATACCACATGTTTGAGACCTTTTTGGGAGTCTAGCTGTGTACGGGACCCCCAAAACCAATCACCACCTTCAGAATTTCAAGGGGCGTAAATTGCTCATTGCACTTTCTCACTGCCTATCACGGTTTCGGAGGCCCTGAAATGTCAAGATAGCACAAACCCCCCCAAATGACCCCACTTTGGAAAGTAGACACCCCAAGCTATTTGCTGAGAGGCATGTTCAGACCATGGAATATTTTATATTTTGCCACAGGTTTCCGGAAAATTATTATTATTATTTTTTTTTTACACAAAGTTGTCACTAAATGATATATTGCTCACACATGCCACGGGTATATGTGAAATGACACCCCAAAATACATTTTGCTGCTTTTCCTGAGTATGGGGATACCTCATGTGTGAGACTTTTTGGCAGTCTAGCCGCATACAGGACCCCGAAAACCAATCACTGCCTTCAGGCTTTCCAAGGGCGTAAAGTGTTGATTTCGCTCCTCACTACCTATCACAGTTTCAGAGGCCATGAAATGCCAAGACAGCACAAACCCCCCAAAATGACCCCTTTTCTTTTTCTTCATTTTCCAAAATAAATGAGAGATGCAAAATAATCCCCATGCATCTTAGTAATTACCCTAGGGTGTCTACTTTTCGAAAAGGGGTCATTTGGGGGGGGGGGGGATTGTGCTATCTTGGCATTTCATGGCCTCCAAAACTGTAATAGGTAGTGAGGAGTGAAATCAACAATTTACGCCATTAGAAAACCTGAAGGTGGTGTTTGGTTTTCGGGGTTCCGTACACAGCTAGGCTCCCAAAAAGTCTCACACATGTGGTATCCCTGTACTCAGGAGAAGCAGCAGCAGAATGTATTTTGGGGTGTCATTTCAAATATATTTATGGCCTGTCTGAGAAATATATCATTTAGTGACAACTTTGTGTTAAAAAAAAAACAAAAAACAAATTGTAATTTTTCTGAAACTTAGGGCAAATAATAAAATACTCCATGGACTCAACATTAGTGTTGAGCGAACACGGACTGTATTATTCGTGTTCGTACCGAATAATTGGATTTTTTGTACCCGAACACGGACACGGACACTTTACTGTATGTTCGGGTAAAAATCCGTGTTCGGTCGTTTTATTTCCGGGTTTTGCATGCTTTGGCGCTCTTTTCATGGCGGGCTTTCAACAGCCAATCAACAATCGTTTAACTGGTGTGCCTTAAGCCATCCCAGCCATGCCTGCAAATGTCTCAGTAGCTGTGATTGGCCGTCTGAAGCATGTGACCAAGTCTTTATAAGTTCGAGGCAGCCGCAGCGGCGTCATTATGCTGCTTAGATTCAGGGACAGAGCACACATCAACGTGCTGGCTGCTGATTAGGGAAAGATAGGCAGGAAAAAACCATTTGTGTCCGGATAGAATTGAGGGACAGGTCGGAGTGTTTAGGCAGGGCGAGTTGTAGGCATTTTAGGGATAGAGTCTGCTGAATTATATAGGGTCAGTGTCTTCTACAAACTACAATCGATATTGCTGTGTGGGGGGTGGGGTGAATCTGCACTCAATCCTGATCTACGATCTCTTCTCAATCCTGTTAGGGACAGAGTCTGCTGAATTTTAGGGAAACTGTGTTCTACAAACTACAATCGATATTGCTGTGTGGGGGGTGGGGTGAATCTGCACTCAATCCTGATCTACGATCTCTTCTCAATCCTGTTAGGGACAGAGTCTGCTGAATTTTAGGGAAACTGTGTTCTACAAACTACAATCGATATTGCTGTGTGGGGGGTGGGGTGAATCTGCACTCAATCCTGATCTACGATCTCTTCTCAATCCTGTTAGGGACAGAGTCTGCTGAATTTTAGGGAAACTGTGTTCTACAAACTACAATCGATATTGCTGTGTGGTGTGGGATTGGAGATAGGCAGGTGTCAGTGATCCACATCCATTTTTCTGTGTGTGAGCTGCAGTGAACACAATCTTTTTGGGCTGCAGTGAACACAATCTTTTTGGGCTGCAGTGAACACAATCTTTTTGGGGTGCAGTGAACACAATCTTTTTGGGCTGCAGTGAACACAATCTTTTTGGGCTGCAGTGAACACAATCTTTTTGGGGTGCAGTGAACAAAATCTTTTTGGGGTGCAGTGAACACAATCCTTTTTGGTGTGCAGTGAACACAATCTTTGTGGGGTGCAGTGAACAAAATCCTTTGTGGGGTGCAGTGAACACAATCTTTTTGGGGTGCAGTGAACAAAATCCTTTTTGGGGTGCAGTGAACAACATCCTTTTTGGGGTGCAGTGAACACAATCTTTTTGGGGTGCAGTGAACAAAATCCTTTGTGGGGTGCAGTGAACACAATCTTTTTGGGGTGCAGTGAACACAATCTTTTTGGGGTGGAGTGAACAACATCCTTTTTGGGGTGCAGTGAACAAAATCCTTTTTGGGGTGCAGTGAACAAAATCATTTTTGGGGTGCAGTGAACACAATCTTTTTGGGGTGCAGTGAACACAATCTTTGTGGGGTGCAGTGAACACAATCTTTTTGGGGTGGAGTGAACAACATCCTTTTTGGGGTGCAGTGAACAACATCCTTTTTGGGGTGCAGTGAACACAATCTTTTTGGGGTGCAGTGAACACAATCTTTGTGGGGTACAGTGAACAGAATCTTTGTGGGGTGCAGTGAACACAATCTTTGGGGGGTACAGTGAACACAATCTTTGTGAGGTGCAGTGAACACAATCTTTGTGGGGTGCAGTGAACACAATCATTGTGGGGTGCAGTGAACTCAATCTTTGTGGGGTACAGTGAACACAATCTCATACTGAAGGTTTGAGGGTGCTGCCTGTTCCATACTCCCCCTACTCCTCATCTAGCCTTTTAGGGGTACAAACAATAGTAATTGGGGCCTAGTGTGGTTGTGTACGTGTGATATACATACACTTTTTTGGGATCATATTTTCTATTCCGCTATTTAATCAAAAACCTTTGGGGATCAGTTAAATTGGGGGATAGTCTGTGTTGGTACGTGTGAGAGAGATCCACCTTTCCAAGTTGTTGGGGTTCATCTCATACTTCTGAAGGTTTGAGGGTGCTGCCTGTTCCATACTCCCCCCTACTCCTAGCCTTTTAGGGGTACAAACAATAGTAATTGGGGCCTAGTGTGGTTGTGTACGTGTGATATACATACACTTTTTTGGGATCATATTTTCTATTCCGCTATTTAATCAAAAACCTCTGGGGATCAGTTAAATTGGGGGATAGTCTGTGTTGGTACGTGTGAGAGAGATCCACCTTTCCAAGTTGTTGGGGTTCATCTCATACTTCTGAAGGTTTGAGGGTGCTGCCTGTTCCATACTCCCCCTACTCCTAGCCTTTTAGGGGTACAAACAATAGTAATTGGGGCCTAGTGTGGTTGTGTACGTGTGATATACATACACTTTTTTGGGATCATATTTTCTATTCCGCTATTTAATCAAAAACCTCTGGGGATCAGTTAAATTGGGGGATAGTCTGTGTTGGTACGTGTGAGAGAGATCCACCTTTCCAAGTTGTTGGGGTTCATCTCATACTTCTGAAGGTTTGAGGGTGCTGCCTGTTCCATACTCCCCCTACTCCTAGCCTTTTAGGGGTACAAACAATAGTAATTGGGGCCTAGTGTGGTTGTGTACGTGTGATATACATACACTTTTTTGGGATCATATTTTCTATTCCGCTATTTAATCAAAAACCTCTGGGGATCAGTTAAATTGGGGGATAGTCTGTGTTGGTACGTGTGAGAGAGATCCACCTTTCCAAGTTGTTGGGGTTCATCTCATACTTCTGAAGGTTTGAGGGTGCTGCCTGTTCCATACTCCCCCTACTCCTAGCCTTTTAGGGGTACAAACAATAGTAATTGGGGCCTAGTGTGGTTGTGTACGTGTGATATACATACACTTTTTTGGGATCATATTTTCTATTCCGCTATTTAATCAAAAACCTTTGGGGATCAGTTAAATTGGGGGATAGTCTGTGTTGGTACGTGTGAGAGAGATCCACCTTTCCAAGTTGTTGGGGTTCATCTCATACTTCTGAAGGTTTGAGGGTGCTGCCTGTTCCATACTCCCCCTACTCCTAGCCTTTTAGGGGTACAAACAATAGTAATTGGGGCCTAGTGTGGTTGTGTACGTGTGATATACATACACTTTTTTGGGATCATATTTTCTATTCCGCTATTTAATCAAAAACCTCTGGGGATCAGTTAAATTGGGGGATAGTCTGTGTTGGTACGTGTGAGAGAGATCCACCTTTCCAAGTTGTTGGGGTTCATCTCATACTTCTGAAGGTTTGAGGGTGCTGCCTGTTCCATACTCCCCCCTACTCCTAGCCTTTTAGGGGTACAAACAATAGTAATTGGGGCCTAGTGTGGTTGTGTACGTGTGATATACATACACTTTTTTGGGATCATATTTTCTATTCCGCTATTTAATCAAAAACCTCTGGGGATCAGTTAAATTGGGGGATAGTCTGTGTTGGTACGTGTGAGAGAGATCCACCTTTCCAAGTTGTTGGGGTTCATCTCATACTTCTGAAGGTTTGAGGGTGCTGCCTGTTCCATACTCCCCCCTACTCCTAGCCTTTTAGGGGTACAAACAATAGTAATTGGGGCCTAGTGTGGTTGTGTACGTGTGATATACATACACTTTTTTGGGATCATATTTTCTATTCCGCTATTTAATAAAAAACCTCTGGGGATCAGTTAAATTGGGGGATAGTCTGTGTTGGTACGTGTGAGAGAGATCCACCTTTCCAAGTTGTTGGGGTTCATCTCATACTTCTGAAGGTTTGAGGGTGCTGCCTGTTCCATACTCCCCCTACTCCTAGCCTTTTAGGGGTACAAACAATAGTAATTGGGGCCTAGTGTGGTTGTGTACGTGTGATATACATACACTTTTTTGGGATCATATTTTCTATTCCGCTATTTAATCAAAAACCTTTGGGGATCAGTTAAATTGGGGGATAGTCTGTGTTGGTACGTGTGAGAGAGATCCACCTTTCCAAGTTGTTGGGGTTCATCTCATACTTCTGAAGGTTTGAGGGTGCTGCCTGTTCCATACTCCCCCTACTCCTAGCCTTTTAGGGGTACAAACAATAGTAATTGGGGCCTAGTGTGGTTGTGTACGTGTGATATACATACACTTTTTTGGGATCATATTTTCTATTCCGCTATTTAATCAAAAACCTCTGGGGATCAGTTAAATTGGGGGATAGTCTGTGTTGGTACGTGTGAGAGAGATCCACCTTTCCAAGTTGTTGGGGTTCATCTCATACTTCTGAAGGTTTGAGGGTGCTGCCTGTTCCATACTCCCCCCTACTCCTAGCCTTTTAGGGGTACAAACAATAGTAATTGGGGCCTAGTGTGGTTGTGTACGTGTGATATACATACACTTTTTTGGGATCATATTTTCTATTCCGCTATTTAATCAAAAACCTTTGGGGATCAGTTAAATTGGGGGATAGTCTGTGTTGGTACGTGTGAGAGAGATCCACCTTTCCAAGTTGTTGGGGTTCATCTCATACTTCTGAAGGTTTGAGGGTGCTGCCTGTTCCATACTCCCCCTACTCCTCATCTAGCCTTTTAGGGGTACAAACAATAGTAATTGGGGCCTAGTGTGGTTGTGTACGTGCGAGATACATACACTTTTTTTGATCATATTTCCTATTCCGCTATTCAATAAAAACCTTTGAGGATCAATTGAATTGCGGGATAGACTGTGTCGGTACGTGTGAGAGAGATCCACCTTTCCAAGTTGTTGGGGTTCATCTCATACTTCTGAAGGTTTGAGGGTGCTGCCTGTTCCATACCCCCCCTACTCCTCATCTAGCCTTTTAGGGGTACAAACAATAGTAATTGGGGCCTAGTGTGGTTGTGTACGTGCGAGATACATACACTTTTTTTGATCATATTTCCTATTCCGCTATTCAATAAAAACCTTTGAGGATCAATTGAATTGCGGGATAGTCTGTGTCGGTACGTGTGAGAGAGATCCACCTTTCCAAGTTGTTGGGGTTCATCTCATACTTCTGAAGGTTTGAGGGTGCTGCCTGTTCCATACCCCCCCTACTCCTCATCTAGCCTTTTAGGGGTACAAACAATAGTAATTGGGGCCTAGTGTGGTTGTGTACGTGCGAGATACATACACTTTTTTTGATCATATTTCCTATTCCGCTATTCAATAAAAACCTTTGGGGATCAATTAAATTGCGGGATAGTCTGTGTCGGTACGTGTGAGATCCACCTTTCCAAGTTTTTGGGGTTCATCTCATACTTCTGAAGCTTTGAGGGTGCTGCCTGTTCCATACTCCTCCTCCTCCTCATCCATCCTTTTAGGTGTACAAACAATAGTAATTGGGGCCTAGTGTGCTTCTGTACGTGTGAGATACATACACATTTTTTGATCATATTTCCTATTCCGCTATTCAATAAAAACCTTTGGGGATCAATTAAATTGCGGAATAGTCTGTGTCGGTACGTGTGAGATCCACCTTTCCAAGTTTTTGGGGTTCATCTCATACTTCTGAAGCTTTGTGGGTGCTGCCTGTTCCATACTCCTCCTCCTCCTCATCCATCCTTTTAGGTGTACAAACAATAGTAATTGGGGCCTAGTGTGTTTCTGTACGTGCGAGATACATACACTTTTTTTGATCATATTTCCTATTCCGCTATTCAATAAAAACCTTTGGGGATCAATTAAATTGCGGGATAGTCTGTGTCGGTACGTGTGAGATCCACCTTTCCAAGTTTTTGGGGTTCATCTCATACTTCTGAAGCTTTGAGGGTGCTGCCTGTTCCATACTCCTCCTCCTCCTCATCCATCCTTTTAGGTGTACAAACAATAGTAATTGGGGCCTAGTGTGCTTCTGTACGTGTGAGATACATACACATTTTTTGATCATATTTCCTATTCCGCTATTCAATAAAAACCTTTGGGGATCAATTAAATTGCGGGATAGTCTGTGTCGGTACGTGTGAGATCCACCTTTCCAAGTTTTTGGGGTTCATCTCATACTTCTGAAGCTTTGAGGGTGCTGCCTGTTCCATACTCCTCCTCCTCCTCATCCATCCTTTTAGGTGTACAAACAATAGTAATTGGGGCCTAGTGTGCTTCTGTACGTGTGAGATACATACACATTTTTTGATCATATTTCCTATTCCGCTATTCAATAAAAACCTTTGGGGATCAATTAAATTGCGGGATAGTCTGTGTCGGTACGTGTGAGATCCACCTTTCCAAGTTGTTGGGGTTCATCTCATACTTCTGAAGCTTTGAGGGTGCTGCCTGTTCCATACTCCTCCTCCTCCTCATCCATCCTTTTAGGTGTACAAACAATAGTAATTGGGGCCTAGTGTGCTTCTGTACGTGTGAGATACATACACATTTTTTGATCATATTTCCTATTCCGCTATTCAATAAAAACCTTTGGGGATCAATTAAATTGCGGAATAGTCTGTGTCGGTACGTGTGAGATCCACCTTTCCAAGTTTTTGGGGTTCATCTCATACTTCTGAAGCTTTGAGGGTGCTGCCTGTTCCATACTCCTCCTCCTCCTCATCCATCCTTTTAGGTGTACAAACAATAGTAATTGGGGCCTAGTGTGTTTCTGTACGTGTGAGATACATACACTTTTTTTGATCATATTTCCTATTCCGCTATTCAATAAAAACCTTTGGGGATCAATTGAATTGCGGGATAGTCTGTGTCGGTACGTGTGAGAGAGATCCACCTTTCCAAGTTGTTGGGGTTCATCTCATACTTCTGAAGGTTTGAGGGTGCTGCCTGTTCCATACCCCCCCTACTCCTCATCTAGCCTTTTAGGGGTACAAACAATAGTAATTGGGGCCTAGTGTGGTTGTGTACGTGCGAGATACATACACTTTTTTTGATCATATTTCCTATTCCGCTATTCAATAAAAACCTTTGAGGATCAATTGAATTGCGGGATAGTCTGTGTCGGTACGTGTGAGAGAGATCCACCTTTCCAAGTTGTTGGGGTTCATCTCATACTTCTGAAGGTTTGAGGGTGCTGCCTGTTCCATACTCCCCCTACTCCTCATCTAGCCTTTTAGGGGTACAAACAATAGTAATTGGGGCCTAGTGTGGTTGTGTACGTGCGAGATACATACACTTTTTTTGATCATATTTCCTATTCCGCTATTCAATAAAAACCTTTGAGGATCAATTGAATTGCGGGATAGTCTGTGTCGGTACGTGTGAGAGAGATCCACCTTTCCAAGTTGTTGGGGTTCATCTCATACTTCTGAAGGTTTGAGGGTGCTGCCTGTTCCATACCCCCCCTACTCCTCATCTAGCCTTTTAGGGGTACAAACAATAGTAATTGGGGCCTAGTGTGGTTGTGTACGTGCGAGATACATACACTTTTTTTGATCATATTTCCTATTCCGCTATTCAATAAAAACCTTTGGGGATCAATTAAATTGCGGGATAGTCTGTGTCGGTACGTGTGAGATCCACCTTTCCAAGTTTTTGGGGTTCATCTCATACTTCTGAAGCTTTGAGGGTGCTGCCTGTTCCATACTCCTCCTCCTCCTCATCCATCCTTTTAGGTGTACAAACAATAGTAATTGGGGCCTAGTGTGCTTCTGTACGTGTGAGATACATACACATTTTTTGATCATATTTCCTATTCCGCTATTCAATAAAAACCTTTGGGGATCAATTAAATTGCGGGATAGTCTGTGTCGGTACGTGTGAGATCCACCTTTCCAAGTTTTTGGGGTTCATCTCATACTTCTGAAGCTTTGAGGGTGCTGCCTGTTCCATACTCCTCCTCCTCCTCATCCATCCTTTTAGGTGTACAAACAATAGTAATTGGGGCCTAGTGTGCTTCTGTACGTGTGAGATACATACACATTTTTTGATCATATTTCCTATTCCGCTATTCAATAAAAACCTTTGGGGATCAATTAAATTGCGGGATAGTCTGTGTCGGTACGTGTGAGATCCACCTTTCCAAGTTTTTGGGGTTCATCTCATACTTCTGAAGCTTTGAGGGTGCTGCCTGTTCCATACTCCTCCTCCTCCTCATCCATCCTTTTAGGTGTACAAACAATAGTAATTGGGGCCTAGTGTGCTTCTGTACGTGTGAGATACATACACATTTTTTGATCATATTTCCTATTCCGCTATTCAATAAAAACCTTTGGGGATCAATTAAATTGCGGAATAGTCTGTGTCGGTACGTGTGAGATCCACCTTTCCAAGTTTTTGGGGTTCATCTCATACTTCTGAAGCTTTGAGGGTGCTGCCTGTTCTATACTCCTCCTCCTCCTCATCCATCCTTTTAGGTGTACAAACAATAGTAATTGGGGCCTAGTGTGTTTCTGTACGTGTGAGATACATACACTTTTTTTGATCATATTTCCTATTCCGCTATTCAATAAAAACCTTTGGGGATCAATTGAATTGCGGGATAGTCTGTGTCGGTACGTGTGAGAGAGATCCACCTTTCCAAGTTGTTGGGGTTCATCTCATACTTCTGAAGGTTTGAGGGTGCTGCCTGTTCCATACCCCCCCTACTCCTCATCTAGCCTTTTAGGGGTACAAACAATAGTAATTGGGGCCTAGTGTGGTTGTGTACGTGCGAGATACATACACTTTTTTTGATCATATTTCCTATTCCGCTATTCAATAAAAACCTTTGAGGATCAATTGAATTGCGGGATAGTCTGTGTCGGTACGTGTGAGAGAGATCCACCTTTCCAAGTTGTTGGGGTTCATCTCATACTTCTGAAGGTTTGAGGGTGCTGCCTGTTCCATACTCCCCCTACTCCTCATCTAGCCTTTTAGGGGTACAAACAATAGTAATTGGGGCCTAGTGTGGTTGTGTACGTGTGATATACATACACTTTTTTTGGATCATATTTTCTATTCCGCTATTCAATAAAAACCTTTCTAGGGCAAGATCTTAAATTACAGAAATATGAGGAGACCGTCAAATAAGGGCCGTGGCCTGGGTCGTGGTGCTGCTGGTAGAGCTCCTGTTGCAAGGAGAGGACATGGTCGATCTGTGCCAGCTACACGCACAAGTGAAACACCTTCCTCAAGTGTGAGTAGGCGACAGAACCTGCATCAGTATTTGGTAGGGCATCAAACGCCCCTAGAAGTGATGAGGCCAGAACAAGTTGAGGCGATAGTAGATTGGTTTGCTGCTGACAGTGCCTCCAGTTCCTTCACATTGTCTCCCACCCAGTCTACTGCAGAAAGGTCAGAGTTGGCACCTGCAGCCAATGTCCAACCGTCTTTCACCTCACCCCCTTGCAAATCAGGCCAGCAGTCTGAGCCCCAAGCCATACAGCAGTCTCTTATTCTTTTTGAGGACTCTGTCAGCAGGGTTTCCCAGGGCCATCCACCTAGCCCTGCCCCAGAAGTGGAAGAGATTGAGTGCAGCGATGCCCAACCACTTATTCCTCAAGATGAGTACATGCAAGGATCATCGCAGCACGTCTCCGATGATGACGAAACGCAGGTGCCAACTGCTGCGGCGTTCAGCATTGTGGAGACCGACAAGGAGGGCAGGGGTGAAGACTGGGTGGAAGATGATGTGGAGGACGATGAGGTCCTCGACCCCACATGGAATGAACGTCATGCAGGTGAACTGAGTAGTTTGGAGGAAGAGGCGGTGGTCGCACAGAGCCACCAGCACAGCAGAAGAGGGAGCAGGGTGCAGAAGCGGAGCGGCCGTGCCCTAGACACTACGCCCGCTACTGCCCAACGCAGCAAGGGAACGAGCGCACCAAAGTCAGCTCAAAGGAGTTCTCTAGCGTGGAAGTTCTTTAGAAAATGTGCTGATGACAGGACACGAGTGGTTTGCACCCTGTGCAATCAGAGCTTGAAGCGAGGCATGAACCTTCTCAACCTGAGCACAACCTGCATGATCAGGCATCTAAGTGCAAAGCACGAGCTGCAGTGGAGTACACACCTTCAAAACCAAGAAACGTCTCTGGCTCATCCTGCTTCCTCTTCTGCTGCAGTCTCGGCCGCTCCAGCCACATCTGTAGTGATACCGGCACCTGCCACCCCGCAAACAGACGATCTGTCAGCAACACCACCACCTGGGTCACCAACAACCATCTCCACAATGTCCCGTGGAAGCGTTCAGCTTTCCATCTCCCAAACACTTGAGAGGAAGAGGAAGTACCCCCCTACCCACCCGCGATCCCTGGCCCTGAATGCCAGCATTTCAAAATTATTGGCCTTTGAAATGCTGTCATTCCGTCTGGTGGAGACGCACAGTTTTAAAAACCTTATGTCGGTGGCTGTCCCACAGTACGTCGTGCCCAGCCGCCACTACTTTTCCAGGCAAGCCATCCCTTCCCTGCACAACCAAGTGGGGGAAAAAATCAGGTGTGCACTGCGCAACGCCATCTGTGCCAAGGTCCACCTAACTACGGATACGTGGACCAGTAAGCACGGTCAGGGGCGTTATATCTCCCTAACGGCACACTGGGTAAATGCAGTGGCGGATGGGCCTGAGGCGGATAGCAATTTGGCGCATGTCCTTCCACCACCGAGGATTGCAGGGCGCTTCAGTTTGCCTCCTGTTCCTAACTCCTCCTACTCCGCTTCCTCATCCTCTACCGCCTCCTCATCCGGACAGCGTAACACCTTCACCACCAACTTCAGCACGGCCAGGGGTAAACGACAGCAGGCAGTTTTACAACTTGCCTGTTTGGGGGACAAACCACACACCGCGCAGGAGTTGTGGAGGAGCATGGAACAGCAGACAAATGAGTGGTTGCTGCCAGCGAGCCTCAAGCCCGGCCTGGTGGTGTGCGATAACGGGCGAAATCTCATAGCAGCTCTGGGCCTAGCCGGTTTGACGCACATCCCTTGCCTGGCGCATGTGCTGAATTTGGTGGTGCAGAGGTTCCTTAAAAACTACCCCGATATGTCAGAGCTGCTGCAGAAAGTGCGGGCCGTTTGTGCGCACTTTCGGCGTTCTCACCCTGCTGCTGCTCGCCTGGCAGCGCTGCAGCGTAACTTCGGCCTTCCCGCTCACCGCCTCATATGTGACGTGCCCACAAGGTGGAACTCCACCTTGCACATGCTGGAAAGACTGTGCGAGCAGCAGCAGGCCATAGTGGAGTTTCAGCTGCAGCACGCACGCGTGAGTCGCTCTGCGGAACAGCACCACTTCACCACCAATAACTGGGCCTCCATGCGAGACCTGTGTGCCTTGTTGCGCTGTTTTGAGTACTCCACCAACATGGCCAGTGGCAATGACGCCGTTCTCAGCTTAACTATCCCACTTCTATGCCTCCTTGAAAAAACAATTCGGGCGATGATGGAAGAGGATGTGGCACAGGATGAGGAGGAGGAGGAGGATGAAGAGGTAACATTTCCAAGGCTTTCAGGGCAGTCATTCGCAAGGGGCTCCGAGGGTGGGTTCCTGCACACGCAAACGCCAGGGACGCAATTGTCCAGCAGGGGCACAGTTCTGGAGGATGAGGAGGATGAGGAGGAGGAGGAGCTGGAGGAGGAGATGGAACCATGTTCACAGCAGGGTGGCACCCAGGCCAGCTCATGGCCATCACTGGTGCGTGGCTGGGGGGATACAGAGGACACGGACCATACACCTCCCACAGAGGACAGCCTTTCGTTGCCTCTGGGCAGCCTGGCACACATGAGCGATTACATGCTGCAGTGTCTCCACAACGACCGCCGAGTTGCCCACATTCTAACTTGTGCTGATTACTGGGTGGCCACGCTGCTGGATCCCCGTTACAAGGACAACGTACCGTCCTTAATTCACTCACTGGAGCGCGATCGCAAGATGCGCGAGTACAAGCGCACGCTGGTAGACGCCATGCTGCTGGCATTCCCATCTGACAGCGGGGCCACAGTGGAAGCACAAGGCAGAGGAGGAGGAGGAGGAGGTCGCCAACGCAACCAGGGCACCGCCAGCACCTCAGAAGGCAGGGTTAGCATGGCCGAAATGTGGAAAAGCTTTGTCAGCACGCCACAACAAACAGCAGCACCAGCAGCTCAGATGGAACGTCTTAGCAGGAGGCAGCATTTTACCAACATGGTGGAGCAGTATGTGTGCACACGCCTACATGTAGTGAATGACGGGTCTGCCCCCTTCAACTTCTGGGTCTCCAAATTGGGCACATGGCCTGAGCTTGCCCTTTACGCCTTGGAGGTGCTGGCGTGCCCTGCAGCCAGTGTATTATCTGAACGGGTATTTAGCACGGCTGGGGGCGTTATAACAGACAAGCGCAGCCGCCTGTCCAGAGACAATGTGGACAAGCTCACGTTCATTAAAATGAACCAGGCATGGATCCCACGGGACTTTTCCGTACCTTATGCAGAATAGCAATGGATACCGACCTTACCCACCCATTGTTCCATTTTTGCTCTTTCTCACTCTTTTGGGGTGTACCCTCATTTAAAATTTGTGAAAAGAAGCAGTGTTGGCTACCTCGTCCTCCTCCTCAGGGCCAGATTAATGTAGGGTCTATTGGAGCTGCAGCTCCAGGCCCCTACCTTTTATATAGGCCCCGGGTTGGCCATATTCACTGTTACCGCTCTTCTGTCACTTGTAAACACAGAAGTCTGGCTTCTATGCTCGCTTCCCCAGGCAGCACCCTCAGAACCTCCCCACACAGCGTGAAGGCCGGACAAGGAGGGACAGTTGGCGATGCATGGATGTGTTTATGGGCTTCAGAGACAGCATCCCATGTTGAATTAGGCATGCATGGCTGCACCCTTCCTCCTCTGGGTGCATGGCAAGGCACGGCCCTAAGGCCCTTCAAAATCCTCAGCACCAAGCCCATGATGCTGTTAATCCGGCCCTGGTCCTCCTCCACCGCCGCTTCCACCTACACCGCCCATAGGTGTGCGCAGCCTATTGCATTAAGGTGTGCACCCCAAAGTTGAAATACACATGCATGTGTTTGCCAGCAGGGAGAGTAATGTATCGGGGCCATGTACCTGTAGGCAAGGAGAAATAGAGCAGAGCAGGTCCCAGGGAGATCTTTCCCATCTCCTCACTGGCAATGCTATGTGCCCTAGGTGATTAGGGTGTGCCCAGGCACACCCAGCACACCCTGTGCGCACGCCTATGTCACCGCCACATCCACCACCACCTCAACCTCCCTCCTACTCCATATGGGCCTCGTCCTTCAGAGATGAAGAAGAACATTGTTTTATTTTTCTGTTTTTTTTTGTTGTTTTAAGTTATTTCCCTATCCACATTTGTTTGCAGAGCACTTGCCATGCTCTTAATTACGTTTTGCTGCCATTTGCAGCACTCTAGCCCTTTCCTTTGGTGTTTTAGAGCCATTTTAGTGCCTTAAAGTTCGGGTCCCCATTGACTTCAATGGGGTTCGGTGTCCGGGAAAAGTTCGGTAAAAGTCCGGGACACGGACCCGGACTTTTTTTTAAAGTTCGGCCGAACCCGTCGAACACGGACATCTAGGTGTCCGCTCAACCCTACTCAACATTTCTCTCATCAAATAGCTTTGAGTGTCTACTTTCCAAAAAGGGGTCATTTGGAGGATGTTTGAACTGTACTGGCATTTTATGCTCAATCTTAACCACACATCACCCACTCTTCTAACCACTTGAAGACCAAGCCTTTTCTGTGACTTTTTGTTTACATGAAAAAAAAAATTTTTTTACTAGAAAATTACTTTGAACCCCCAAACATTATATATTGTTTTAAATCAGAGGCCCTACAGAACAAAATGTTGGATGTTGCAATTTTTTTGTCACACGGTATTTGCTTACAGATTTTCCAAACGCAAGTTTTGCGAAAAAAAAACCCAAATTTAATGCATAAATACACTACATATTTCCTAATTGTTTGGTAAAATGTAAAAGATGATCTTATGCCGAGTACCTAGACACCAAACATTACATGCTTTAAAATTGCGCACGCCCATGCAGCGGCAACAAACACATTTTTAAAAGCCTTTAAAAGTCTTTACAGGTTACCACTTTAGACTTACAGAGAAGGTCTACTGCAAGAATTACTGCCCTTGACCTGGCGTTCAACGGCGATATCTCACATGCATGCTGCAATTGTGGTTTACATATGACACTAGACCGATGCTTGCGTACGCCTTTGTGCACAAGCACGGGGGGACAGGGGTGCTTGAATTTATATATATTTTTTTACTTATTTTGCTTTATTATGTTATTTTGACACCTTCCCTATCATTTTTTTTTATCATTTTTATTGTTATCACAGTGAATTTAAATATCACCTATGATTAGGGTTGAGCGAACACCTAGATGTCCGTGTTCGACGGGTTCGGCCGAACTTTAAAAAAAAGTCCGGGTCCGTGTCCCGGACTTTTACCGAACTTTTCCCGGACACCGAACCCCATTGAAGTCAATGGGGACCCGAACTTTAAGGCACTAAAATGGCTCTAAAACACCAAAGGAAAGGGCTAGAGTGCTGCAAATGGCAGCAAAACGTAATTAAGAGCATGGCAAGTGCTCTGCAAACAAATGTGGATAGGGAAATAACTTAAAACAACAAAAAAAAACAGAAAAATAAAACAATGTTCTTCTTCATCTCTGAAGGACGAGGCCCATATGGAGTAGGAGGGAGGTTGAGGTGGTGGTGGATGTGGCGGTGACATAGGCGTGCGCACAGGGTGTGCTGGGTGTGCCTGGGCACACCCTAATCACCTAGGGCACATAGCATTGCCAGTGAGGAGATGGGAAAGATCTCCCTGGGACCTGCTCTGCTCTATTTCTCCTTGCCTACAGGTACATGGCCCCGATACATTACTCTCCCTGCTGGCAAACACATGCATGTGTATTTCAACTTTGGGGTGCACACCTTAATGCAATAGGCTGCGCACACCTATGGGCGGTGTAGGTGGAAGCGGCGGTGGAGGAGGACCAGGGCCGGATTAACAGCATCATGGGCTTGGTGCTGAGGATTTTGAAGGGCCTTAAGGGCCGTGCCTTGCCATGCACCCAGAGGAGGAAGGGTGCAGCCATGCATGCCTAATTCAACATGGGATGCTGTCTCTGAAGCCCATAAACACATCCATGCATCGCCAACTGTCCCTCCTTGTCCGGCCTTCACGCTGTGTGGGGAGGTTCTGAGGGTGCTGCCTGGGGAAGCGAGCATAGAAGCCAGACTTCTGTGTTTACAAGTGACAGAAGAGCGGTAACAGTGAATATGGCCAACCCGGGGCCTATATAAAAGGTAGGGGCCTGGAGCTGCAGCTCCAATAGCCCCTACATTAATCTGGCCCTGAGGAGGAGGACGAGGTAGCCAACACTGCTTCTTTTCAAAAATTTTAAATGAGGGTACACCCCAAAAGAGTGAGAAAGAGCAAAAATGGAACAATGGGTGGGTAAGGTCGGTATCCATTGCTATTCTGCATAAGGTACGGAAAAGTCCCGTGGGATCCATGCCTGGTTCATTTTAATGAACGTGAGCTTGTCCACATTGTCTCTGGACAGGCGGCTGCGCTTGTCTGTTATAACGCCCCCAGCCGTGCTAAATACCCGTTCAGATAATACACTGGCTGCAGGGCACGCCAGCACCTCCAAGGCGTAAAGGGCAAGCTCAGGCCATGTGCCCAATTTGGAGACCCAGAAGTTGAAGGGGGCAGACCCGTCATTCACTACATGTAGGCGTGTGCACACATACTGCTCCACCATGTTGGTAAAATGCTGCCTCCTGCTAAGACGTTCCATCTGAGCTGCTGGTGCTGCTGTTTGTTGTGGCGTGCTGACAAAGCTTTTCCACATTTCGGCCATGCTAACCCTGCCTTCTGAGGTGCTGGCGGTGCCCTGGTTGCGTTGGCGACCTCCTCCTCCTCCTCCTCTGCCTTGTGCTTCCACTGTGGCCCCGCTGTCAGATGGGAATGCCAGCAGCATGGCGTCTACCAGCGTGCGCTTGTACTCGCGCATCTTGCGATCGCGCTCCAGTGAGTGAATTAAGGACGGTACGTTGTCCTTGTAACGGGGATCCAGCAGCGTGGCCACCCAGTAATCAGCACAAGTTAGAATGTGGGCAACTCGGCGGTCGTTGTGGAGACACTGCAGCATGTAATCGCTCATGTGTGCCAGGCTGCCCAGAGGCAACGAAAGGCTGTCCTCTGTGGGAGGTGTATGGTCCGTGTCCTCTGTATCCCCCCAGCCACGCACCAGTGATGGCCATGAGCTGGCCTGGGTGCCACCCTGCTGTGAACATGGTTCCATCTCCTCCTCCAGCTCCTCCTCCTCCTCATCCTCCTCATCCTCCAGAACTGTGCCCCTGCTGGACAATTGCGTCCCTGGCGTTTGCGTGTGCAGGAACCCACCCTCGGAGCCCCTTGCGAATGACTGCCCTGAAAGCCTTGGAAATGTTACCTCTTCATCCTCCTCCTCCTCCTCATCCTGTGCCACATCCTCTTCCATCATCGCCCGAATTGTTTTTTCAAGGAGGCATAGAAGTGGGATAGTTAAGCTGAGAACGGCGTCATTGCCACTGGCCATGTTGGTGGAGTACTCAAAACAGCGCAACAAGGCACACAGGTCTCGCATGGAGGCCCAGTTAAATTAAATAGCGGAATAGAAAATATGATCCAAAAAAAGTGTATGTATATCACACGTACACAACCACACTGGGCCCCAATTACTATTGTTTGTACCCCTAAAAGGCTAGATGAGGAGTAGGGGGAGTATGGAACAGGCAGCACCCTCAAACCTTCAGAAGTATGAGATGAACCCCAACAACTTGGAAAGGTGGATCTCTCTCACACGTACCGACACAGACTATCCCGCAATTCAATTGATCCTCAAAGGTTTTTATTGAATAGCGGAATAGGAAATATGATCAAAAAAAGTGTATGTATCTCGCACGTACACAACCACACTAGGCCCCAATTACTATTGTTTGTACCCCTAAAAGGCTAGATGAGGAGTAGGGGGGGTATGGAACAGGCAGCACCCTCAAACCTTCAGAAGTATGAGATGAACCCCAACAACTTGGAAAGGTGGATCTCTCTCACACGTACCGACACAGACTATCCCCCAATTTAACTGATCCCCAAAGGTTTTTGATTAAATAGCGGAATAGAAAATATGATCCCAAAAAAGTGTATGTATATCACACGTACACAACCACACTGGGCCCCAATTACTATTGTTTGTACCCCTAAAAGGCTAGATGAGGAGTAGGGGGAGTATGGAACAGGCAGCACCCTCAAACCTTCAGAAGTATGAGATGAACCCCAACAACTTGAAAAGGTGGATCTCTCTCACACGTACCAACACAGACTATCCCCCAATTTAACTGATCCCCAAAGGTTTTTGATTAAATAGCGGAATAGAAAATATGATCCAAAAAAAGTGTATGTATATCACACGTACACAACCACACTAGGCCCCAATTACTATTGTTTGTACCCCTAAAAGGCTAGATGAGGAGTAGGGGGAGTATGGAACAGGCAGCACCCTCAAACCTTCAGAAGTATGAGATGAACCCCAACAACTTGGAAAGGTGGATCTCTCTCACACGTACCGACACAGACTATCCCGCAATTCAATTGATCCTCAAAGGTTTTTATTGAATAGCGGAATATGAAATATGATCAAAAAAAGTGTATGTATCTCGCACGTACACAACCACACTAGGCCCCAATTACTATTGTTTGTACCCCTAAAAGGCTAGATGAGGAGTAGGGGGGGTATGGAACAGGCAGCACCCTCAAACCTTCAGAAGTATGAGATGAACCCCAACAACTTGGAAAGGTGGATCTCTCTCACACGTACCGACACAGACTATCCCCCAATTTAACTGATCCCCAAAGGTTTTTGATTAAATAGCGGAATAGAAAATATGATCCCAAAAAAGTGTATGTATATCACACGTACACAACCACACTGGGCCCCAATTACTATTGTTTGTACCCCTAAAAGGCTAGATGAGGAGTAGGGGGGAGTATGGAACAGGCAGCACCCTCAAACCTTCAGAAGTATGAGATGAACCCCAACAACTTGGAAAGGTGGATCTCTCTCACACGTACCAACACAGACTATCCCCCAATTTAACTGATCCCCAAAGGTTTTTGATTAAATAGCGGAATAGAAAATATGATCCAAAAAAAGTGTATGTATATCACACGTACACAACCACACTAGGCCCCAATTACTATTGTTTGTACCCCTAAAAGGCTAGGAGTAGGGGGAGTATGGAACAGGCAGCACCCTCAAACCTTCAGAAGTATGAGATGAACCCCAACAACTTGGAAAGGTGGATCTCTCTCACACGTACCAACACAGACTATCCCCCAATTTAACTGATCCCCAAAGGTTTTTGATTAAATAGCGGAATAGAAAATATGATCCCAAAAAAGTGTATGTATATCACACGTACACAACCACACTAGGCCCCAATTACTATTGTTTGTACCCCTAAAAGGCTAGGAGTAGGGGGAGTATGGAACAGGCAGCACCCTCAAACCTTCAGAAGTATGAGATGAACCCCAACAACTTGGAAAGGTGGATCTCTCTCACACGTACCAACACAGACTATCCCCCAATTTAACTGATCCCCAAAGGTTTTTGATTAAATAGCGGAATAGAAAATATGATCCCAAAAAAGTGTATGTATATCACACGTACACAACCACACTAGGCCCCAATTACTATTGTTTGTACCCCTAAAAGGCTAGGAGTAGGGGGAGTATGGAACAGGCAGCACCCTCAAACCTTCAGAAGTATGAGATGAACCCCAACAACTTGGAAAGGTGGATCTCTCTCACACGTACCAACACAGACTATCCCCCAATTTAACTGATCCCCAAAGGTTTTTGATTAAATAGCGGAATAGAAAATATGATCCCAAAAAAGTGTATGTATATCACACGTACACAACCACACTAGGCCCCAATTACTATTGTTTGTACCCCTAAAAGGCTAGGAGTAGGGGGAGTATGGAACAGGCAGCACCCTCAAACCTTCAGAAGTATGAGATGAACCCCAACAACTTGGAAAGGTGGATCTCTCTCACACGTACCAACACAGACTATCCCCCAATTTAACTGATCCCCAAAGGTTTTTGATTAAATAGCGGAATAGAAAATATGATCCCAAAAAAGTGTATGTATATCACACGTACACAACCACACTAGGCCCCAATTACTATTGTTTGTACCCCTAAAAGGCTAGGAGTAGGGGGAGTATGGAACAGGCAGCACCCTCAAACCTTCAGAAGTATGAGATGAACCCCAACAACTTGGAAAGGTGGATCTCTCTCACACGTACCAACACAGACTATCCCCCAATTTAACTGATCCCCAAAGGTTTTTGATTAAATAGCGGAATAGAAAATATGATCCCAAAAAAGTGTATGTATATCACACGTACACAACCACACTAGGCCCCAATTACTATTGTTTGTACCCCTAAAAGGCTAGGAGTAGGGGGGAGTATGGAACAGGCAGCACCCTCAAACCTTCAGAAGTATGAGATGAACCCCAACAACTTGGAAAGGTGGATCTCTCTCACACGTACCAACACAGACTATCCCCCAATTTAACTGATCCCCAAAGGTTTTTGATTAAATAGCGGAATAGAAAATATGATCCCAAAAAAGTGTATGTATATCACACGTACACAACCACACTAGGCCCCAATTACTATTGTTTGTACCCCTAAAAGGCTAGGAGTAGGGGGAGTATGGAACAGGCAGCACCCTCAAACCTTCAGAAGTATGAGATGAACCCCAACAACTTGGAAAGGTGGATCTCTCTCACACGTACCAACACAGACTATCCCCCAATTTAACTGATCCCCAAAGGTTTTTGATTAAATAGCGGAATAGAAAATATGATCCCAAAAAAGTGTATGTATATCACACGTACACAACCACACTAGGCCCCAATTACTATTGTTTGTACCCCTAAAAGGCTAGGAGTAGGGGGGAGTATGGAACAGGCAGCACCCTCAAACCTTCAGAAGTATGAGATGAACCCCAACAACTTGGAAAGGTGGATCTCTCTCACACGTACCAACACAGACTATCCCCCAATTTAACTGATCCCCAAAGGTTTTTGATTAAATAGCGGAATAGAAAATATGATCCCAAAAAAGTGTATGTATATCACACGTACACAACCACACTAGGCCCCAATTACTATTGTTTGTACCCCTAAAAGGCTAGGAGTAGGGGGAGTATGGAACAGGCAGCACCCTCAAACCTTCAGAAGTATGAGATGAACCCCAACAACTTGGAAAGGTGGATCTCTCTCACACGTACCAACACAGACTATCCCCCAATTTAACTGATCCCCAAAGGTTTTTGATTAAATAGCGGAATAGAAAATATGATCCCAAAAAAGTGTATGTATATCACACGTACACAACCACACTAGGCCCCAATTACTATTGTTTGTACCCCTAAAAGGCTAGATGAGGAGTAGGGGGAGTATGGAACAGGCAGCACCCTCAAACCTTCAGAAGTATGAGATTGTGTTCACTGTACCCCACAAAGATTGAGTTCACTGCACCCCACAATGATTGTGTTCACTGCACCCCACAAAGATTGTGTTCACTGCACCTCACAAAGATTGTGTTCACTGTACCCCCCAAAGATTGTGTTCACTGCACCCCACAAAGATTCTGTTCACTGTACCCCACAAAGATTGTGTTCACTGCACCCCAAAAAGATTGTGTTCACTGCACCCCAAAAAGGATGTTGTTCACTGCACCCCAAAAAGGATGTTGTTCACTCCACCCCAAAAAGATTGTGTTCACTGCACCCCACAAAGATTGTGTTCACTGCACCCCAAAAAGATTGTGTTCACTGCACCCCAAAAATGATTTTGTTCACTGCACCCCAAAAAGGATTTTGTTCACTGCACCCCAAAAAGGATGTTGTTCACTCCACCCCAAAAAGATTGTGTTCACTGCACCCCACAAAGGATTTTGTTCACTGCACCCCAAAAAGATTGTGTTCACTGCACCCCAAAAAGGATGTTGTTCACTGCACCCCAAAAAGGATTTTGTTCACTGCACCCCAAAAAGATTGTGTTCACTGCACCCCACAAAGGATTTTGTTCACTGCACCCCACAAAGATTGTGTTCACTGCACACCAAAAAGGATTGTGTTCACTGCACCCCAAAAAGATTTTGTTCACTGCACCCCAAAAAGATTGTGTTCACTGCAGCCCAAAAAGATTGTGTTCACTGCAGCCCAAAAAGATTGTGTTCACTGCAGCCCAAAAAGATTGTGTTCACTGCAGCTCACACACAGAAAAATGGATGTGGATCACTGACACCTGCCTATCTCCAATCCCACACCACACAGCAATATCGATTGTAGTTTGTAGAACACAGTTTCCCTAAAATTCAGCAGACTCTGTCCCTAACAGGATTGAGAAGAGATCGTAGATCAGGATTGAGTGCAGATTCACCCCACCCCCCACACAGCAATATCGATTGTAGTTTGTAGAAGACACTGACCCTATAATTCAGCAGACTCTATCCCTAAAATGCCTACAACTCGCCCTGCCTAAACACTCCGACCTGTCCCTCAATTCTATCCGGACACAAATGGTTTTTTCCTGCCTATCTTTCCCTAATCAGCAGCCAGCACGTTGATGTGTGCTCTGTCCCTGAATCTAAGCAGCATAATGACGCCGCTGCGGCTGCCTCGAACTTATAAAGACTTGGTCACATGCTTCAGACGGCCAATCACAGCTACTGAGACATTTGCAGGCATGGCTGGGATGGCTTAAGGCACACCAGTTAAACGATTGTTGATTGGCTGTTGAAAGCCCGCCATGAAAAGAGCGCCAAAGCATGCAAAACCCGGAATTAAAACGACCGAACACGGATTTTTACCCGAACATACAGTAAAGTGTCCGTGTCCGTGTTCGGGTACAAAAAATCCAATTATTCGGTACGAACACGAATAATACAGTCCGTGTTCGCTCAACACTACCTATGATAGCAATCTGTAGTGACAGGTACTCTTTTTTAAAAAAAATTGGGGTCTATTAGACTCTAGATCTCTCCTCTGCCCTTAAAGCATCTGACCACACCAAGATTGGTGTGATAAGATGCTTTCCCAATTTCCCAATGGCTCTGTTTATACCTGGCGAAACCAAAGTCATGAAATGCTCGTAGCTTCCGGTATCTTAGTCCATAGAGGTGATTAGAGCCATTCTCTTCTCCAATCAGCTCTATGGTCAGATAATGGAACCACTGGCTGCACTGTCGGGTTACCCTGTGGGAAAGGAGAGCCCGAAAAAAACCACGGAAGGCAGGGGGGGTGGGAGACCCCTCCCACTGCTTGTAAAAGCAGTATAGCGGCTAATTATGTGCTAGGATTGCTTTTACATGTAAGCTGACCGCAGGCTGTAAAAAACGATTCCAAGATGATGCCTAAATCTGCATGCATCATCCTGGTATAACAACTCAAAGTCCAGCGACATGCTAGTACATTGCTGGTCCTTGTTTGGCATATATTGTAGGTTTTTTTTTTCATGCAGCCTGTGGGCTGAATGAAAAAAGAGAACCTAACAGATTGCTTCATCCACATTGATCGATGTGGATGAAGAAATCTCTGCCAAAAAATGTGTGGTATACCCATCATTAGACCGCCCAATATCCACCCACTTTTAATGATGGGCATACATGATGAAAGCCATGTATGCCTTTATTTTTTAACCGCAGTGGTGAAATCACCTCCTACAGCGCTGCCATCATAGATTTCCATATATGCTGAGCGCAAATGCTGTTGCTGTCAGAATATATAAATCAGTTTGGCAGCTGATGGGCGTACCTGCAAGGCAAACAATGGTTAACAATAAAACAGTAAAAATAAAACATTACATTGGTATCTGAAAAGTAAAAAATAGTTACCAATAAAAAGCAGTAACAATAAAGTACAGTAAAAGTAGAAAGAGTAGAAGTAGAAGAGCAGAGTAAGAGCAGAAAATTAATTCAATGAAATGATTACTATTTTTGGCTTTTTTATTTTTTTTTTTTTTGTAATTTTTCTTGGAACTTTTTTGTAACTTTTTTTTTTACACTTTTTTTTTCTGTAACTTTAAAACATTCCAGGTTACGGTCTCTCTAAATTCGATCGCCATCGAACATCTTTCAAGATCCTGTGTAAGTGTGCCCTAGACTGTGCTGTACCCCATACTAATAACCCACTAGTGTATGGTAGCGATGAAAACATTCATGCAGAGACCAGGTTGGCCAGGACAGGAGAGACAATAATTATGGGTGTCACGCCTAAATCCGCGTTTCCTACAGACACATCATCTTCTTTGGGGATATCTTTTGTTAGAGGTACTTGGGAGGACATACGGAAAATGTCTCTCATGCAGCCGGCTCACTGCATCTGGTAAGGGAAGTTGGGGCGTGGAACCTCATGGATACAGGAGGGCTCTGATGATCTCTTCCTGGAATTGTAGGAAGGATCCACTTCATCCTGACACTTTGTATAACACAAAAGTGTTCAGCAGAGCCAATTAAAATAAATAAACAGACACTTTTTTGTACCAGCCTCTGGCCTTATGGGCAATTAAGTACGGCGCCATCATCTGGTCATTGAAGTCCACCCCTCCCATGTTAAGGTTGTATTCGTGAATGCAGAGGGGCTTCTCAACAACACCACTGTCGTGTCTGCGTGAATGGAGGACAGAACGAAAACATTCCGTGTATCCCTTTACTTCACTGCCAGCAATCAGTTTTTTTTTTCAAGCAGGCTCTCTCCCCACGACTAAGTGGGGTATCTACAAGCCATTGGGGGAAGCCCCAGCAATTAAGTCGCACAGTTCAACATGCGCCAATTTGAAATTCAAGCAAGTGACTAAAAAGTGGCACGCTTGTATAAAAGTTGTCCACGTATAAATGGTACCCCTTTTCGAATGAGGGTGACACCAAGTCCCACACAATCTTGCCGCTGCTCCCTATGTAGTCTGGACAGTTGGGGGGCTCCACAGTGCTATCTTTGCCCTCATAAACCCGGAAACTACATGTATAGCCTGTGGCCCTGTCACAGAGCTTATACATCTTGACCCCGTATCTGGCACGCTTGCTGGGGATAAACTGCTTCAAAGCAAGGTAGCCAGAAAACGTAATCTGGGACTCATCAACGCAGACAACTTGTTAGGGGATAAACAAGGCATTCAATCATTGATTGAAATGGTGCCGAATTTTGTGGAGCAGGTAATGATCAGGGTCACCCCGAGGATGACAGAGTTCATAGTCACTGAAGTGCATGAACCGTATCTCATCCTGGCCATGGAAGCAGAGAACATACGCATGTGGTGAATTGGGTCAGTGGACCAATATGACCGCAACTCACTCCTTTTAGTAATGCTCATGTTGGGGGATAGGCCCAGAAAGGTCTTAAACTCGGAAACCGTTATAGGTTTCCAGCCAAATTGTCCGGCAAATGTCAAATTAGGGTTTGTGGCGATGACTTGATTAGCATATAAATTGCTTTGGTCCACAATAGATCTGTACAGATCTTCCGTGAAAAACAGCTCGTAAAAATCAAGGGAAGTAAAATTAGCTGTTTCCACCTGAATTCCCGGGTTGAAAAGTAAATGTGGGACGGACTGCCATTGGTCAGAACCGATCACCAACACCAGGCCAAAAATCATTGGCCTGGACATGATGACTCGGTTCTGTACTGAATCAGACCATCACGGGGAGGGAGGGCGCGCTCCCACGCGCCCCCGAGCCATGTTCGCGACCGACGTAGACCTATGACGGTTCGCGCAGGAGGGGTTGCCTGCCACAGTAAATCGGCGGCAGGTGGTCCGGAACTCGTTAAAGGGGAACAACAAAAGTATGTCCCACATCTATGGGGTCTAGAATGGAGTTGTTTTTTTTTACTTTCAAAATGCAGTTTATTTAAAACAGTCAAATAGTGCAACACAGGAAAACAGAACATTGAACAGGATAACATACTTTAAACATGAAAACAGAACAATGGTGATACACATAGATACAATTGAGGTAACGGCAGATTGATATAACAGACCCCAAGGGACACATTCTGAAAAAACAAAAGGTGAGGAGCATTATCCCGACTCATAGCCCATCAAGGCGAAGTATAACAATATGCCTACGGGGTGGACCAACTGGAAGACTGCGTACCCGTGACCCGCATTGCGCAGGCACGGGCCCATCACCGGAAGGGTACAACTACGACTTACCAGCACATGCACAGGAGTTCTCCAGTCACCGGCTTCAAACCCGATCAAATTTTTTGGGGCAGCCCCTCTGGAAGGGAGAGTGGAATTGATCTCGGCCATCCACAGTCGGAGAGTGGGAGGCTGTGCTCGCATCCACAACTTTGCTATAAGCTTACGGGCATGGAAGAGCATTTCGTGCAGGAAAGTAGTCAGGAATTTGTCAGCAATGTCGTCTGGAAAGAGGCCTGGACGCACGGTTTAAGGTCCAGCTGAAGTGGGGAACCCATGTGGTCATGCAGAAATGCGACAATCTGTAGCCAAAAGGTTTGCACTACCGGGCAGGACCAGAGGATATGTATGAATGTACCTGGGTGGATATGGCAACGGGGACAGTCTGTATCTATCTTCTCCCGATATCTATGCAAACGAAGAGGGGTGAGATATGATCTGTGTATGATATACAGCTGTGTCAATCAGTCCGAGAGTTTAGGGGAAGACAGCTTGGGATTGTCCAAAATAGCATCCCAGTCTGAGTCATTTGGTTGGGGGATGTCAGAGCTCCATTTGTGCTGTAGGCCCTCCACCACCCGCTCAACGGCTCGAGAATGCAGCTCCAGATACATGCTCGAAATCAATTTAGAGGGGTCCTCGCCCATGAGGATGGTGAGGGCAGGAGTAATTGATAGGTCCGGAACCCCATCAGGAAACTGGGTCAAGAGTGCATGCCGGAGCTGTAGGTACCCGAAATACAGGTGAGGCGGGAGCGCAAACCGCGCCGACAGGGATTGAAAGGAGCATACTCTGGAACCATGCACTACCTGATGCAGGAATAATACTCCTCTCGCTGCCCACAACTCAGCTCCGGGAAGGGAGCACAGTTCAGGCAGGCAAGCGTTTCGCCTTAGGGGAGTGTAAACGTGGAACTGCGCCAAACCTAGGTGTTTACATGACAGCTCCCAGATACGCCTATGTAGGATCACCAGGGGAGGAGAGGCAACCGCCACCAACGCCGATCCTCGGCTCCGCAGTATGATTTGCAAGGGAGTGTGTGTGGCCTGACTCGGATCGGTGCACATCAGCGCACGATACCGATCGGCCTCCGATCTAAGAAAATAGTAGAAATGGGACAATTGCGCCGCTAGATAGTACATGTGGAAATCAGATACCGCTATACTGCCGCACGTGGTCGGGTTTTTGAGTGTCAGCCAGTAGAGTTTGTGATGACTCCGGCCCCATATAAAGGAATTAAGGCTAACATCGATCACCTTAAACAGTTTCAAAGGAATGAGTACAGGAGAGTGCCAAAAAACATACAAGAATTTGGGGAGTAGAATCATTTTAATTAAATTTACTCTGCCCATCACACCCAGGGGAAGTCTTGCCCACGTTTGTACACGTGGTTTCAGTAACGGGATTAGGGGTTCCACATTGTCAGCGATGTAGTCCGACGTCGTCTTAGTGACCATGATCCCCAGGTAACGAATCCGGAAGACCCTAGACAACGGGAGACGGGCAGAGTCAGCCGTAGGAGGGGAGGGGTCCAGGGGTAATATCTGCGATTTATCCCAATTAATCCGCAGACCCGAGTGTTGTCCAAAGTCATTAATGGTCTGAAGGGCTGTGCGCAAAGACGGGCCAGTATGGGTCAAGTACAACAACATGTCGTCTGCATAGAGTCCCACCGTCTCCGTCAGTGATCCCGCCCCCAAACCGAGTATACCAGGATATGCCCTAAGTGCAATAGCCAGTGCTTCCACTGCATAGGGCATAGAGCGGCGGGGACAGTGGACAGTCCTGACGTGTACTGCGGCTTAGGGGGGAATGGGTCAGAAAGCCACCCGTTAACAGCAACCCTGGCGACCAGACAGTAGTATAACAAGCGCACCCATTGGATGAAGGATGAACCAAACCCAAAGCACTGCAGACACTCCCAGAGATAGCTCCACTCTACGGAGTCGAAGGCCTTGGCGGCATCTAAAGTGACCACCGCCCTGGTCCCCATTTGCGCATGGCGTGCCTGTATGTTTAGAAAAAGGCACCTGGTTTATGGCCGTATTTTTTCAGGTCGTAAACCCCGTCTGATCGGGGTGTATGAGTGAGAGAATAATTTTGTCAAGGCGGCAGGCAAGTACCTTAGCCAATATTTTGATGTCAGTTTGCAACAGGGATATCGGATGGTAAGATTCCGGAAAACGGGGATCTTTTCCAGGTTTAGGGAGGACAATGATCGTGGCCTCACTCAAGGAGGTCAGCAGAGTCTCCATGTCAAAGGCATGAGTATAGGTCAAAAGCAGTTCAGGAGCCAACACTTAAGCATAGGTGGCAAAAAAGTCCAAGGGAAGGCCATCCGAGCCCGGTGCTTTTGCCACTGCCAAAGAGGCAATGGCATCCGCAATCTCATCTGCAGACAGGGGGGCCTCCAAATCAGCCCTTTGGGAGGTGGTCAACTGGGGAAACTCCACAGAACTTAGAAATTCCTGGATTTCAGGACCGGTCACCGAGGTTTGGGATGTATATAACGATTCATAGTAGGAGCGGAACAGCCGCGCCACCCGGCCGGGTCAGTGACTTCAGAGCGGTCCGCCTCCACTAGGGACACCACCACCGGCGGTGTAAACTCCTGATGAGCCAAGTAGGCCAGGAGCTTGTCCGCCCATTCCCCCTGTTCGAGGACCCACTGCCTGCAGAAGAAAAGTTTTTGTTTAGCCCTTTCATATCGCAGCTGATCAACCACAGGGGTCTGGGATTTAAGTTCAAAGACATGAGCCGGGGGACGGGTCCAAAGCGCAAGCCTCAGTGACTGTATTAAGGTGTTGCAGGGCCTGCTGAAGGACATTCTTAGAAGAGGATTTCAGGCTGTTAATACGCCTGCTCAGAGTGGAACGGGCATGCAGTTTAAAAGACTCCCATACATTCGCCGCCGAAGCCGACCCCCTATTTGTGGTGAAAAAGAAAGCCCACTCTTGTGGTAAGTCAGGTTGATCCACCAGTGCCCGAAGCCAGAAGGGGTGAAGACGCCACGGTCGCGGTAGAGTTGGTGGAGTTAAGTCTAGGGAGACCCAAAAGGGAGCGTGGTCGGACAGAGATCGAGGATGAAACCCAGCATTCACCAGTAAGGGGAGCAATTGTGCAGAGACAACAATAAAGTCGATGCGAGAGAACGATGAGTGGGTGGTGGGGAAGCACGAATATGCTCTAGTAGCGGGGTGGAGATGACGCCATGTGTCTGTCAGTGCAAATTCCCCAAATAACCTGTGTAGTCGGGTAGTGTCTGGGGTGTGTGCATTCGGTTGTTGATATGAGCGGTCAAGGGCCGGGCACAAATCCATATTAAAGTCCCCCAACCATACAGCGGGAACGGTGGGGTGTTGAACCATGGAGGCAACCCCTTCAGTAATTACCGCAGAGCTGTACGGGGGGGATATAGCAGGCCAGTATGAGATATGGTTTGGAGTATATAAGGACATGCAGGAAAACAAACCTACCCTGTGGGTCTGTATGTATCGTGAGAAGAGAAAAGTGAAGTGCTTTAGCCACCATAATTGAGACCCCCCGGGAATGGGATGTGTATACAGCGTGGTAAGCCCAGCCCACCCAAGGCCAGCGTAGGGACAGTGGGAGTTGACCTGTGGCATGAGTGTCTGTCAGAACCGCCATATCTGCCCTGTAGGACTTAAGGCATTGGAAAGCAGCCGACCTCTTAATTTTATCCCTTAGGCCGCGGACATTCCATGTGAGAAATCTTAAGGGGCCCATTGTGGGGACATATAGTAAGTGAAACGGATGGGCATCAGCAGGACCCTAAGGGCCCAGAATAGTGGACAGTCATAGGGGAGCATAGAACATGGAAATGCATCAACAATTACCCAGGCTGGTAGATTCCCTGCGTAAACATACAGCAATAACAGTTGAAATAGCATGAGAAAGTCAAATAACAACCCTATTCGGGGGTGATTCGGGACCCAAGCTGTAATAAATGAAAACCATAAAACGTCTCTGCAATGTGTTCTGTGAACACAGGGGGCGACTTAACGCTGGTTAGGAAGCCAGGAGTAGGAACAGAGAAAAACAAAAAAGCAAAAGTGAGCGCGCCGTACATAGCAGGTATGACAGCCACTAACTTACGCTGTCGGTCAACATAGAAAACCTGGAAAAGAAAACAGTAGGACCCAATATGCAGGGGGGGAGCAGGAATAAACAATACAAATAAATCAGCAAGGTATATGAATAGCCACCCCCGACCTGCAGAAGGTAGCACATCAGAAAATCAGGTAGCAAGAGTCAATCCACTGTTGGAAAAATGAAAAAAGTGATCATAAAGAAAGGAAATAAAAATATAGGCAGGTAAGAAAAGAAAAGAGTGGTAAAGTCAATTGTTTGTGGTGCCCACGAAATGGGAGGGGGATCAGGGTAGAGAACTGGTAGGTGGAGTGGTGGATCACGCCAGGAACCCCTCACCCCAGCAGGAGAGGGTCTCTGATGGCAGGAAGCAGCTGGTCAGTAGAAACAGGAGAGGAAAGGAGGGGGGTGCAGGGTTCCCACAGCACAGCAGGTATGCACTTACTAAACAATGAAGGTGGGGGTCCGTATCAAACCCGGTCACGGCCATTTGCTGCGTGCTGATCAATCCATGCAGATGCCAGCTCTGGATACTCATAGAATCAAGCTTTGCCATCACAGATCACGCAAAGGCGTGCTGGAAAAAACATAGCGCATTTTAGATTGTGTGTGTGGAGCCTTTTCTTAACATCTGCAAAACGGGATCTCTGCTTCTGTACTTCAATGGAAAAATCTGGAAACACCATAATGCTCACATTGTGAAATGGGATATTTCCACGCTCCCTGGTTAAACGTAGGATTTTGTCCCGATCACGGTAGTTTAGGAGTTTGGCAATAAAAATCTGCGACGGGGCACCTTCGGGGGGGGGGGGGGGCGGCGTGCAGGCATGCGGTGGGCTCGCTCAATCGCGAATGTGGCGGAAAAGGCCTCCCTGCCATAAGTAGTAGTGAGTAGATTTTCCAAAAAGGTGGGGGGGTCAGTACCCTCAGCACCCTCCGGGAGCCCCACAAACCGGAGGTTGCAACGGCGGGCCCTGTTTTCCAGATCATCTTGTTCTTGAGCAAGTTGTTGGAATTGGCGCTGAAGCGACTCAGTAGTATGCTGCAGGGGGAGAATGACATCCTCTGCCTGGCTGATTCTGGCCTCAGCGTTAGTGACTTGGTCCCTGAGCTTGGACATATCTTGTCTAATCAAAGATACATCTACCTTCACCTCCTCTATCTTGGCCGTTAATGTGGCCTGACAAGTAGAAATAGTTTCCAATACCTTTGCCAGGTCAGGGGCAGTCACAGGCGCGGGAGGCTCGGCGCCATCTTGCATGGAAGGGCCGGATCCTGTCGGCGGTGTCATCCGCTGACATCCGCAATCCCATAGACATACATTATGTCCGTATATCATCCGCAAACGGATGGGATGATATGCGGACATACGGACCGGATGATACAAGTGCCGGAGCGGATCGCAATACGGTCCGCTCCGTGTGAAAGAGGCCTTAATCACAATGAAAAAAAAAACATTAAGCATGGCTTTCTTTCAAACCTGTCACTTTGCTCCTTCTATACAGGCATAGTTTTGTCTGTCACTCCCTGGAAAGACTAGCATTATCTTAATTTTGGCATCCGCCACGATGCCACGACAAGCCTGTCAATTAAAGTTGTTTAAACGCCCAAGTAATTTGGATGAGTCTTGACCTTACAGAAGCTAACATCTCTCATCTCATTGGGGTTTTCTAAGTGTTCCCAGTATGCTTGCAGCGGGGAGGAATGTACAGGGATTCTCCACCTCAGGTTAAGAGGATCAGCTGGGGCCTTGTAGAGCATCACAAACTGTTGACTTTAAATAGAAAGTCAGGACTTGCAAAGAAAATGAGCACCATTATCTACAGTATCAGGGATGCAGGAATCTGCTGTCCTATTTGCTAAGCAGTACTTATAGACTGTGTACATACATGTTAGAATTTATCGAGGTGTCCACAGATACACTTTAAGTTGCACAGTTAGCTTTAATGTTTAATGCCCGTTGCATCCCAGCAGTCATGAATGTATATGACAAAAAAAACTGCTTAATTTTCCTCTGGCATCACAATAATAATTGTTAAAAAAAATTGCAAGCTGTAAAGACCTACCTTTCCTTGGTTTCAGTACATTATCTATTCTGGATCATAACTCCTAGTCAATAATGAAACTTTATTTTAATAAACTAAAAAATGTAAATAGGCATATTGCCATAAAATCCTTTCCTAATTATTTACAGAGGTTTATGTGCCTCCAGGAACTATTCAATCTTGCTACAGTTCAATAAACACAAGGTTGTGGTTTACAGTATTTCAGTAAATGAAAAACCTGTGGAAAAAATGTCCAGAAGGGTGGGATATACTAAATGTTTAGAACCTGAATCTTCTGTTTGTGGCAGTTGAATATACTGCATACTGTGTTTGTTGTAAAGAGGCGAGCCTGTGTCACTGTGTTTATTAGCAATTTATACCTGATGTAGCACCCTCCTAGATAGGTGCTAGGTAAAGGCATTGTTTTGCTCCATCTGCTTATTAGGGGAGCATGATCAGTAATTTTGCCTGTTACATGTGTCCATGTGTGATTTACTTGGTCTGAGGGAGTGCCCCCACTGTATCCAATAGGAGAGCCTGTTGGACTGTGGAGGAAACCCAGCCAGTGACACGCAGACTTTGTAACTGTCCCAGTGGGTTGGCACAGAAAGTCGTGCATCCTGGGATAGGTTATTAAAACCAAGGGCACATGTGACAGGGTGGTCTTTGGGTGGGATGCCAGGACCCAGGCGGAGGGTGACGGTTGGTCTCTCTTCCTGTCAGCAAGGAAGGTGGTCACAGGCAGTCGGCCCAGTGCACCAAGTGTGCGATGCTGAGCCAGGAGGTCCAGGATACTGACAGCGGAGCTGAAGGCAGAGCAACCCAGGGAAAAACAGTGTCCGTGAGTACCGAGAAGCTTGCCAGGGGTCTGCCCAGGAAGGGGACCACTCCGGTGGAGAGTCAGTGGACAAGGAGCTAGCATGCATGGGAAGTGAGAAAAGGGGTGCCAAGTCAGGACCCTGAAGAGAAATCCAGTCAGGAACCTATCTTCTAATTCACTTCAGTGGCAAGGTGAAGTAGCGGCCTTGCCGAACTCTTAACAGATAGTGTCCTCAGCAATTGTGCATAGTTCAAGTTGGAGTATCCCACTTATCCCTTCTCCCATCCAAGTTCCAAAATAAAACACAAAAACCAAATTCCCCTGGACTGTTCATTGTCTGAGCCAAGTCTTAAAGGGATAAGTTTTATGAACTTTTGCTATGGGTAACCCAGGGGAATCCACACTCCCAAGGGGACAGTGCTACATTGATTTTTGGTGAGGTAGGCATGCTGATTGCACAGGTGTTGGCTGGGTTTTTTATAGCCCCGGGGTTAGCACTCAGGGCTCCCACTTGGAGGCAGCTCCACCCGGGCAGACAGGAGGTCTGACCCAGGAGTCAGGAGGGCTCCAACCTACAAACACAAGGTCTGTGTATGGAAGTCAGAAGGGCTCCCACCTTCTCTAAGAGAGAGGCTGCAGGTGGCAGTTTGAGCGTACATGTCTTCAGGAGGCAGAGGTAGTCCGTTAAAGCACAGCACAAAGCTGATCCTAAGTGAGCTTCAAGGGAGCTTGACCAAAGGGTACTTTTGTTGGTCTGAGGAGCAGACCTAAGGCCTAGACTTGAGGCCTGAAGCAGCTGTGTGGCAAGTGAGTAAGCCAGGAGGCTGAACTAACAAGTTACAGTAATGGTGGAACCCCCTGTGAGGGGAAATTGCTGTTGTTTTTTTTAACTTTCTGTTACTTTGAATAAAAGTGGGCTGCCATGCCCTTAAAAATGCAGTCTGAACCAGCACGATTTCTTGAAATCACATGCACCATTTGAGTTTATTCACCCTGGATCTTTACAATTGGTGGAGGAATGCTATGGGCACAGATGGTGGCGGTCCAGATCCCTGCATGCCAGAAACCGTGAGTGCCAGAGACTGTTTGTGCTTTGCTGTTTGAGCGAAGAGTTGTGTGTTGTCTACCAGTCTTATAGAGACAGTACACCAACAATTTTTCTGAGGAACTGTGTATCTGGGACTGAAAAGTTGAATGTTTTTGCCTATGGCAACAAAGTCAAGGTCAATCGTGGGACCTATGGTGGAGTGATCCAGATGAGACTGGTGGGCTCAAGAGGAACGGTTACAGTCAGTGGGAGAGAAGTTCTGTGGGGAGAGTGCGGTCTACCATGGCACCAAGGGACGAATTGTCGTCTGGATGGTGGAGAACCAGTGGACAGGTGGCTGATCATTCCCAAGGAGAGGACTATAATTTCTAAAAGTCTGTGATGCATAGGAGGGCATTTGTTGTTTCACCCTGTAAATGCATGGGCAAATACACCAGGAAAAGGGCCGCAGAGGAATGGTTCCTGTAGCGACACATGCAAAGTACAAAACACGCCTCCTGGAATGGTAAGACTGTTCCTGTTTCTTGTGTTAAAGAGACTGGTTATTTGTCATATTTCGGTGAAGTGATGGCAAGTCTGGTGGGGAGATCCGCTGCCAAGAAAGACTTGCTGCTGTGTAGTACCCTGCATAATGGAGAAGCACAGTTTGATACTGAACCTGTAATAAGACTGAGGTCTGATGAGGACTTGTCTTCAGGCAGTGTGCTGTGTAGCAGGAAGACAAGGGATAAAAAGGAATATGTGTTGTTTGCTAATAGGAGTTACAATACTGCGTTAAAAAAAGGGGTTAATGCAGCCTGCTGAAACCGCAGAGTCTTATAAAGTTAATGAAGCATTGTAGGTGGCTGATGGTGAAAATGTAGTATTGCATCCAGATTAGTCAGGGGTGACCACTGAGAAATGTGTGCCATTGCCCCTAGCAACCATGACAGGCGCAACAGAAGTGTCCTTAAAAACCTCTGGGGAGCTCTTTGTGTTGGACCCAGAGGTTGCCTGGGACAATTATGGTGCTGCTCTGATAAACAAGAGGGTACTTGAACCTGGTGATAAGAATTTGTTAACTGTCAAAACTGAAATTTGTGAAAAATGCTCATGGTGATAATGGGTTAATGCAGTCTATCAATGAAAATGGAAAGGTTGACATGTTGAATGAAGCTCCATCTGCTCATGGCGGTGTGGGTGGGCAACTGCAACCTGCTATCGTTAAAAAGGTATTGCCACAGTTTCATTTAAACCAAAGTGATATGGGCAATGTGTCTCCTTGGGTAGATGGAGCAGTGCTGCGAATTGGAGCACAAATAGGGCAGACTGGTATTAGTATGGACATAAGGATACTGGCATGGTGGAAAGAAATTTCTAAAGGTAAATGTTAGGTGGACACTATGTCTGCTGTGCCAGGAGATGGGGCTGAACAGCCTAGAGACCACGGTGCATTGGCTGTTGCAGAGAATAACCCTCTCATGACCCAAGGTCTGAGTGAGTGAATGCACAGTAGAAATTTTGTCCACAATGCATACAGAGAAAAATGTGTACAGATGCAATTTCCTACAAATTAACAGTTAACTTACACCAAGCATACAGATATTGGTAACACAATATAGCAATTTACTAAGGATTCCGAATTCCTAGTTTTTTTTACCAAAATCAGTTATTATTTGTAAAAAAGGAATATCCCTAGGCAGGAAGTACATTAAAATATGTACAAAGATAAAGTTACAAAAAAGAAAATGATATACAGAATTTGACTATTGGCTATAAATTAAATGAGGAGAAAAATAGAAAAAACCCACTACTGTTGAGCATTATTGTTTTATCCTGTGTGCGGAAGAACACCGGAAATCTGTAAATGCTGTGTCTTTGAATATACAGTATTTTCCCCGGACGAATACAAAGAAAGACGAATAAATTTTCTCCTGCTATTCAATTTATTGAGATATAGATGTAGGTTGGACTGTAAGCCTTTGGGGGTGCCAGTCTCAGAAGGTAGAACCTTTATCTGCTGGGATGAAGGTTCTACCTTCTGAAAAGGCCCAACTTGTTCCCATGGCTGGGATGGGAATAGGATTTCCAACATCAAGACATCAGCTGGTTTTCCATCTGCTCTCATATACAGGGAGGTTTGGATGCTACAGTCTGGGATGACTGGCGGTCACCCATGATGCGGCTCTCTCCCTCCTCGTGAGCGTCGGCGTGACGCTGGGAGCTGACTGAGGCCACTACCGGGTACTATTCTATATCTTTATAGGCAACTTTTATTCTTTTTTTCAACGTATTCGCACTTCCCTTGGCACTTGTATCTTTAGTTATATCTTATTCTTTTTTGGAGGTATAATTGCATCACTCTTTGGTTTCCTTTGGGGTCACCATCAGTATATATTTTTATCACTTGCACTTTCTTTACTCGTTCTTAACCTTTGGCACTATTAAATTTTGGTGGTACACTATTGTTGCACCTTTCCTCACTTTATTTCAGCTCCTTGGTAATTGGGTTCTTTTGAGTAGCTACACTAATGTGTATATCTAATCACCAGTAAATTCACTTAAATATTTTAATATTACATTTGTACATGGAACTATTTAATTTCAGAACTTCCTGGTGACTACTACCTTTTCTGAATTATCTCACCATTCTATGGAGACACATTCTCTGTGAAGCTTTTCTATTATGCCCTGGTGGCCGCTGTATCGAGCTTCCTTAGTTCCCGGTATAGACGTTCCCCTTAGTGGTCTTCTTCCCACAACATCTATGAGTTGACTAAATGTTTGAACTGTAAGTATACAGGTTGGAGACACCCAGGTTAGGGATCATCATATCCCTTCCCTATTATTATATAATTATTTATATATTTTTTTCTTTTGTATGCTGCCTGTAACAAGGAGTCTTTTCTTCCTTACAGTAACATACGATGCATCCGCTCCTGAAGAAGTGGATTACATTCCATGAAACGCGTAGAGCTTGCCCATGATGCATCCTATAATTTTATATTTTTGAATTTTACCATGCTATTTGATGAATTAAGCTCCATTACAGTTTATACCCAGTCAGCCTTCCTGTATTTGATTTGGTTTGTCATCACACCATTCGTTTTATTACTGATATCTATGCCATTATGCTATTTTTATACATGTTAATGACATTATTAATTAAAATTATTTTTATCATTATGTGAGCACCGCCTTATGTAGCTCTATTTGTTTACGCATCAATCGTCTCCACACACTTCATGCAAAGTCCCAAATTCCCCCTCTCTATCCCCTTCTTAATCCTTATGTGACAACTGGCTAAAATTAACATTATTATACATTACATATGGCTCTGTATGGTTTTACCCATGTTATATATACCAGTCGTCACAATGTATTTTCCTAAACTCTCACTACCTCCCCTTCCCCCCTACTTTGCTAAAGCATTAGGGATGGAGGCACTTTGTCCTGGATGGGCATGCCTCATTTAAAGTCCCAACAATTTTAATTCTAATTGATTGATGGTCAACCAGTTCGATTTTATTTACAAGACATCAGCTCAGTTGGTCACAGCTGCCACGTTGCGTGACTGCTGTGAGTATGTTAACTTTGAGTTTGTCCCAAAGTGATTTTTGGCATACAATTTTGCATTTACAGTATATATAGCCCATAATGCATACTGTATGTTCAGAAGGAATCAGTTTAATCTCCCTGGGACTAATTGGTTGATCTTTATTAGACCCATGTCACATGGGTGGTCAAGGGACAGTAAGAACAGACGGCTGATCTGTGGTTATATCACCTCCCAGCCATCAACCTAGTCTTTGCCAGAGCAAATGTAATACATTGACTGTGAAATTCAGCAATTTAAGTTTAATAGGGCCACATGATTGTGGATTGCAGATTGCAAAAAAAAAAAAAAAACAGGCATTCAGGAAGAGACCACCAAAGAGACACACAGAGTGAGGTCTAGGAATTCTGGTCAGGAAGGGAAGATCAAAAGAAATATCATTATATAACCTCTAGGCACGATGGTTGGGTGAAAAATAAGGAACAGAGGTCAGAGATTCAGGGAGGATCCCCCTCTGGTGGACAGAGGGTGAACCTACAGTCCCGTAGGGAATATGGAAATAGGGAGAATGAAGGCCCCTCACAGCCAGTTATGGCCGAAGCAGTCCCATCACTCCAGACAGATTGTAACCCTCAGAAAATATCTCTATTGGGGAACACTTTAAATGCAATATACCCCCCTAACAACTTAGTGGAGGTCAGCCTTGAAGCACTGGGGAGTAACAATTATATCATATCAGACCCCATCGCTACATCCGCTATCTCAGGCTTAGTGCCTTTTTTAGCGAGTGGAGCTTTGGGAACCCTAAAGCCGCAGCGATGAAAACTTTCCCAAAAACGATGCCTCAAATTACAAGGAAAAGGGGAAACCAATGAGACTGGGGAGAAGGGGAGGCAAGCAACACAAAAAAAAGGGAGAAGGAAATAACTACACACTCCACAATTAGGATCTTCAATCTTTCACAGTCAGTCTTTCTGGAAACAGAACTAGACTTACTGAGAAAGGGTCTTAAGTTTGCTCCAACCCCCCACATGTTTCAACTCTTCATAGACCTTAATAGATGTGACGAGACCCTTGCTCGGTCGCTTCCGCTCTCCCGACACTCCTCTGCTTCTAGTGAGTCAGCTTGCAGATCGCAACGTCTGATGGTTCAGTCAACCAAGGCTCCGGGATCCGAACTACAGCTATGTGCCGTTCGGAATTCATTAGAACAAACACCAGGCAGGCTGCCGACTGCCCAGCATCCCTGGGGTGTACAGGTGGGTGCCTCGCAGAGGTCGGTAACACTCTGCCCTGTTGCCAGCTCTTCTGCTGGGTTGGGGTTGGCGAACAATACCCCCAGGACCTGGTTGGGGGTCTGCTGTAGAGAGGAGGGATCGCCTACCTACTCCTCCTGGTATTCCTGTGGGGCAGGTTGGGGATCTGGACCGGCCGTCCAGCATCCCTGTAGGTCTGGTGCAGAGACCGCGGTCCCATCTGTACCATTGGGGTCAGGGCTGTTGTCTCCCTGTGGTTGGGGAGAAGGATTAGTTGTCTCCTCCCCCTGTAAGGTACACTGCTGCTTGGAAGGAAAGACGACACCTTAGGCTCCCTGTAACTCCTGCTGTAGCTGGGGACCTGGGCCGACTGCCCAGCCTCCCTGTAGGGCCGGTAGAGAGACCTTGATCCCATCTCCACCTGCCATCGGTGGGTCTTCCAAGTACCACCAGTCTGTACTGTCTCTCCAACTGAAGGGTTGTGGGTCTGGATCTACCACCCAGGACTCCGGCTCTGCTTGCAGGGTAGATTGGGGTGGAATGGAGCAGAGCAGGCGTTGGTAGTCCTGCTCCAGTTCCCACTCCATTCTGACCAGTTGAATCAGGTCTGACCCCAAGTCATCCGCTTTGGGGAGACCAAGTAGGGCTTCCCTGGTGTCCTGGATTTCCCAGCGCCGAAACTCTGCTGGACATCCAAATTCCCTCTCCTCAAAGGCCATCCACAGCGGGCCACTATAGTCTTCACCTTCCGGCATATTGTCATCAGCCATCCAGTGGTCGTAGCTGGTGGCGTACCACTTTAGTGCCCAGTAAGCTTCATCCAGCCACAACTCCTTTCAAATCAGGTTCCACAGCTCCGTCACCCACTCATCCCAGGGTTGCTCTCCTAGGAAAGGTAACCGCAGGGCAACGTATACCTGCAACCGCTGTTCTTCGCTGGGAAGGTTCTCTCTCTGCCTCCACTGCACATCCTCTAAGGCCTCATACCACATTTCCTTTCAAGTGAAATCTCTCCAGTCCAGTATGGCTTCCTCTGATCCAGGCCCATCCTGTTGGACCAAGTGTTGCTGCAACCTCCAGCGAAACTCCTCCTCATATGGGGATGCTGCATCTTTAGGCGTTTTCTCCGATTGCCGTATTTCTGCCATTCTCTGCTCATGCTGCCGCTCTCGTTCTCTCTCTTGTCTCTCATCCTGCAGCTGGATGTCTCTAAAAGCATTCTGTATGGCAGTCTCTGATGGGTTAGCACCATATAATGCCAACCGCTCTCAAACTCGTTGCTGAAACAAGTCTTCAACTGACTGGGGTCCTGCATCACCATCCCTCTGATCCATCTCGGCTAGCTCACTGATCAGGGTGGCCTTGTTCTTTGTCCCACCGGTCCCTCCACGGCTCTCAAGTAAGTCTTTCAGCGTGGCTCTCCTGCATGCTGCATAGCTGGTCATTGACTGTGGTGGTTTGGAGTGTCCCAGTAACTGGAGAGCAAATCCCACCGCTGCCAACCAATGTAACGAGACCCTTGCTCGCTTGCTTCCGCTCTCCCGACACTCCTCTGCTTCTAGTGAGTCAGCTTGCAGATCGCAACGTCTGATCGTACTGTCAACCAAGGCTCCGGGATCCGAACTACAGCTATGTGCTGTTCGGAATCCATTAGAACAAACACCAGGCAGGCTGTAAGTTCAAACAGGAAGACGTTTATTGGAAGTACACAATACACTTTTATACAGAATTTGGAACATCCTGCCCCCAACAACCGCTTTCCCATTGGTCAATTGCAAAGTACATGCCGTTCTCCTTCAGGTCCTCTTTAGCCATGCAAATGAGGACTTGAAAATGAGTCAGCAGGGATTGGTCCGATAGCTTGACCAGAAGGACTGTTATGTGTAATGAGACAGAAACCCCCAGGGGACAATCAATGTACACAATAGCCAGACACAGAATAATGGTTCCATAACGAGCCCCCAATACACATTACTCTGAGTGTCAATACATCCCTTAGCAGACAACAGGTGAGTTCATTAGCACACCCGACAATAGGTGAATGGAAAGCCACCTCAGACAAAAGCAACATTGTTAGACAGTCAGTCTCCTCATTGAACTTCCTGGAATGACCATATTAGGAGTTGTACTTCCTGGTCAGAGACCTCATACTGTACAGGGAATAAAATCTTCATATTACAAGGGAGACATTATTCCTAAATATAACTGTCCCATTTGTAGTAGTCCAAACCATATTCTCAGTGTTCACCACCCTCCTGGTCACCCTGCATCCATAACAGATGCAGGGTGACTTAAACATAAGAGAGCCCCATAAGGCTGGGCATGGTGCCCCCCAACCTCTCTAAAGGAATTTGGGGTCCACAACCCCCATGCCCAAAGTGACTCCCGTCACAATAGATTTCTGAGGAATCTCCCCATCAAACTATATTATGTAATAAAGAGTAAAGACGGGAATGGAGGAGACATTTCCCCCTCCCTCCCCTGATCTCGGTGACAGTATGGTGTTAGCAATCCTTGAAGAACTATATGCTGAGGGAAGATTAGAGGAGAAAGGTGAGGTGGACTCCCGATATCGGATGTCAGATGCAGGAGTGATACACACCGCCCTAAGACCAAAGTCCACTTTCTACCAAAATTGGACAAAAGGCAATTGCATTTCTACCTTTTATGACATGGTTCTTGAGGAATTCAAGTCCCTGTGTCAAAGTAAAAAACAGACATGGAGTGCAGCAGGATAGCGTCATCAGGGGTCCCTTGTCCAGCCTAAAAAACAGAACTTAAGTCATCATTAGGCAGGCAGACAAGGGTGGTAGTTCGTTCATTCAGGATGTGGATGTGTAGGTGAGTCAGAAAGACTAAGAAGGGACAATGACACTTATGAAAGGCTACCTTGCGATCCTACTAATAAATACAAGGAGGAGCTTAAAGACCTTTTAGATAAGGCCATAAAAGGATTTGGTACTAACCAAGAATTAATATTTATTTTTATTCAGTAAATATCCAGTGGTACCATACTTCTATCATATTCCCAAAATCTTTAAGGATCCAGTGATCAACAGTTTGGCTAGCAATTTGGGCTGCTATGTTGACCATTTCCTGCAAGATCTGGTAACCACTTTGTCCTCATATGTAAAAATATCTAGCGCATTGGCTGGAGTCTTTATCTTCCTACACGTGGCGAAGTGGATATAGATGGCTGTCATTAGATGTCTGTATATAGATGGCTGTCATTAGATGTGGCCTCCTTATACACATCCATACGGCACGAATATGGCTTACAAGCTGTACAACATTTTCTGGTTAATGATCAAGCATTCAATTATGCCCAAGTTAACACATAATAATTTTACATTCTTAGGTAATTACTACAGACAAACCAAGGGGACAGCTTTGGGCGCCATGTTCGCCCCATGTTACCCCAATCTTTTCATGGGATATTGTGAATGCCAGTACATCTGTGCTAGTGATGGACGAACATCGTCCGGGGTGGTTCGCGAACGCTAGCCGTGAATTTTCTCAAAAGTCCGCGAACCGCGAGTTTGCGGCGGGCCCCATTGACTTTAATGGGAGGCGAACTTTAAAAACCCTTAGGTCATATTTGCAGCCACAAAAGACGTACTAGCTGTGTACAAATAGTCCCAGCACATGGACAATATCATAACAGAAGTATCGCAATTGAAAAAGTTGCCCTAAATTTTTTTTTTTTTTTTTTTTACAGCAAAAAATATATATTTTTTTTCATAAATCAGCCAGAACTGACAGCAGCCGGTAAATACATTGTCTAATACATATAGGGTCCATTCACACATCTGTAAAATGGGTCCGCATCCATTCCACAATTTGGCGGAACCTTTACAGACCCATTGTTTTTCCTTTCCAGTCTGAAAAATTAGGCATTCACAGGATAAAGAAGTAAGTGTCAGCAATTCCAGGTCCCAAAATTAACCCACATGTGTTTACCTGACAGCTAAGAACGTAGTATTCTGTGGCTGAAGGTACATTAGGCATTCACAGGTAACAGAAGTAAGTTTCGGCCATTCCAGGCCCCAAACATTAGCCCACATGGGTTTACCTGACAGCTAAGTACGTAGTATTCTGTGGCTTAAGGTACATTAGGCATTCACACAGTATACAGAAGTAAGTGTTGGCTTGTATAGGCTGCAAAAATTAGCTCACATGGTTTGAACTGACAGCAAAAAACTTAGTTTTTGATGGCTAGAGGTATGGTAGGTGTTCACAGTACACAGAAAAGTAAGTGTTGGCCTGTATAGGCTCCAAAAATTAGCTCAAATGGTTTGAACTGACAGCTAAAAAACGTAGTTTTTGATGGCTAGCGGTACGGTAGGCGTTCACAGTACACAGAACCGTAAGTGTCGGCCTGTATAGGCTCCAAAAATTAGCTCACATGGTTTGAACTGACAGCAAAGAACGTAGTATATGATGGCTAGAGGTACAGTAGGCATTCACAGTATACACAAGTTGGTGGCGGGCTGTATAGGTCGCAAACATGAGCTCACATGGGTTGAACTGACACTCTCGCCTGCAGGTGGTGCTGTGGAGAGGAGCAGAGCAGAGAGCGCGGGATCAGTGCGGCATACGTGTGAGAGGAGCAGGTGTTTTGCTGATCGGTGTGTGTGAGTACCCCCCCCAGTAGAAGCGGCGGCGTCCGGTGCTAGAACCCCCCCCCCCAACTAAAGCGGGCGGCGAGCGGTGCGGTAACCCCCCCCCACCCCTCCCTTGCTGCGGCGGCGTCGTCGGGTGCTAGAACCCCCCCCCCCGAAGTAAAGGCGGGCGGCGAGCGGTGCGGTAACCCCCCTCCCTTCCTTGTTGCGTGCGGCAGTGAATCCCCCTTGCGGCGAGCGGTGCGGGATCCCCCCCCCACACAGAGAGGAGAAGAGGAGACTAGCTGACAGGGAAGTGACCGAGGGAGGCGGGTGCAGAGTGGAGACTGACCGACTGAGGGAGAGGGAGGAACTGCAAGTGACAGGCTTAAAGGGACACACATTAGGTAAGTAAGACTGGTGACTGAGGTTGAACACTGACTGAGGGTGTACTGTAGTGTAGTACCTGAGTGTCTGGGAGTACCTGTTACTACCTGAGTGTCTGGAAGTACCTGTTACTACCTGAGTGTTGGGAGTACCTGTTACTACCTGAGTGTTGGGAATACCTGTTACTACCTGAGTGTTGGGAGTACCTGTTACTACCTGAGTGTTGGGAATACCTGTTACTACCTGAGTGTTGGGAGTACCTGTTACTACCTGAGTGTTGGGAGTACCTATTACTACCTGAGTGTTGGGAGTACCTGTTACTACCTGAGTGTTGGGAGTACCTGTTACTACCTGAGTGTTGGGAGTACCTATTACTACCTGAGTGTTGGGAGTACCTGTTAATACCTGAGTGTTGGGAGTACCTATTACTACCTGAGGATCTGTGAGTACCTATTACTACCTGAGAGTTGGGAGTACCTATTACTACCTGAGGATCTGTGAGTACCTATTACTACCTGAGTGTCTGGGAGTACCTATTAATACCTGAGGATCTGGGAGTACCTATTACTACCTGAGCGTTGGGAGTACCTGTTAATACCTGTGTGTCTGGGAGTACCTGTTAATACCTGTGTGTCTGGGAGTACCTGTTAATACCTGGGTGTCTGGGAGTACCTGTTATTACCTGAGTGTCTGGGAGTACCTGTTAATACCTGAGTGTCTGGGAGTACCTGTTAATACCTGAGTGTCTGGGAGTACCTGTTAATACCTGAGTGTCTGGGAGTACCTGTTACTGCCTGTGTGTCTGGGAGTACCTGTTACTACCTGAGTGACTGACCGGGCTGTGTGTCTGTGAGTGTTGTGCGACTGACCGGGCTGTGTGTCTGTGAGTGTTGTGCGACTGACCGGGCTGTGTGTATAGGCTCCAAAAATTAGCTCACATGGTTTGAACTGACAGCAAAGAACGTAGTATATGATGGCTAGAGGAACAGTAGGCGTTCACAGTATACACAAGTTGGTGGCGGGCTGTATAGGTCGCAAACATGAGCTCACATGGGTTGAACTGACACTCTCGCCTGCAGGTGGTGCTGTGGAGAGGAGCAGAGAGCAGAGCAGAGAGCGCGGGATCAGTGCGGCATACGTGTGAGAGGAGCAGGTGTTTTGCTGATCGGTGTGTGTGAGTACCCCCCCAGTAGAAGCGGCGGCGTCCGGTGCTAGAACCTTCCCCCCAACTAAAGCGGGCGGCGAGCGGTGCGGTAACCCCCCCCCCCACCCCTCCTTGCTGCGGCGGCGTCGTCGGGTGCTAGAACCCCCCCCCGAGGTAAAGGCGGGCGGCGAGCGGTGCGGTAACCCCCCTCCCTTCCTTGTTGCGTGCGGCAGTGAATCCCCCTTGCGGCGAGCGGTGCGGGATCCCCCCCCACACAGAGAGGAGAAGAGGAGACTAGCTGACAGGGAAGTGACCGAGGGAGGCGGGTGCAGAGTGGAGACTGACCGACTGAGGGAGAGGGAGGAACTGCAAGTGACAGGCTTAAAGGGACACACATTAGGTAAGTAAGACTGGTGACTGAGGTTGAACACTGACTGAGGGTGTACTGTAGTGTAGTACCTGAGTGTCTGGGAGTACCTGTTACTACCTGAGTGTTGGGAATACCTGTTACTACCTGAGTGTTGGGAGTACCTGTTACTACCTGAGTGTTGGGAGTACCTATTACTACCTGAGTGTTGGGAGTACCTGTTACTACCTGAGTGTTGGGAGTACCTGTTACTACCTGAGTGTTGGGAGTACCTATTACTACCTGAGTGTTGGGAGTACCTGTTAATACCTGAGTGTTGGGAGTACCTATTACTACCTGAGTATCTGTGAGTACCTATTACTACCTGAGAGTTGGGAGTACCTATTACTACCTGAGGATCTGTGAGTACCTATTACTACCTGAGTGTCTGGGAGTACCTATTAATACCTGAGGATCTGGGAGTACCTATTACTACCTGAGCGTTGGGAGTACCTGTTAATACCTGTGTGTCCGGGAGTACCTGTTAATACCTGTGTGTCTGGGAGTACCTGTTAATACCTGGGTGTCTGGGAGTACCTGTTATTACCTGAGTGTCTGGGAGTACCTGTTAATACCTGAGTGTCTGGGAGTACCTGTTAATACCTGAGTGTCTGGGAGTACCTGTTACTGCCTGAGTGTCTGGGAGTACCTGTTACTGCCTGTGTGTCTGGGAGTACCTGTTACTACCTGAGTGACTGACCGGGCTGTGTGTCTGTGAGTGTTGTGCGACTGACCGGGCTGTGTGTCTGTGAGTGTTGTGCGACTGACCGGGCTGTGTGTCTGTGAGTGTTGTGCGACTGACCGGGCTGTGTGTCTGTGAGTGTTGTGCGACTGACCGGGCTGTGTGTCTGTGAGTGTTGTACGACTGACCGGGCTGTATGTCTGTGAGTGTGGTGCGACTGACCGGGCTGTGTGTCTGTGTGTGTTGTGCGACTGACCAGGCTGTGTGTCTGTGAGTGTTGTGAAACTGATAGTGGGTGCGACTGACCGGGCTGTGAGACTGTGAGTGTGTGCGACAGGAGTGTTGTGCGACTGACCGGGTGGTGCGACTGGGAGTGTCGTGAGACTGACCGGGCTGTGAGATTGTGAGTGTTGTGCAACTGAGTGTCAAGTGAGGGTAGCGGAGTACCAGAGGTTGAGAAGGTAGAGATAGGAAGCTAGGAAATAGCCACATAGGATAGACTTAAATCACTGAATCCCCATTAGATTAGATTAGTAGGTACAATGCCCGGCGGGTGTGGAGATGCGATTCGGTGTACATCTTGTGGTATGTATACGTTCCTCGATCATGAGATCAAGGGCGAATACAAATGCACAAAGTGTAATCACGTTGTTTCCCTGGAAGCTCAGGTCCTGAATCTAGGGAAACAGCTGGCAACACTGAGACGTATGTCCATACTGAAGGAGAGCTGGGATCGTACCCGCCAGGTGCAGGCAGGGGTCTGCACAGAGGTGGGCGGAATGACGGAGGTGCAGGCAGCAGAGCAGAGTAGACATGTGACAGTTAGGAAGGGTAGAGGGCAAAAAGGCAAGGAGGCTGATCCTGGGCTGGAGCACCCCAATAAATTCGCCCCGTTGCGTGATGTTGGGGAAACCAGTCAGGGACCAGCATTGCTGGAGCAGAGTGACGCTCCTAGCTGCCAGGGGAAGAACTCCTAAAGTGAGGCTGGGAGAAAGGGAAAGGAAAGACAGGTGCTGGTGGTAGGGGACTCAATTATTAGAAGGACAGACAGTGTAATCTGTGACAAAGACCGTGTGTGCCGAACAGTCTGTTGTTTGCCGGGCGCTCGGGTTCGGCACATTGCGGATCGGGTGGACAGATTATTGGGTGGGGCTGGGGAAGACCCAGCTGTCATGGTACACGTGGGTACCAATGACATAGGCAGAGGAAGATGGAGAGTCCTAAACGATTTCAGGGACTTAGGCGCTAAGTTGAGGAGAAGGACCTCCAAGGTAGTATTTTCCGAAATACTACCTGTACCTCGAGCCACACCAGAGAGGCAGCGGGAGATTAGGGAAGTTAAAGAGTGGCTGAGGAGCTGGTGTAGTAAGGAGGGTTTCGGGTTCCTGGAGAACTGGGCCGACTTCTCAGTCGGCCACCGGCTGTTTGGTAGGGACGGATTGCACCTAAATGGGGAGGGTGCAGCCGTACTGGGTGCGAGGATGGCCAAAAAGTTAGAGGGGCTTTTAAACTAGGGAATGGGGGGGAGGGTACAGATGTAGAATTAGCCAGTGGAAAGCAAGTTTCAGAGGGCAGAAATGGGGGCATTAGCGGTAGGGTGTTCAGAGCTCCTATACCCAGGGTGGGTATGGGGAAAAATCAAGTGAGCAGCCTAAAAACATCAAATGAGGATAAATGTAACCGGCCAAAACTAAGAGGTTTGTATACCAATGCCAGAAGCCTGGCCAACAAGATGGGAGAGCTGGAGCTACTGATATTTGAGGAGGACTTAGATTTTGTGGGGATAACTGAGACTTGGTTTGATAGCTCTCATAATTGGATGGCGACCATTCAGGGGTATTCCCTTTATCGCAGAGATAGAGAGGGTAAAAAAGGGGGAGGGGTATGTCTGTATATTAAGAACAGTGTACAGGTAAATATGAGGGATGATATTAATAATGGAGCTAAGGACGAGGCAGAATCCCTATGGGTAGAGCTTCAAAGGGAAGGCACGGTGGGGAAGGTAATATTGGGCGTATGCTATAGGCCCCCCAACCAGAGGGAGGAGGGGGAGGTGGACCTCATTTTACAGATAGGATTGGCAGCAAGGATGGGAAACGTCATTATCATGGGGGACTTTAACTATCCTGATATAGACTGGGCAGAAGGAACCGCAAACTCAGCCAAGGCTCGGCAGTTCCTAAATGTTTTGCAGGACAATTTCATGGGTCAGATGGTGAATGCACCGACGAGAAAAAATGCGGTACTTGACCTACTGATTACCAACAATACAGACCTGCTCACGGATATAGAAACACGGGAGAACTTAGGAAACAGTGACCATAGGTCAATAAGTTTCAGTATTAATTACAGTTATAGGAAGCAGAGGGGTAATATAAGGACGCTGAATTTCAAAAGAGCCAATTTCCCAAAACTGCGCTCGCTGCTAGAAAATATCAAATGGGATAGAACCCTGGGAACAAAGAACACGGAGGAAAAATGGGAGTGCTTCAAGAGCATACTTAACAAGGGGATTGACCAGTGCATTCCAAAGGGAAATAAATTTAAAAGAGCAAAATTAAACCCTGGGTGGCTAAACACCAACATAAAAATGCATATTAGTGCTAAAGAAAAGGCCTTCAAAAAATACAAGACTGAGGGGTCATTGGCAGCATTTAAGCATTACAAAGAGTGTAATAAGAAATGTAAAGACGAAATCAGGGCGGCTAAAATAGAACACGAGAGACATATAGCGGAAGAGAGTAAAAAGAACCCCAAGAAGTTCTTTAAGTATATAAACAGTAAGAAAGCGAGGCCAGATCACATTGGCCCCATAAAAGATGACAAAGGAAATATGGCCACTGAGGACAGAGAAAAGGTGGAAGTGTTAAATCATTTCTTCTCTTCAGTCTTCACAAAAGAATCGGGGGGCTACACAAACCTTGCTTGTAAGGCCGAACTAAACAACACACCTCAGGAAGTACCCCCATGGCTAACAGAAGTCAGACTTAGAACTAAACTAGAGAAACTTAACATAAATAAATCACCGGGACCGGATGGCTTGCACCCGAGGGTTCTTAAAGAGCTCAGCCAGGTGATTGCCAGACCATTATTCTTGATCTTTAAGGATAGTTTACAGACGGGTAGGGTGCCAGCTGATTGGAAAAAAGCCAACGTGGTACCAATATTTAAAAAGGGGCCGAGGTATATCCCGGGGAACTATAGGCCGGTCAGCCTAACATCTGTAGTCTGCAAGATGTTGGAGGGGATGTTAAGGGACCACATACAAGACTTTAGTAATGAAAACGGTATTATTAGTAGTAATCAGCATGGATTTATGAAAAATCGTTCTTGCCAAACCAATCTATTAACCTTCTACGATGAAGTGAGCTGCCACCTAGATAAAGGAAAGCCTGTGGATGTGGTGTATCTGGACTTTGCAAAGGCCTTTGACACCGTTCCCCCCAAACTCTTACTGTACAAACTAAGGAAGGTAGGTATGGACCATAAGGTGAGTACCTGGATAGAGAACTGGCTCCAGGGGAGAGTCCAGAGGGTGATGATTAATGGGGAGTACTCGGATTGGGCGGGTGTGGAAAGTGGGGTCCCCCAGGGTTCGGTCCTGGGACCAATCCTGTTTAATTTATTCATAAATGATCTAGAGGAGGGGATATCGAGTACAATCTCAGTATTTGCAGATGACACTAAACTAGGCATGCCGATATCTTCTATGCAGGATGTAGAAACCTTACAAACGGACCTGAACAAAATAACGGGGTGGGCAACTACATGGCAGATGAGGTTTAATGTTGATAAATGTAAAGTAATGCACTTGGGGGCCAAAAACCAGAAAGCAAGCTACTCACTAGGGGGGGAACCTCTGGGTGAGTCTAGGATGGAAAAGGACTTGGGGGTACTGGTAGACAACAGGCTTGGCAGTGGCATGCAATGCCAAGCCGCTGCAAGCAAAGCCAACAGAATACTGGGATGTATAAAAAAGGGGATTCACTCCAGAAATAAAGAGATTATTCTTCCACTCTACAAGACTCTGGTCTGGCCACATCTGGAGTATGCTGTCCAGTTCTGGGCACCAGTCCTCAGGAAGGATGTGCTGGAACTGGAAAGAGTCCAGAGAAGGGCAACAAAAATAATTAGGGGAATGGAGGACATCAGCTATGAGGAAAGACTACAAGCACTGAACCTATTCTCTTTGGAGAAGAGACGATTGAGGGGGGATATGATATCAATGTACAAATACTGTATTGGCGACCCTAGCATAAGGAACAAACTATTCAGAGTAAGGGAATACAATAAGACACGTGGCCACTCACTAAAACTAGAGGAAGGGCGGTTTAACCTTAAAATGCGTAAGAGGTTCTTCACTGTAAGAGCGGTAAGGATGTGGAATTCTCTTCCACAAGCAGTCGCATCAGCAGGGAGCATTGATAGTTTCAAAAAACTGTTAGATGGACACCTTAGAGACCACAACATACAGGGGTATACGCTTGTACGCAATGTACGCTTATACGCAATGTACGCTTAAAAGCAAACACACACACACATCATAGGTTGAACTGGATGGACTGTTGTCTTTTTTCAACCTCACTAACTATGTAACTATGTAACTATGAACTGACAGCAAAGAACGTAGTATATGATGGCTAGAGGTACAGTAGGTGTTCACAGTATGCACAAGTTGGTGGCGGGCTGTTTAGGCCGCAAACATGAGCTCACATGGGTTGAACTGACAGTAAAGAGACGTAGTATATGATGGCTAGAGGTACAGTAGGCATTCACAGTATACACAAGTAGGTGACGGGCTGTTTAGGCCGCAAAAATGAGCTCACATGGGTTGAACTGACAGCAAAGAACGTAGTATATGATTGCTAGAGGTACAATAGGCGTTCACTGTATACACAAGTTGGTGGCAGGCTATTTAGGCCGCAATCATGAGATCACATGGGTTGAACTGACAGGATAGAACGTAGTATATGATGGCTAGAGGTACAGTAGGCGTTCACAGTATACACAAGTTGGTGGCGGGCTGTTTAGGCCACAAACATGAGCTCACATGCTTTGAACTGACCGTAAAGAATGTAGTATATGATGGCTAGAGGTACAGTAGGCATTCACAGTATACACAAGTTGGTGGCGGGCTGTTTAGGCCGTAAACATGAGCTCACATGGGTTGAACTGACAGCAAAGAATGTAGTATGTGATGGCTAGAGGTACAGTAGGCGTTCACAGTATACACAAGTTGGTGGCGGGCTGTTTAGGCCGCAAACATGAGTTCACATGGGTTGAACTGACAGTAAAGAACGTAGTATATGATGGCTAGAGGTACAGTAGGCGTTCACAGTATACACAAGTTTTGCTCCCACTGGGCTTGGTGATGGGATTTCAGGTGCCTTCTTAAGGCGGTTGTCCCTAGCTTAGTGTTGGGCTTACCGCGACTTATGCGTTGACTGCAAAGGCTGCAGATGGCAACACTGGTGTCAGCAACGGACACATTAATAAAAGCCCACACTGCGGAGCCATGTGCCGGCATCCTGGGAGCGCCAGATGTGACTGTACATGGTTGATGGCTCGCTCCTGATACATTTGCAGTCTGCTTTCTACCTCTTCTGCAATGCAAGTTCTGCCTGCCTCTCCTCCCTATCTGCCGGTCCGTCAGTCCGCCAGTTCTACAAATAATTGGCCAGTAACTGTTGTCACTGTGTGTAGCAGAGTTAACACAGCAAAAGAGGCCAAATGTTTGCAGGACTAAAATACAATCTTAGAAAAGTATACTGTTAAATAACACCTCAATTCAATATGTGGCATTGGGGGGGGGGGGGGGCACAGGTTTATTACACCAGTTCTACAAATAATTGACCAGTAACTGTTGTCACTGTGTGTAGCACTGTTTACACAGTGAGAGGCCAAATTTTTGCAGGACTAAAATACACTCTTAGAAATTTATACTGTTAAATAACACCCCACTTCAATATGTGGCATTGGGGGGGGGGGGCCATTGGTGTACCAATTCAAAAAATTTGCCAGTGAGTTTGGTGCTGTGTGTACCAGACTTCACTCAGCAAACCAGGCAATATTGTTGCATGACACAAATACACTTGAAAAAGCTTACTCAGAGAACACCCCACTTCAATATGTGGCATTGGGGGGGGGGGGGATTGGTCTATCACACCAGTTATAATACATTATAAGTGCTTTTGTCACTGTGTGTAGTGTTGCTGCAGAAACGCTCAGTCTCACCACCACACCTGTCACAATGCTGCACAGTGCACAATAATAGTACTAATCCACTATAATATGCTTTCTACAAAGTATATTATACTGTGGATTTGTGTGTGACTGCAGCTGATCTCTAACTGCCCCTAAAGAAACCACAGGATACCTCTCCCTAAGCTCAAAAGATACTAGACCTATACCAAAATACCAGCCCTCAAAAGGACTTTTGTGGACATTGACAGAGCGATTTGTGACTGCAGCCGATCTCTAACTGCCCCTAAAGCAACCACAGGATACCTCTCCCTAAGCTCAAAAGATACTAGTAGACCTATACTAAAAAATACCAGCCCTAGAAAGGACTTTTGTGCATCTTCACAGCGCTATATGTGTCTAGCAAACTCTCCCTGACGAGCACAGCAGACCTCTCCCTACACTGGCAGAAAGCGGAATGTGAAATGGCCACCAGATTGGGTCTATTTACAGGGTAGGGGGACTGTCCATGTGCTGGAATGTTTCAATTGGCTGTCCCGTTCCACCTAAAGGCTGTGTCACGGGTCAAAGTTCTCCCCAATGTAAACAAATATGTCCGCCGCGAACGACGCCATGTGTCCGAAAATTTGGCGAGTAGCGAACAAGCAAAGTTTGCCGCGAACTGACCGCCGGGGCGAACCGCAAGGCCATCTCTAACAATGACTCTATTAACCTAATGCCAGGCTATCTATCAGAGTGCACTCTGTATTCTATGGGGGCCCCCTTTACACCAGATTGCAAGAGTCTCCTGGATGAGTGAGGCCTCACTAGTCTTCACCGGCAAGGTTATCCTCAGCCAATCCAAGGAAAGTATTTGTAATCCACAGTAAAGTGTGGTTAAAGAGATAAATTAACTGTGCACCACCTTCAGTTCTCCCATAAACCTCACGGAGCGCTCCCAAACACTCGGAAGTAGTGCATCTGGGGTTATCCTGTTTCGGGTTCCTGATCACATCTAAAGCTGGAGCCCGCAGACTTTCAACCACTCTCTGCCTCTTCACTTTGTCAGCCACTTCCCACTCCTCAACTGCTTGAATGGCCTGATCAATCCAGGTATCAAAGTCATCCTTTCCTGAAGGTATGGGGACTTTCCCCGAAAAGAACTGTAGCTTGTGATAACCATCATTGACTGGCACTACTGGATTCTGAAGGAGCCCTGTTACCAGTTTTCCATACTCAGCCACTAGTAGGGAAGAGGAATCTTCAGAGGATGTAGCTGACTTTGTGGTGGTTAGCTCTGGGTCGGGCATGGTAGATCCTGAGCTCTCTGGCATAGAGCGTGACTCACCCGGATTAATGAATAGAGCGTTAATATCTGTGGTTAGTTGAAAACTATCCTTCTGCAGAACTGGACGGACTCCCTTCTTCCATTCTGTCAAGGCAAAGGTACGGTTGGAGCTAGGGTCAGCCTTCACCTCCAGTATATGTGTTTTCTGGCCTAGGTCTGAGGCAACCAATGCTTGGTGGATTTGGTCCTCAGTCTATTCTGTGCCAGGGACACTAATCACCACACACAGCTCCACTTTGTCATTTTCTTTGCTACACCACTTGGCCATGGCCATGGGGTCTATCTCAGTGTCCTTAGGGGTGCTGTCTTGGGAAGTTGATTGCAGAGTAGCGGGAATCCCGAATGAGCCCCCACGTGTAGCGCTACTCCCTCAGGAGCTGCTGAAGTAGAACTGATCCCTTGCTCCGCCTTTCAACCCTCAAGATCAAGCACTACCCCTTGGCACACCTGGTGAATTTCTGGGTGTATGCCCCTTTAAGAATACAGTTGACACAATGAAGCGCCAGTTTAACAGTTTACAGGACAATTAAAGTGTAGCAGTTACAAATCAACACGACAGGAATTAAAGGTATTGCAATTGAACAGACAAGGACTCACTGCTCAAGGTGGTGTAATTGCCTGATGACTCACACTGGTGCATGCCCTGGCTCGCCTCCGTGAAAACTTGATAAAGGAAAAGGAATTGGCAGCACTCCAGGTTGAGTCAAAATCCAGGTTTATTGACTGGACATCCAAATTATGACAATCCTGACAAGGTAGATGCGTTTCACACACTGACTGTGTGCTTAATCATTACAAACCCCTTTTTTGTTTTTAATCTTACAAAAGTGAGTACACCCCTCACATTTTTGTAAATATTTAATTATATCTTTTCATGTGACAACACTGAAGAAATTGCGCTTACAATGTACAGTAGTGAGTGTACAGCTTGTATAACAGTGTTAATTTGCTGTCCCCTCAAAAAAACTTAACACACAGCCATTAATGTCTAAACCGCTGGCAACAAAAGTGAGTACACCCCTAAGTGAACATGTCCAAATTGGGCCCAATTAGCCATTTTCCCTCCCCGGTGTCATGTGACTTTTTACTGTTACAACATCTCAGGTGTGAATGGGGAGCAGGTGTGTTAAATTTGGTGTTATCGCTCTCACCCTCTCATATTGGTCACTGGAAGATTAACATGGCACCTCATGGTAAAGAACTCTCTGAGGATCTGAAAAAAAGAATTGTTGCTCTATAGAAAAATGGCCTAGGCTATAAGAAGGCTATAAGAAGGCTATGCCAAGACCCTGAAACTGAGCTGCAGCACAGTGGCTAAGACCATACAGCGGTTTACCAGGACAGGTTCCACTCAGAACAGGCCTCGCCATGGTAAACCAAAGAAGTTGAGTGCACATACTCAGCGTCATATCCAGAGGTTGTCTTTGGGAAATAGACGTATGAGTGCTGCCAGCATTGCTGCAGAGTTGAAGGGGTGGGGGGTCAGCCTGTCAGTGCTCAGACCAAATGCCACACACTGCATTAAATTGGTCTGCATGGCTGTCTTTCTAGAAGGAAGCCTCTTCTAAAGATGATGCACCATAAAGCAAACAGGTTGCTGAAGACAAGCAGACTAAGGACATGAATTACTGAAATCATGTGCTGTGGTCTAATGAGACCAAGATAAACTTATTTGGTTCTGATGGTGTCAAGTGTGTGCGGTGGCAACCAGTTGAGGAGTACAAAGACAAGTGTGTCTTGCCTACAGTCAAGCATGGGGGTGGGAGTGTCAGGGTCTGGGGCTGCATGAGTGCTGCCAGCACTGGGAAGCTACAGTTCATTGAGGGAACCATGAATACCAACATGTACTGTGAGATATTGAAGCAGAGCATGATCTCCTCCTTTCAGAGACTGGGCTGCAGGGCAGAATTCCAACATGATAACGACCCCAAACACATCTCCAAGATGACCACTGCCTTGCTAAAGAAGCTGAGGGTAAAGGTGGTGGACTGGCCAAGCATGTCTCCAGACCTAAACCCTATTGCGCATCTGTGGGGCATCCTCAAAGGGAAGGTGGAAGAGCGCAAGGTCTCTAACAATCACCAGCACCGGGATGTCGTCATGGAGGAGTGGAAGAGGACTCCAGTGGCAACCTGTGAAGCTCTGGTGAACTCCATTCCCAAGAGGGTTAGGGCAGTGCTAGAAAATAATGGTGGCCACACAAAATAGTGGCACTTTGGGCCCAACTTGGACATGCTCACTTAGGGGTGTACTCACTTTTGTTGCCAGTGGTTTAGACATTAATGGTGTGTGTGGAGTTATTTTGAGGGCACAGCAAATTTACACTGTTATACAAGCTGTACACGCACTACTTTGCATTGTAACGAAGTATCATTTCTTCAGTGTTGTCACATGAAAATATATAATAACATATTTACAAAAATTTGAGGGGTGCACTCACTTTTGTGAGATACTGTATAATTTGCCAGCATATAGTTTGCCAGCAATTGAAAATTCATTTTTTGGGGTTCAGGTTTGACTTCCAAACTTTGAAGTTTGCCAAACCCTGTTCAAACTGAACCCAGGGCAATTCAGCTCATCACTAAGTATCAAACTGAACTGAACTGTTGGCTTACTAACAGGCAACTTTTGTAAGGTACCCTTTTCTTGCTGTTTACTCACTGCTCTCTATTGGTTTGTGAAAACTATGTCTGCTTTTTGTTTCTTTGTATGTGGTTAACAAGACATTTAGCTCTGCTGTTCCCCTGTTTTGTTTCTTTGTACAGTAGTATTCTTTGTCTTTATATCTGAGCTACTGCCTTTGCGCTTGTACTGTACAATTTTCTTTTGTATCATATGCTGAAATTTCCTTTTCCATTGATATTTGACTGGGCACAGTGACTTTTTGTCTTTGTAGCCATTCCATTTGTACTGTACAATCTCCACAATAAAAGCTTTTTTTGTGAATGAAAAAATGTTATACAGTGAATTTGTACTTATTTATATTTTATGTAAATCTGCTTTTCCATTAATGCTTAACTGGGCACAGTGACTTTATTTTTACAGAGCACTTGCCTAAAATGGCTACATGTTCTTCTTAATTGAAATCCTGATTGCTTTCACTAGCCTGTCATTGGCTGTCATCTGGGCTCTCTGACATGTCATGTTTTGTCTTGTATTTTATAGTTACTTGTAATGAAAGTGGTAAATGAGCAATTACAAGGCCTTAAATTGCAAGATTTCACCATTACACTGTAGATTTTGTTCAGATTATATATACTGTATGTTTTTTAAGAAAGAATAAATAAAAAAAAAATGAAAATGTTCTACCAGGAAACACAATTTATCAGCTGACAGACCAAACTTGTTCGAGTTAAACTGATAGTAATACTCCACTATGCTAGATATTTTTATATTAAACATTACTCGAAAAGGAGAGTAAGCATTGCTGTCAAATAAGAAGATATGTTTTATAGCCAAACACATTTACAGCTGTAAAATTTCTTTGGAGCTGATAGCTTGGTTCATTGTTAGCAATAAGGAAAACACTAGGTGAATACAAAGACTGGTCTATCCCCACCATAAGGCGTTTCACATTTAAATCCATGTTTAAACATTTAAAACACAGAATAAAGGGGGTATGTAGACATACTTTTAGAAGTCTTTGTAGGATTGCACATGTATACATGTGTCACATACACAGAATGAGGAGCTCCAGGATTTGTGTCAGTTTTTGTTTTCTCAGACCTTAATGCAGGGCCGGAGTGGGACTCATTTTCAGCCCTGGAGTTTCATGCCTTAGACCGGCCCACTTTAGTTCAGGACTGACTATATTAAAATAATGTAATTTAAACCTCAGAATATAAGTTTGCAATGGCGCACTGTTCTCTACAGCCTTGTAATTCATTGTATTTTTCAAAAAATATCATCATTTCCAATTCAGTGCAAATACAGTAGCCTTCTCCGCCATGGATTCCCCCAGATCCTTCCCCCCTAGTATGTATGATGCATGCATATTCTTAGCCCCCAAGTGCATAACTTTACATTTATCAACATTAAACCTCATTTGCCACATAGTTTTTTTTAAATGTACAAAAATATCGGCCAATATCTGGCAAAGCCGATATTCAATGGCCAAAATATCGGTATCGGCAATAAAAAAACGATATCGGTCGATCACTAATTCATAGTGCTGCCAAAGCAGCATATTCCATGTTTTAGCTTAGTATTAAAAATGAGATTAAACATTGCAGTGATATAAAGTGGGGAACTTTTGTAATCTGTTCTCCGGCTAAAGCTCAAATAAAACCTCTACCCTGTACAAATTTCTAGAGAAATACACAGACATGCAACGATGTAGAATCCATAGATCACATTCAGTTTGGTGAAAGGTGACGTTACATTCGGTCATGTATGGTCTATGTGCATTTGTTCAAGGACCTCAAAAGCACCTAAGCAGCATCCATTGGAGGCTTTTCCAATTTTGCTTCTTTAAACTACCAAACCCTGCAACTGTGCTACAGTCAGAAATTAATTTACTTCACCTTAATCTGAATTTTATGTATTTCTAAGAATTATGCAAAAATCTAAGATTCATGCAAGCTCCCACATGGAATGCATGCTTCTTGTTACTTGTTCCTGTACTGTGCAGTTGTCTCAGTGACACCAAAATGAATGATGGCAACAAGAGGACCTTACAACTCAGGGGCAATATCTCCTTCTTCAAGGCCATCCTTCACCTCACCCTCCATAAAATGCTAGTTAAAACTGCAAAAAAAAAAAAAATATCCCCTAAATACCTGTAGGGAAAAAAAAATATTAGCCAATTTACTTACCTTTCCCCCAGCTTCCTCCAGAGGTAGCTAATCAAGGAGGACATCATCTCCTTCTATTGAGGAATTTAAACCCTCTTCCGCTATGAATGCTGGGCCCCTGCCTGTGTGTGCCTGATGTCACTGGTTGCTAGACACCAGGCGGCTAGCAACCAGTTCAGGAATCACACAGTGTGCGTTAAATTCTGGGACACTGCTTTGTCCTGGAATAAAACTGCCTTCACTGTCATGCTACATGACAACCCCCCAGATGTTGCGCCCGGTGCGGCCGGACCCCCTGCACCCAGTGCCGAGACAAGGTTATTCAGTGCCCAGGGCAAACATGGCAAGCTGTGCCCCCCACCCCATCTATAGATAAGGCTAATAATGGTAGAAGGTTTGTTTTAGGCAGTAGGGAGGCGATACAACGGCTCCTTACCTCCTGTCAAATGCTCTCTGAAGAGCAATCTGCATGATGGTTGCTTTTCAGAGACCAAAACACGTGTGAACAAGCCCTTAATTATTTATTTTTTACAAATGTTTTACATTATTTATATTGTTTTGAGAATTTATATGTACAGTGTATATATATATATATATATATATATATATATATATATATATACTTTTTACATTTTTAACTGCCCTGTTGGGGGGCTTTTATGAAATATCAGGGCTCTAAACAGACCCCAGATGTTTCACTTTTGAGACACCATGTGGTTTGGTGCGTGTGTTAGCAGATGTGTGGGGTGCCATTACCAATAAATGGCACTGTCGCACGTCTACTAATGGACGATTTGTTTCTATGTGTGTGTCAGGAAAGCCACAATCTTGTGACTGACATTCAAAGGTGAGAACTTTGCCTTATAGTGGGGTCACACCGGTGCACTGCGGTTTGGTCACAGTGTGATTGTGTGTGCTTTTTACCTGGATTTTAGGTGCACTTCTATTGAATTCCATTACACAGTGCGTTTTCTGAAGCCGCATCAAAGATGCAACATGCAGGACTTTGATGTACTTTCATGAAAACGCACTTTGTAATAGAAATTCAATAGAAGTCCACCTAAATCCAGGTAAAACGCACATACAATCACACTGTGACCAAACCGCAGTGCACAGGTTATTAGGGATAGGTATAGGGGGGGATCGGTATAGGGGGGGGTAGGTATAGGGGGGATAGGTATAGGGGGGATAGGGGGGAATAGGTATAGGGGGATAGGTAAAGGGGGGGGTAGGGATAGGGGGGATAGGGATAGGGGGGGAATAGGTATAGGGGGATAGGGATAGGGGGGGATAGGGATAGGGGGGGATAGGGATAGGGGGGGTAGGGATAGGGGGGGAGGAGGGCAGATCTGGGCAATAAGAACATGTGTTAATGAAGAGCAGAGTGAAGGACTGTAGAGAAAGTGCTAATGCTGCATTTTAGGACAGGACTGGGTCAGCTAAATGGCTGCTTAGATAGCCCAGAGTTGGGACCAGAGGCTGCAGGACATGCAGTGCAGATTTATGGAGTGGAAAGAAGATGGTGAAGGGTTAATGTGAACAGGACAGGAGAGAGGAGCAGAAGACTCAGTGCTGTCTATTGTGCAGGGAAGGTAAAGAGACGACATGCTGCGGACAAAGTGAAAGTAAACAACGAGGAAGATTCAAGTGACCTGGCTGGGAAGAACAAGCTGACAGGGGGGAGGGGAGCTTGTAAAGAGTAGAGTGATAAACAGCAGAAGAAGAGATAAGGCAGAGGTGAAGTGGATGGAACGGACAAGTCCGGGGATCATACATTGTACAGTGACAGGAGGGAGAATGACATTCACCCCTGTCAGGCAGGAGAAGGCAGAAGCTCCCAGTGCGTCCCCCCTTCATCACACATATGAACACGTCCAGGGCAGATGATACTTGTAACTTTCGGCAGTACACAGGCCCTGCCTGCACCCCAAATGGACCAGCCCACCTGGAATTCTCCAGATGCTCCCTATTAGCCAATCCAGGCCTGCCTTAATGAATTACAGTCTGGGTCCTAGGGCCTAAAGTCTTTGTAGAACTTTGGGTACGATAAAGCCTCTAACCGTAGGTCCTCAACTTAGCATAAAGGCAGGCCATAAATGATTAATTTTCTTTCATTCAACCAGTGGGTTGAACAAAAGAAAGTGAATAATTTCAGTCATCCACACACTCAATGTGAATGGGATAATCCCTCCCATTGAGCTATTGTATTCTAATTTCAGAGGGGCTTCCTACCATCAGAATACACTCATCATTAAAGCACTGATTAAGTGAAACTTGTCCAACAGGCTGTTTGTGCAGAAGTCAATCCAAAGATCGGCTTCTGTACAACCAGCCTGCACATAAATGGATTAAAATGCGGCCAGTGAACCGGGCCTTTTTGTGTATGACCGATGCTGGGGATTCTCTATGGGACAGAACATTAAAATGGTATAGGTTGCCTGTTGGTTTTGGGGAACCAATTAGGAGACGCCATGTTAGACAGAAACTAATGTGAACTTAGTGTAGTGGTTTAAACAAGCAAATATTTTGTTATGTTTTATGATAGGAAATTACTGTACAAAGCCCTCCTTCTCTGAAACTATGTTTTTTATTATTATTATTATTATTATTATAATAATTATTATTATACAGGATTTATATAGCGCCAACAGTTTGCGCAGCGCTTAACAAAATGAAGACAGACATTACAGTTACAATACAATTTGGAACAAAAGGAATCAGAGGGCCCTGCTCGTTAGAGCTTACAATCTAAATGTGCTGCCTATGGCGATTTTACTGCGGTTTGCCGCGTTTTGCGGGCGGCAGTCAAAACTTTCCTATCCTAAATGTAATTCTTCCACATTCAGGAGAGGGAAGTTGAACCTCCCCTAACAACAGCAGCTCCTAAACAATCCTAAAAGCCTATGTGTACATGGACACATAGGCTTTTATGGAGTTTAATTTAGGAGCTTTGGCAAAAAAAATGCCAAAAGCTCCTAAACTCAAGTTCAGGAGCTGTAGTGTACATGAAGCTCACTTAAAAAAATTATAGGGCGAGCCTGACTGAACTTTTTACTGCTTGGTTTATTGTTGCTACCACTTATTGAGCCTGTCCTCCATAAGAAAAAATGATATGTGCATAAACACATTTAAAGTGTTTGTCAAAAATTCTCTAAAATATGGGGTGCTTGGTTGAATTGCCTGGGACCGTTTATTATCTTAACTGTGTAAATATGGGCTGGGGCTGCTGAGGGATGATTGCTTGATGCACTGGGGGTGGATTGGAGGGACGTAATACTAATACTGTAACTGGCACTGTTGTTGAGGGTTGTCTGCTTTAAGGGGGGTTGTGGCGTATTTTCTCTGCATACTATTCTATAAGGTGATGGTAATTTCATGTTATTTTGCTTGTACCGTGTATTGTTGTTTTACTGTGGTGATGTGAATTTCTCTCAATAAAGATGTTTCCTGATTTAAAAAAAAAAGTGTTTGTCAACCCAACTCTTCATATTCCTGATATGTGCCTGTTGTACTATGTGCTTGTATGAGAAAGTTTTTTGTTCTTTGTATTGCTTACTTTATGTGAAATCCCTGGCGTTCCTGCCAGTCCCTCTGCATTCCTATTGCACACTGACCACACTAAGCAGGAGAGCACAGTGTGGTCAGTTCTCTAGCTATGCTGGGAACTTCGTGTGCTCTCCTCCAATGATTAGATTTGTCCTGACATGCCCCCCCCCCCCCCCCCGCTGCACAGCCATTCACTGGCAAACTCAGTGTGCTGCTGCTTCTCCTCTCCTCAGTTTACAATCACTTTAACATATATGGCAGACTTGTTTTCTTTGATATTTCCCTTTTTTAAACTTAGAAACATATGCATGTCTTTTTACTTGGAATAAAATATAAGTGAGACTTGTAAGTGATGCAGCTCCAAACTATGTTTGCAATCCTTACCATGTTCCACAGACAATGGTTAATCAGTAAGGCATGCCAGAATCTAGGGTTATAGAAAATATAGAAGAAAAATAAAACATATACTGGCAGTTAGTAGAAATGTTTTACAGAGTCATATGCTACAAAGCATTTCATTTGAGTTAATTCACTAAAAGAGTTGGTAGGTAAATAATTCGCAGCTTTACTTTGGTTATAGAATTTAACAGAACATTTTCAATCTGCTTTTTGCATTCTTTTTCATGGGTCATGCTGAAACCACTTATCTTTGTAGAACAAAATGGAAATACACTTTGTTTGTAAGGTATTGAAAAGTGTTAAAGGTGATTTACAGAACGATTTTATAAATGTTTTCTTATTTTTGTTAAAAGAACTAATATATATATATATATTTTTTTTTTTTTTTTTTAACATGAAATATGCAATATTGAAAATTAATATTAGGTTATCTATCCAGTCAACATATGGAGTTCTAGTCTCTTTTTAACACAGCTGGCAATTTTAGGTTTCCTGGAAGAAGCCCATTTTACTTTACCAAACTCTGTAGCTCAAGCTTAAGGAGTAAGGCTGGCCATAGAATGGATTCCCCTGTCCACACAATCAAGGTGGATAGAGAAATCCTCCCTGTGCTATTTTTATCTGACAGTTAGAATACACTGATCATACACTGATCGAGTAAAAATGTCCCAACTGTTCTGTTCAAGAGAAGAAGAACTTTAGATCAGCATCTCTGGAGCAGTAATGGCCATAGATGGATCAAAATGTAGCTGATCTCTGCTGAACCTGCCAAGATTCAATCTATTGATGGCCAGCTTAAGAGATATTACTAATCCATTATCTCAGTGTTTCACAACCTTTTTTCAGTCAAGGCACGATTTAAAATTATAGGCAATCTCAAGGCACCCCATTATAAAATGTAAAACACTATTCTAATATTTTTACATAATACAGCAACATTCACATGTAGGACACCAAATGTTAGGGGTGATTTTATTCTTCCAAAGCAAATACACTTTTGCACACTGGTACTGTCTTGTACTGTAATGTTTCTCTTCTCCCTCATTTACTCTCTCCATCAGTCAGCTAATGTGTCCCCAGTGCTGAGGGAGGGAGGCAGAATTTTGCCTAATGCAAACCCTTAGCTTTGTGTAACTAAAGGTCAGGATTCTTCCACCTGCTGGCTTGTATACAATTTTGATCCATTTTTAGGCATTTTGCCAAGGCACCCCTGAAGAAGCCTCAATGCACCCCAGGGTGCCTGGGCACCCTGGTTGAAAAAGGCTACATTATCTAATGGTCCAGTACAAGGTTTTAATTAGAAAATTCCAGCCTCAAGGCAGGCTGTTTCCACTGAGCTGTCTGATAAGTTATTCTTCTTTAATCTTAAAACATAACTTAATAAATGACCCTGAAAATCCTACACTGACAGCTTATTTGCTGATGATATATATATATATATATATATGTGTCCATAAAAGTTGTTATTTTTCTTTGTGTTGGCACATAATGCTCCTAAACTATTTAGGCTGAAGGAACCTGAATGTTTTGTTCTGGTACATGCATTAATCATTTCTCAGAAGGCAGCCTTTAATGAGAATTTTTATAATATCTTAGCTGCACAAAAGTACAGTAAAATGTTAATAAAGGATTGTGTAGGCCAATTTGAAGTCTGTAATCAGATATATATGAAAGTAACTTTTAAAATACAGCTGTATTTTTTTATGTACTGTACTGAGATTTTAGCTTTGAGCAATGGAGGTAGATTGTTTTTAGAACTATTTACTGAATGAAACAAGTGAAGTGAAATCTAGGGATAAGCAAATGTGTCTAGGTTCGTTGGGTGTTTATTGAACATATTATATCAGGCATGTCCAACCTGCGGCCCGCGGGCCGCATGCGGCCCGGAGTCGCAGGCAATGCGGCCCACTGGCCGCGGACAGTCTCCTGCCTTCACAATTTTTTTTTCTTCTTGTGGCTTCTGCAGCAGCCGGCCGCGGCGTCCAGCCGCTAACTAGCTGATGGCGCTGATGTATTCTGGGAGTTGTAGTCCACGGCCGTGCTCAATCTCCCGGTGGGTGAAGACTTGAGAGGAGCGCAGCCAGACAGGAAACTACAACTCCCAGTTCTTTGAGGCAGGCAGAGGCAGGGCGCGCTAGGGAGGACACATGTGAATTGATTAAGGCTGTGGGGCTGAGCACTGGCAATTTTACTTAACCCCAGGACAGGAGCATCCACCCCCCCCCCCCAGGACTGGAGGAGGCCATGCAGGGACTTGCTGAGTTGGCAGCTGCATTTCTCAGGTGAGACCCTGACACCCCCATATGACCCCCACATCCCATCTATATAACTCCTGTTTATCCTGCCCCAGTGCCCACCCTCAACCTCAAAATAGCCCACAGCCCACCCAGCAACCTCAAAATAGCCCTCAACACTGTGGGTCCTGCTGCCATGGCCTGTGGATTCTGCTGGCCACGGCCTGTGGGGTCCTGCTGGCCACGGCCTGCGGGTCCTGCTGGCCACGGCCTGCGGGTCCTGCTGGCCACAGCCTGTGGGTCCTTGGGTCCTGCTGGCCACGGCCTGTGGGTCCTGCTAGGAGCTGGTCATGGCCTGTGGCCCACAGGTTATGGCCAACTCCCAGCAGAACCTACAGGCCAGGAGCCAGCAGGAGCCAAAGGCCATGGCCAGCACCTAGCAGAACCTACAGGCCAGTGGCCAGCAGGACCCACAAGCCATGGCCACCTCCCAGCAGAACCTACAGGCAAGCACCCAGCAACCTCAAAATAGCCCTCAACACTGTGGGTCCTGCTGGCCACGGCCTGTGGGTTCCTGCCGGCCATGGCCTGTGGGGTCCTGCTGGCCACAGCCTGTGGGGTCCTGCTGGCCACAGCCTGTGGGGTCCTACTGGCCACGGCCTGTGGGGTCCTCCGGGCCATGGCCTATGGCTTTCTGCTGGCCACGGCCTGTGGGGTCCTGCTGGCCACGGCCTGTGAGGTCCTGCTGGCCACGGCCTGTGAGGTCCTGCTGGCCACGGCCTGTGGGGTCCTGCTGGCCATGGCCTGCGGGTCCTGCTGACCATGGCCTGTGGGTCCTGCTAGGAGCTGGTCATAGCCTGTGGCCCACAGGTTATGGCCAACTCCCAGCAGAACCTACAGGCTAGCAGCCAGCAGGACCCAAAGGCCATGGCCAGCACCCAGCAGAACCTACAAGCCAGTGGCCAGCAGGACCCACAAGCCATGGCCACCTCCGAGCAGAACCTACAGGCCAGTGGCCAGCAGGACCCACAGTGATGGGCACTGGTGCGGCTGCATTGATGGGCACTGGTGCGGCTACATTGATGGGCACTGGTGAGCCTACATTGATGGGCACTGGTGAGGCTGCATTGATGGGCACTGGTGCAGCTACATTGATGGGCACTGGTGAGGCTGCATTGATGGGCACTTGTGGGGCTGCATTGATGAGCACTGGCTCTCTACTGCAGCCGCTGCTTCCTCCAGCAGTACCCGACGTCATGACCAGCAGTACCCGCATGACTAGTTTTACCCACCAGCAGTGCCAGCATTACCCGCCAGCAGTAACCCGCCAGCATTACCCGCCAGCAGTCTGAAAAATATGTAGAAAAGGTATGTGCATTAGCGTGTGTAAATTGTTGCAATGTGTTTTTTAATAACTAGTTGTGTTTTGTCATAATATGTCATGTCCTTGTTCATACATGTATGAATAAGGACATGATATTTTCTGGCTGCCTAAGTCACATGTGCTAGGGATGCAACTATCCCCCATCACATAACTGTAAATATCCCAGCATGTGCAGTGTTTCTGACTTCTACCACCATCACCACTTCAAATCACTGAAGTGGTCATGGTGGTTAGAGTGTTCCTTTAATATTTCTCAGAAGAAGTAAACCTCTGTATACTAATTCCATTTTATTTGATTATCCTCTAGTTGTGTTAAATTAGTGCGAGGGGGCCGCGCGGCGGCGTTTTATTACTTATATACCTTAACTATAGTATATATTTATATGCGGCCCGAGAAAATTTCTCTACACTCAATGTGGCCCAGAGAAGCCAAAAGGTTGGACACCCATGTATTATATGGTCAGAAAACTGTGAACTTAAATCCAGAGCCCACTAAAATTTATGGTATTACATACTTTGAACATCTATTCTGGACATTTTTAAGGCTAATAGGCAAGGATTTATCAAATAAAGAACATGTGAGGCTGGACACTAGCATGGGGGATATGTTTACCGATGAAAAAAATTACAATTGAAAAAAAAATACCATACAGCTTTGCTAGGGTCCTTCTTTTCATGTGACTTTGAGGGTAACCGGAAAAACACCAATCCTATAATTTGATGCCTTTAGACTTTATGTGGTGTTAAAGAAGAACTGCTGTCATTTAAAAAAAAAAAAAAATTAAAAGTTAGCAGCTAGAAACACTGTAGCTACTGACATTTAGGACACTCATCAACCCAGGAGTCCAGTGCTGTCTTCGTCCAGGCCGATTCTTCACTGGTCTTTGGATCCACAGTGCTGCCATTTTGGCTGTGGGAGTCGGCTGTGATTTCCTGCTGTTTCAAAATCGACTCCAATGTGACATGTCCCATCCCAGGAGGTTGCGGGTGGGGAGGGGGGATATCCAAGCCCCCTAGCCGAAAATTGAGGAAATTGGAGCATGTACCACTAAAAAAATGTTTAAATACATTGGGGGGGGGGGGGGCAGATTATTGGTACTTCCACTTTTAGGTAAATGTCCACATCATGGACAGCGTTAGTTACACCGTATTATGGCATCATGTATTTTGCATGTGTAATATATTTTTTTAACATTATTGCGTGGCTTAAATATAGCAACAACAGCCCCATTTAATTCATTACAGCTTTAATTAAAAAGCCTTTTTTAGGTAGACTTGGGACACCTGATTTCTTCATTCCATGGTAATAGGCGGTCAGTGTTTAGATTTGAGGAGCCCAATAGCAGGCGCACACAACTTGGATAAGGATACTCAGGCGGTGAATCCGACACAGTTTTAAAAAACGTGATACAAAAAGGTAAGGTCCATAATCAAAGTCAAATGTAGAATAAGGTCAGGGCAGGCAGCATAGGACAGGTTTTGTAATCATATGGCTAGCAACAGGTAAAAGCTGTGGACAGCTCTAAAACAACACTAAAAGAGCACTAAAAGCACTAAAAGAGCACTCTCTCTGGAACCTTTCAGCTTTATAGTGGTCAAACAGGAAAATCTCAGGAGGTGTGGTGGAAGGGATGCATTTGCTGTTTATAACAGAAAGCAATTCAGTGCTGCCATTTTGATAGGAGGGTGTCATCAGACGTGCTAGAGGCTTCACCATCCTCGCAAGGGGGTGCCATAGGACACAGGCCACCGACAAGAGTGCCAAGGACTGGCATGATGCAAATGCAAGGACCCCTGCAGATTATTTCAGAGACAATAGTTAGAAATATTGTACAGTCACTGCACAGTATGTAAGCAGCTTCATTACATCACAATGCAAGAGGGAGAGACAAGGCAGATTTTATCATGAAATAAAAATCAGAATGTAATATTTCAGAGACAACAGCTACAAATAGTACATTCACTAGAGAGTATGTAAGCAGCTTAATTATGCAGAAATGTAAAAAGGAAGAAGAAGAGGAAGGTTTTATAATTCAATGAAATTAAAATGTATTATTTTATTGACAATATTTAGAAGTACTGCACAGTTGCTGCAGAGCAAGTAAGCAACTTGATTGGGTTACAGTGTAAGTGTAATGGTAGCAGGCCAGGAGAGGTGGCAGGAGTTAGTAATGGTAGCAGTTCAGTGGAGGTGGCAGGTGCTGGTAATAGTAGTGGACCAGCAGCGGTGGCAGGAACTGGTATTTTTTGGCAGTCCAGCAGGGAAGGCAGGTTCTGGTATAGGTGGCAGTCCAGGAAAGATGGCAGTAGGCGGTAATAGTGAAAGGTACCATTTTTTTTGAGTCTGTATCACAAAAAAATAGTTGCAGGGGTTTTGTAATCATTGCAGTCCACTGTGTCTTTCTCACAAAAATGTCTGCTGCACTGGATGGAAAGCTTCAGCCAGCGGTCCATCCTGAACACACATAGTCCATGGGGTCTTCTTTTTGAAAAGTTTTCACATCAGCCCTGGACCCCAAGTACTTTGCATTCATATGCTTAAGGTGCTACCTGTGACTGGCCTCCAGCCACACCTGCTGTGGTTGGAAAAACGACCTAAAAGCATTCTTGAGGCACCTAGGCTCTTCCTTTCAGTTATCTGAGGATCAGAGTACTTTGGGCATGAGAGGGAAACCTACCACTATCTACAAATACAGCCAAATGGTTCTCAAATATCAGCTCTTCCAAGTGGCATGCTCCCTCTAGGATGGTAGCATGAGATATGACATTTTGTCTTGTGTCAGGGATCAAAAATGTTGGCCATACAGTAATGGTCCACAATATACACAGGAATATGGTATTACTATAAGCACCCACACCCACATGGATTTAACCTGGATGGACTGGTGTCTTTACTCAACCTTACCAACTCTGTAACTACATAACTATGTGATTTGGTGCACTATTCTGTAAGGCACACGTATGCATTGATGTACTGCAAATAAAGTGCAGATTTGCATGTGTCAGGCACAAGTTCACAGTGCTAACTCTGAAATAAAAAAACTACCAAAATTATACATCCAAAGAAAATGAACTTCCTCCAAAAAAATAAAGCCTATGGGCTCTTTCACACGGGCGTTCCTTTTTTTTTGCCCGATCAGGTCCTTTTTTTTTTTGTAACGGACACGGATGACACTTGTGTCATCCGGTCCGTATGTCCGTTTTTCATCCCATCCGTTTGCGGATGAAAAACTGACATAATGCATGTCTATGTAAAAACGGATGTCTGCGGATGACACCACTGACATCCGTTTTTGCTTCAGTTCCGTTTTTTGAAAGGAAGAAAAAATAGGGTTCTCCTCTGTTCAAAAAAACTGAACTGAACTGAACTGAACTGACAAAAAACGGATGTCAGAGGATGATCATCCTCTGACATCCGTATTTACATAGAGATACATTATGTCCGTTTTTCATCCGCAAACGGATGGGATGAAAAACGGACATACGGAACGCCCGTGTGAAAGAGCCCTAATACGCTAAACCACAACGCCAAAGCACACTCCAACCATTAATTTGTTTTTTTTTTTGTTTTTTTTTTACTTAGCTGAATGTAAAATAAAAAGTGTGAAAAAACAACTGGGAGATGAGGGAAAAGGGATTTCCTGGTAGATTGAAGCCTTCTAACAGGATTGAATGACAGAGTTCCAGAGGAGGAACCAATTGGAAAAAATAGGAAGAGTATGAGGACACAAGGTAAACAAAGTGTGTGTGCAGCTGATCAGCTTAACATCTTGCTGTGTATTACTGGATTTACCAATATGACAGAGGCACTCCTAAAAAGAGAGAGTTTGGAACAGGTCCAGTAAAAGCCTATAAGCAGGACTTATAAGCACCAATATACCATATCAGCAGGGAAAAAAACAAAGACTTAAAGCTCTGCATAAATTGTCAGTGCTATATAAAAACCTGCAATAGATAAATACATTTAAAATCATAATTTTAAAAGATCTGAAGCCAGTCAATATAGCATATTAAACTCCAAAACAAAAATGTAATGAATTGCAGCTTACCAAATTTTACATGAGACATCTGTATTTGTTTGCTAGTTAGTTATCCCTTTATTTTTATCTGGTAATCCTGTGGCTAAGACACTTCTAGACACATTGGTGCCTGGGGGTGGTAAAAACAGATGGCTGAGTTGTTATACCACCCCCTTGTAACATTACAGTGTGACAGGGCTGTATACATGTTGTGGCAGCAGCAGTTTTAACTTGGGCTCAATTCACACCTATGCATGTTGCTTTTGAGCATTTCTGTAATGCTTTTTGCTGTGCTTTCCACATTTTTGTACCGCAATTTTGTTGTGATTTTACAGTGATTTGCGTTTTGCATTTTTTATGCTTTTTTTTTTTTTTTGCAAAATTTGTTGTTGGGCAGATTTGAAAATACAATTTGCGGCATAATCGTGGTTAAAAACACTGTAAAAACACACTTTTTCCAGCTTCTCCATGGAAGTCTATTGAACCAAAAAAGCAAACAAAGCACCATTTTGCATTTAAAAAAGTCCCTGACCCTTTCTAATAATTCAAAGGCACAAAAATGCATTGATGTGAGTGTGTCCTACAGGAATCTATGTTAAAAAAATGTCCTGCATTTCTGCAAAAAGCATGAAAAAACGCATGGGTGGGAATGGAGCCTAAGAGCTTGGCAAACAGCACCTCCTGTCAAACTTACCCACTGAGATCAATGGGACTGCACTGCAAACATGAGCCAAACGCTTGGCTCGCAGTTGCGGTATGGTCCCCCAATATAAAAAACAGGCATCATGAGGCAACTGTAGCACCTCCTGAATGCCTACTAGCCACTGCTATACCAACCTCTGAAAAGCAGTCCACCACAGATTGATTTTCAGAGCACTGAAAGCATTACCACTTGTCTGTAAGGGCCCCTGCGATCCCTGGGTGGCTATACTTGTAGGCAGGTGCAGTCTACTGTCTACCCTGCAAGTATCACTATTCTGCCGGGGAGGAAGTCAGGAGGGACATGGTTCCTCTATGGTTTCCTGGGTCACTGGGGAAGCAATCCAATTGAATGCTGCCACCTCATGTGACTTGAGCAGCCAACTTGGATCAGGCAGAGCCTATTTGAAGGCCCTGACTCCCAGCCTTGGTGTACATTTTGTGAGATGGCAGAGTAGGGAAAGGTACCCCATCTGCTAGGGACAGTAGTAGCATTTGGGAGAGGTTCCTGATAAGGAGGGAAAGTGTAGGGTCGTATCTCTTCTGGACACCTTCCCGATTGGGCACTAGATGGCCAGGCGGGAACATTCTACCCCCTCTGCTCCTTCCACGTGGCTAGAAACTGTTGGTGCATTTAGCTGGGTAGCCACAACAAACCGGTAATGCGGTACCGGTTTGTTGTGAACCGGTACCGCTTTACTTCAATACAAGTCTTCTATGGTGTCTGCCTGTGTGAATGATTGCCTCTGCATCACTCTGCACCCTACCTATACTTGGCATAGTTGGCAGGATATGTCTCTTGCAGCGGGTGCAGAAGGAGGAATGGGCTCCAGCATGGCTCTGCTAGGATCAGCCTTAGCATTGATGCTAAAGTTTAATGTTTAAAGTTTAAAGTTTTCCTCTGGCAGAGTGGGCAGAGAGATTGGAGAGTGCCACGCTCCTGTGCTAGGTCCACGACTTGTGGTGGAGCTGGCTATTAACGTTTTAGTGGCCGATGCCCCCCAAGCGGCGATGATGCTCCCAGAACACCGAGCAAGCCACCCTTGAACAGATTGTATCACATTTGGAGAGCCTGTTTGGGGAGAAGCTACCACTACCAGAGCTGTGGCAAAGATTTTTCCCAAGCAGTAGGAAGGTGAGAGCCTCACCCACTATGTGGTGGCTATGCTAAATCTCTGGAGATGCCTAGAAAAGAGGGATGTTCATGGGTGTAGCGACATCACAGATTCAGATCACATACTGAGGGACCAATTTATAACTGGTCTGAAGGCAGGCCCTGTCTGGGGAGCCCTGCATTAGAAAAGGTAAAGCCTAACAGTAGCAGTCAGCAAGCAGTTCGAGTCTGTGTACCTCAAGGAGGAGGACCTGGCACCGTCACCCCTGTTGGCCATGAAAACAGCATTGACGAAGCTGGCTCAGGATCTGGCCCCTTGAAGCAGGAGGTAGCCTCTTCTAAAAAGGACACACCTCAAACCCATAGGGGCAAAAACCCATTGGGCAAGGACTGGGAAGAAGACAGAAATTGTTGGCAGTGTGGTCGCTATGGACACATATCCAGGAACTGTGGGCAGTCTGCACCCAAGAACCCTTCTAGGCCGTCGTTAAACTACTAACTTCCAAGGACAACAGTAGCCCAGAGCCCAAATGAATCTGAAGGCATGGTTGCTCTGAGCCTAATGGTGTCTTCCGTCCGTGGCCAATGGGAAAGAGGTATTATGTTGGATTGACACTGGGTTTGAGGTCATGGCCATGGAATGTGATTTCTATGTGCAGAGATTTGCAGCCCATTAACAGTTGGACCCATAATGGCTGTCCCTCTGAGCAGCCAGTAATCTGCCTATCCTAGTCCAAGGCATCAGGTGGGTTAAGATTCAAATTTAGGACCAGGTGGTGGAGTGGATCAGAGTAGCCATGAGCCGCATCCCAGTTAACTCTGCAGTGCCCTTGGTGCTGGGCATCTTGAAGGACTTGAGTCTGCCCCACTTGTTAGACAAATATGAACATTTGCACCGATGGGCCCGTGGCTGCAGCCTGCGGACAGTATGGCTCAGATTGCTTCAGGCTTTCACAGTACAATGCAGAGATATAAGGAGGTAGCCTAAACAGGTGGGAGTGGTATGTACCCCCCTGAAGCAAAAGCTAATTTTGGCACCGCTGCAAGAGGTAGTCTGGTCCCTGCTAGCGGGGGGCCCATAGGAAACTACAAGGAACTACAGTGATCTATCTAAGGTTCACCATTGAAGGGCATTGGTACAGCTCATCAACCTGGACACTACACCAACTTTACTGCCCAGGCATGCTGCGTTGGCCAACATATACGCTGTACCTCCTCACTGTATTAGTGAGGCCCAACCTGGGGTTAAAGCGGTATGTGCCCCCTTGCAGGCAACCATTGCTTCTTGGGAGAAGACCCACTAAATGTCCTTCTTAAAACAGCTGCATGTTACCTTGAAGACTTTTCCTTGCCTCAACAGAGACTGCTCCATCAGCTGTTGGGAAAGCACCTTTTGGTGTTCGTCACTAGACTGATATTTCTGAAGATGCAACCTTGGGCCCAGGTAAGGGGAAAGCAGAGGACATGGGTGACCTCTTTCCATCCACAGCCCCTGAGCCACCACATGCAGGTGAACTTTTGCCAGGTGAAAAGCAAGAGAACTGGTACCCTTTGCAGTCTAGCCGCAGGCAACTACCTGCAAGATATTTGGGCTATGTTGTTTGAAATTGTTTAGTGCTCTGCTTAACTGTAATTTTTTGTGTTGCCTATGTTACTGCATTTCATGTTGTTGTGATGCCAAAGACAGCATCTGTTAAAGAGGGGGGGGGGGGGGGGGAGTGTACGCAGGTGCAGTCTACTTTCTCCCATGCAGATGGTGCTATTCCACATTAGAGATGTACAGTACTGTTTGCCGGTGGACAGTTCCCGGCGAACTTAGCATGTTCGCGTTCGCCGATGCGGGCGAACATATGCGATACATAATACATCATTGAGGCAAACTTTGACCCTGAACTTTACAGTCAGCAGGCACATTTCCAGCCAATCAGCATACCTCCCTCCCACACCCTCCCACCTCCTATAAATAAGCAAGGGCAGCATCCATCTTAGATCATTCTGAAGCAGTGTGTGTAGTGAGAGTAGGGAGAGCTGCTGCTGCTGCTGCTGTTAAGCTAGGGACAGTTAGTGTTCCTGGTCTTGCAGTGTTCTTGGTCCACTACTGCTGTAAGGACAGCACCCCAAAAAGCCCTTCTAAGGGCTGGTATTTGTGTAATTTTTTATATATATATATATATATCTATATATATATAGATATATATATATATATCTATTGTACACTGCAGTTGCCTGCCCGCTGTGTGTGAGAGGCCACAGACCTACCACAGACTGTACTGTGTGCACACCACACTCATTTCAGGTGGCACAGGCACAGTACCTTGCATTTTAAAAAATATTTTTTTTTTCCTCTGTCATAATTGCAGTGAGTGCTGTGTCAGGTCCACAGAGTGCACTGTACCCACTGCAGTGCACTGCCCACCACTGATATATATACGGTGGCACAGCATCTTGTTGCAAATTGAAAAAAAAAAATATTTTTTATTATTGCAGTTGCCTGGGCTGCCAGTGACTGTCAGGTCCACAGAGTGTACTGTGCCCACTGCAGTGCCACTGTGTGCCCACCCACCACTGATATATAAGGTGGCACAGCAGCTTGCAAAGTAAAAAAATATATATATATTTTTTAATTGCAGTTGCCTGGGTGCCAGTGACTGCTGTCAGGTCCACAGAGAGTGTACTGTGCCACTGCCCACCCACCACTGATATATAAGGTGGCACAGCAGCTTGTAAAGTAAAAAAATATATATATATTTTTTAATTGCAGTTGCCTGGGTGCCAGTGACTGCTGTCAGGTCCACAGAGAGTGTACTGTGCCACTGCCCACCCACCACTGATATATAAGGTGGCACAGCAGCTTGCAAAGTAAAAAAATATATATATATTTTTTAATTGCAGTTGCCTGGGTGCCAGTGACTGCTGTCAGGTCCACAGAGAGTGTACTGTGCCACTGCCCACCCACCACTGATATATAAGGTGGCACAGCAGCTTGCAAAGTAAAAAAATATATATTTTTTAATTGCAGTTGTCTGGGTGCCAGTGACTGCTGTCAGGTCCACAGAGAGTGTACTGTGCCACTGCCCACCCACCACTGATATATAAGGTGGCACAGCAGCTTGCAAAGTAAAAAAATATATATATTTTTTAATTGCAGTTGCCTGGGTGCCAGTGACTGCTGTCAGGTCCACAGAGTGTACTGTACCCACTGCCCAACACTCCTATAGGGTGGCACAGCACCTTGCACTCATAGTACAACACATTAAAAAAAAAATGACAGGCAGAGGCAGGCCACCCCGCAAGGGCCGTCGTGGTCGTGGTGCTGTGATTTCCTTAGGCCCTAGAATAATGCCCAGTGTTCAGAGGCCACCACAGACCCTGAACTCTTCTGAGGCCATAGTTGACTGGCTTACACAGGACACCCAATCGTCTACAGCTTCCGCTCGGAACCTTAAAGCACCATCCTCCTCCGGCTCAGCTTCGGGCACCTCTTAATTTACCACTCGCCAGCCCGCCGGCACCACCACCAACACTAGCACCACAGCCGCTTCACTTGATCCGTCAGAGGAGTTATTTTCACATCAGTTGGAAGAAATAAGTGATGCGCAACTATTAGTGCCAGAGGATGTAGATAACGGGGATATGTCTCAGTCAGGCAGCATTATACACATGGACGTACATTGTGATGATGATGATGTTGTACCTGCTGCTGCTGCCTTTGCTGAGTTGTCAAGTGAAGCGGCTGATGATGACGATGTGTCTGTGGATGTCACCTGGGTGCCTGCTCGAAGAGCAGAAGAAGAGGGGGAAAGTTCAGATGGGGAGACAGAGAGGAGGAGGAGATGAGTTGGAAGCAGGGGGAGGAGGTCATCGCAAGGAGCTAGTGGCGCAGTCAGACAGCATGTAGATTCGGCACCCGGGGTCAGCCAGACAGCACGCCAATCAACGCAAGCTGTTGCCACCACCAGAATGCCGTCCTTGCAAAGCTCAGCAGTGTGGCATTTTTTTTGTGTGTCTGCCTCTGATATCAGCGATGCCATTTGTAACCTGTGCCAAAAGAAACTGAGTCGTGGGAAGTCCAACACCCACCTAGGTACAACTGCTTTGCGAAGGCACATGATCTCACATCACAAACGCCTATGGGATCAACACATGAGTAAAAGCAGCACACAAACTGAAAGCCACCATCCTCCTCCTGGTCCAGCATCTTCAGCCACGTCAACCACTGCTGTCCTCCATGCCCCCTATCAACAACCCGCCCCTCCGCCTCTCACCTTCAGTAGTTCCTGCTCGTCACCTGCCCACAGTCAGGTGTCTGTCAAGGAAATGTTTGAGCGTAAGAAGCCAATCTCACAGAGTCACCCCCTTGCCCGGCGTCTGACAGCTGGCTTGTCGGAACTCTTAGCCCGCCAGCTTTTACCATACAAGCTGGTGGAGTCTGAGGCCTTCAAAAAATTTGTCGCTATTGGGACACCGCAGTGGAAGGTACCCGGCCGAAATTATTTTTCACAAAAGGCAATCCCCAACCTGTACTCTATTGTGGAAAAGGAAATCATGTCACGTCTGGCACACAGTGTTGGGGCAAGGGTCCATCTGACCACTGATAGCTGGTCTGCAAAGCACGGTCAGGGCAGGTATATAACTTACACTGCGCATTGGGTAAACCTGCTGGCGGCTGCCAAGCATGGAATGCGTGGCTCTGCTGCAGAGGAGTTGGTGACACCGCCACGACTTGCAGGCAGGCCTGCTGCCACCTCCTCTACTCCTCCTACTCCATCCTCTTTGCTAACCTCCTCGGCTGAGTCCTCTTCTGCTGTTGCGTCTTGCTCCACACCAACTGCACCCCCCCAGCTCCCCAGGGGCTATTCCACATGCCGGATACGACAGTGTCACGCTGTCTTGGGGTTGACTTGCCTGAAAGCAGAGAGTCACAACGGACCAGCACTACTGTCCGCCCTGAACGCACAGGTGGATCAGTGGCTGACCCCGCACCAACTGGAGATCGGCAAAGTGGTGTGTGACAACGGGAGCAATTTGTTGGCGGCATTGAATTTGGGCAAGTTGACACATGTGCCGTGCATGGCACATGTGTTGAATCTGATTGTGCAACGTTTTGTGCAGAAGTACCCAGGCTTACAGGACGTCCTCAAGCAGGCCAGGAAGGTGTGTGGCCATTTCAGGCGTTCCTACACGGCCATGGCGCACTTTGCAGATATTCAGCGGCGAAACAACATGCCAGTGAGGCGCTTGATTTGCGACAGCCCGACACGTTGGAATTCAACACTGCTAATGTTCGACCGCCTGCTCCAACAAGAAAAAGCGGTCAACGAGTATTTGTATGACCGGGGTGCTAGGACAGCCTCTGCGGAGCTGGGTATTTTTTTGCCACGTTACTGGCCTGTAGGCTCATGCGTCCTTTTGAGGAGGTGACAAACCTAGTGAGTCGCACCGAAGGCACCATCAGCGACATCATCCCATATGTTTTTTTCCTGGAGCGTGCCCTGCGAAGAGTGCTGGATCAGGCCGTAGATGAGCCTGAAGAGGAAGAGGAAGAGTTGTGGTCACCATCACCACCACCAGAAACAGCCTTACCATCGCTTGCTGGACCTGCGGCAACACTGGAAGAGGAGTGTGAGGAAGAGGAGTCAGAGGAGGAATGTGGCTTTGAGGAGGAGGAACACCAACCACAGCAGGCATCCCAGGGTGCTCGTTGTCACCTATCTGGTACCCGTGGTGTTGTACGTGGCTGGGGGGAAGAACACACCTTCAATGACATCAGTGAGGACGAGGAATTGGACATGAGTAGCTCGGCATCCAACCTTGTGCAAATGGGGTCTTTCATGCTGTCATGCCTGTTGAAGGACCCTCGTATAAAAAGGCTGAAGGAGAACGACCTGTACTGGGTGGCCACGCTACTAGACCCCCGGTATAAGCAGAAAGTCTCTGATATGTTACCCAATTCCCGGCAGTTGCAAAGGATGCAGCAGCTACAAAATAAGTTGAAAAGTATGCTTTACACAGCATATAAGGGTGATGTCACAGCACAACGGGAATCCAACAGGGGAAGAGGTGAAAGTAATCCTCCTCCTACCACCACAACCACGCCGGCAAGGACAGGATGCTTTACAGACGTCTTGTTGATGGAGGACATGCGGAGCTTTTTTAGTCCTATGCATCGCCACAGCCCTTCGGGGTCCACCCTCAGAGAACGACTCGACCGACAGGTAGCAGACTACCTTGCCTTAACTGCAGATATCAACACTCTGAGGAGCGATGAACCCCTTGACTACTGGGTGTGCAGGCTTGACCTGTGGCCTGAGCTATCCCAATTTGCCATTGAACTTCTGGCCTGCCCCGCTTCAAGTGTGCTGTCAGAAAGGACCTTCAGCGCAGCAGGAGGTATTGTCACTGAGAAGAGAAGTCGCCTAGGTCAAAAAAGTCTTGATTACCTCACGTTTATTAAGATGAATGAGGCATGGATCCCGAAGGGACTGACAGTGGGGGATGCATTTGACTAAAAAAGGCCTGGTGATGACTGAGATGCCTTGGGCTAAAAATGGTCCACACGCTGCTGTATTTAATCATTCTCTGCATGCCGGATGACGTCTCCGCCACCACCTACGGTTCAAGCCGCAATGTTTTAGTGCACTTTCTGCCTTGAAAACCTCAATTTTTCAGGCCGCTGCTACAGCAGCGGCTGCAACAATACCTACTTTTTCATGCATGTGTACATGCCTAATTTTTCTGGCCTCTGGTGCTACACTGTGGCTGCAAAAAAACAAAAACAAAAAAAAAGGCACATACATGTGTCAATTCCCCTTCGTGATCGTTACCTTGTCGTGGTGAAGGGGCTTGCGTATCACAATGAAGCGATCACCTCTAGGAGTGTGTTGGCACACCCCAGATGATAAGGTCGTTGCTTCATTGTGAACAGACCAAAAGCGATCCGCAGGATAATTTTTCATAGAAAAAACATTCATTTTCTTTCATTCTTTCTGCGGAGCTGGGTATTTTTTGGCCGCGTTACTGAATGCTCATGAACAATAGCTGTAGGCTCATGCGTCCTTTTGCGGAGGTGACAACCCTGGTGGTCAGTCGAACCCAAGGCAACATCATCAACCTCATCCCATATGAGTTTTTTCTGGAGCGTGCCCTGCGAAGAGTACTGGATCAGGCTGTAGATGAGCATGAAGAGGAAGAGTTGTGGTCCACTCCCCATCACCACCAGAAGCAGCCTTGTCGTTGTCAATTGCTGGACCTGTGGCAACGCAGAGAGAGGAGTCTGAAGAAGAGAAGTCAGAGGAGGAAGGTGGCTTTGAGGAAGTGGAATACCAGCCACAGCAGGCGTCCCAGGGGGCTTGTTCTCACCTTTCGGGGACCATTGGTGTTGTACGTGGCTGGGTGGAGGAAGAGACCTTCAATGATGTCAGTGAGGACAAGGAACGGGACATGGCTAGCTTGGTATCCAACCTTGTGCAAATGGGGAGTTTGCGGTTGTGCAAATGGACTGACTGACTGTTGTTAAACGGGGAGTTTGGTCTGTCAGAGTTTTGTCTGTCACTGTGAAGCGGGCGTAACCCTTACACTACTTGACGGATAAAACATCATACCTGATCGTATTCACACACTGGATGTTTTAAAGCACGTTATTCCAAACAATTTAGGAATGTTAGGTGATTTATGCCCTTTATGGATCAAAACCCAACTCTGCGTCAACTACGTAATTTTCCATGGGAGTTTTGCCATGGATCCCCCTCCGGCATGCCACAGTCCAGGTGTTAGTCCCCTTGAAACAACTTTTCCATCACTATTGTGGCCAGAAAGAGTCCCTGTGTGTTTTAAAATTCGCCTGCCTATTGAACTCTATGGCGGTTCGCCCGGTTCGCCGGTTCGCGAACATTTGCCGATGTTCGCGTTCGCGAACGGCGAATTTTAGGTTCGCGACATCACTATTCCACATTAGCACTGCAGCCAGAGAGAAAGTCAGGAAGAACATGGTTCCTCTATGGCTTCTGTTAGGCCTGCCAGAGACCCCTACCGCTCCTCCGGTTTCTTGACCAGTAGTCTTGTTATCCCAGTATCAGGTGGAGGAGCAGATAGGGTCCTGCAGCTGAAATATCGGGACCACAAATGAAAGTGCAACCAGCAAACTTAGGGAACAACAAATAAGAAAAGACTCACGGTTTGGAGTAGGTCGGGAGCCAGATCCCAAGGGAGCGAAGTCCAGAAGAGTAGTCAGGAACAAGCCAAGTTCGTTAGCCAGAGCTGGTACAGTCCAAAAAGGTAATCTGCAGAGAGGTCAACAGCGAGCCGAGATCAATAGCCAGAGCCGGTACAGTCCAAAAGGGGTAATCCAAAGAGAGGTCCAGGTAAGCCAAGGTCAGCAAGGAGAGCAAAACATACACAGCATACAACAGGAAGTAAAACCTATACTCAGGCACTAGCAGGAAGTAGAAGAGGGAATATATAGGTCAGGGGACGAGGTAACTGACTACAGCTGGCCACTGGGTGGAGCAAGAGTCTCATACGAAAAGGTAGGAGATAGTGAGAAACAAGCCCAGAATAGGAAGCAGGGAAGGATCCAGAACACAGCAGACCACAAGATCAATTCCCAGTCAAGGCGTGACAGTTTCCTGGGTCACTGGGGAAGCTATCCAATTGGAGGCTGACGCCCCATGTGAGATGAGCATCCACCTTGTGTACAAGGCTGGTCCAAGACATTGTGCTGCCTGGGTCCAAGAATGAAATGCTGCCCCCCCTCCCCCCCGAAAAAAAATTCACGCCCTCCAAAAAAATTCACGCCCTCCAAAAGGCCCCCACATTCTATAGGACTATGAAAGCAGTCAGAGGGGTGTGAGTGTGTACGGAGTGACAGCAGGACAGAGAAGTAGGCACTGGGCAGATGAGTGCACCAGGCTTTCTCCTGTCTATAGTGCCATAGTGCCCTGCAGTGCTGTGGGCATGGTACAGGAGAATGCAGTGCTGCAGGCATGGTACAGGAGAATGCAGTGCTGTGGGCATAATACAGAAGAATGCAGGACTGTAGGCATGGTACAGGAGAATGCAGGGCTGTGGGCATGGTACAGGAGAATGCAGGGCTGCTGGCATGGTACAGAAGAATGCAGGGATGTAGGCATGGTACAGGAGAATGCATGGCTGTAGGCATGGTACAGGAGAATGCAGGGCTGCGGGCATGGTACAGGAGAATGCGGGCATGGTACAGGAGAATGCGGGGCTGCGGGCATGGTACAGGAGAATGCGGGGCTGCGGGCATGGTACAGGAGAATGCAGGGCTGCGGGTATGGTACAGGATAATGCGGAGCTGTGGGCATGGTAGAGGAGAATGCGGGGCTGCAGGCATGGCACAAGAGAATGCGGGGCTGCGGGCATACTACAGGAGATGCAGTGCTGCGGACATGTACCATGCCCGCAGCACTGCATCTTCTGTAGTATGCCCGCAGCCCCGCATATTGGCAGGTAGTGTGGCTGTGGAGCAGTCTCACTTACCTGTTCCTAAAGGCGCCTTAGGATTTAAAAATGGCGCCAACATGTCACCGCACATGCGCCGCCGCCCGGGAAAGCCCGTACATGTTCGGCTATTCCCGGAAATAGCCGAACGTTTACAGGCTTTCCTGAGCGGCGGCGGTGCATGTCAGGCTGGCCGCGGACTTTTTTTTTTTTACTCGAGTATGAGCCGAAGAAGAGAAGAGGCGGCCGGGGGCCGCCCCTCTCTAAGTGCCGCCTGGGTCCCAAGGTCCCACTGGGTCCCATGGAAGGGCCGGCCCTGCTTGTGTAATAGGTAGAGTCTATTTAAGGCCCTGGCTCCCAGGGTTAATGTGCATTTTGCGAGTTGGCAGAGTAGGGAAAAATACCCAGTCTGTTATGGACAGTAGTAGCATTAGGGAAAGGTTCCTGATGAGGAGAGAAAGCGTAGCATTGTATCTCTTCTGGACACCTTCCCAACTGGGCATTAGACGGCCAGGCTGCATTCTGTCCTGTCTCAAAAGACATCAGTCTGGCTGGAATCAACTTCTTCCACGTGGCTGGAAACCGTGAGTTCACCTGGCTGGTTAGCCTTCCCACCAGGTTTGTTGTGAACCATTGCTGCATTACTTGCACCTGCCTGCATATATATATTAATGCCTCTGCATCACGCTGCCCCCAACTACATACCCACTTACTCCTCTGTAACCGAGGAGGGAGCCATTATTGTCACCCAGGCTGATCTACTGATGTGGATTTACAAACATATCCTTCCCTCTTCATCTCTATTACATGCAGCAGGGCAATTACAGTATACACTTTTATTCAGTATATACAGTATACACTTTTATAGGACCCCCTCCTTGTGTCATGAATCTCACCCCTGCCCCAACCTCTCACAAAATAGAAAAGAAATTGGCATTGTGTAGCTCTCCTCTTACCTTAACTATGGGTTCTATAGCTGTGGCTGGCTTCTGTGGCTGGCTGGCTCCTGTGGATGGCTGGCTGGCTCCCTGCTGTGGGTGGCTTTCTCCCTGCTGTGGGTGGGTGCGCTGGATGACTGGCACCCTGCTGTGGCTTGCTCCATGCTGTGGGTAGGTGGATGGCTGACTCCCACGTCCTCTGTGGCTGACTCTTGTGGGTGACTGGGCTAACTCCTGTGGGTGGCTGGATGGCTCCTGTGGGTGGCTGGCTGGCTCCCGTGGATGGCTGGCTGGCTCCCTGCTGTGGGTGGCTGGCTCCCTGCTTTGGGCGGCTGGCTCCCTGCTGTGAGTGGGTGGTTGGCTAGCACCCTGCTGTGGCTGGCTGTCTCCCTGCTGTGGGTGAGTGTCTGGCTAGCTGACTCCTGTGTCCTCTGTGGCTGACTCCTGTGGGTGGCTGGCTGAAAAAAAAAAAAAAAACGGGTGGATGCGGCAACCATCTTTTGTGGACCCGGGCCCCTATAGCCTCACCATAGAAAGATGGGGGACCCACCCGATTAGAAGAAGCCAGAAGGTTTGCAGGCCCAGTGTGCGGAACCATGCAGCGCAACATACGTACTGATGTTGACGTCACGTAATGACATCACACGCGTGTGCTGCGCACTGGGCCTGCATGCAAACCTTCTTCTTTTTGGGCCCCCCATCTTCCTATGATGAGGCTATAGTGCTCGCTGGGGCCCCTGTCTGAAAAAGATGGCCGCCGCAGCTGCAAGTTTTTTTTTGCCCCTCAGTTCCAGCAGGCAGCTGGCCGAAAGGCCCACTGGTCAGCCGCCCTTGATTACAAGACAGTAAAAAAGATATTCATTCTATCATGGCTCTACTGCATAGTACTGTATTTTACTGTGACACTCAATAGCAGATACAATTGGCAGGTTAACATTGCTTATTGCTCTTGCCCTAACCCCTTTGAAAAACTAACAATATCAGCAACTATAGCTTCAGGCTTATTGATGTATAGTCCTACGGGATATTATTTATACATACCATATGTCTTAATGGGTGAATGTTGAGGTTGGTTAATTAAAGATTCCAGATGTGGCACAAATTGCTGACCTATTGTGAATGCAAGTTTAAAACTAATTGCATAGCAGATTTTGGTAACTAAAAAAAATACAAACCAAAATAGCTGTGCTTAAAGGGACCCTGTCAGTTTAAAATAATTCTGGCTCAAGAGTGCTACAAGAAAAGAGCTTCTAGACTACATTCGATCGACCATATAGGGGCAAGGAGAGTCGATTCTAGCTGGTGGTACTAAATGCTGCCTGCACAGTGTGGGGTGGATTTACAAAATTAAAAAAAGACTGTGCACTTTGCAAGTGAAGTTGCTCCAGAGCTTAGGAAATGAGCAGAAGTGCTGCTGACTTCCATTGCAAGCAAAATCATGTGCAAGCAGAACTGCTGTTTTTTAAATTTTCCTGGCTCATGATTGGGTATACTTTGCAAATTGAAGCGTTACCTCATTTACTTAGCTCTGGAGCAACTACACTTGCAGAATGCAATCACACTTTACTAAATGCACAGTCTTTTTGCCTTTAGTATACCCCCTGTGTGAAACCAGTAGCCACTGTTAGCAGGGGCTGTCAGATTTGTACTCTGTACAAATCAATGGCCAGCACCACTGCTGTTCACATGTAACTGCTCATCTGAGTGATTATATGAGAATAGAGCCTCTGGCCAGCCCGGGCACAGCCAGTGTGTATTCAGGGTCAGTCAGTTTTTATCAGTGGCGGCTGGTCTATTTAGGGAGCAGGGGCCCCGCCCCCCCCATCCAATGCGTCCGGCCTCCTAATCTGCATGCAGGGGCGCCGGATGCATGGAGTTCAATGGGATTTTTTTTTTTTGGCATCACCTGATTAGAGCCAGAGGCTCTAATAGGGGATGCAAAGGGTGGTCCCGGGGCGCAGAGCAGTGTGTCCCGAGCCCACCCATCGTGTGATAATAGCGAATGAAAATTCGCTATTGTCACACGATCCTCCTCCTGGCCAATCAGGAAGCGCGTCCGATACGCGCTTGCTGATTGGCTGCAAGGCAAACCCCTTGCCATTTTTTTTGGTTGAAAATGTAATCTTTATTTGCATAAAAGATATACAAAAAACAATACTTTGTCGGGGTACATTCTCCCCTGTACTGCGACGCAGCGCATAAATACACTTCATTACAATACATTTCCGGTCATACAAATAAATACATTCAATCAAATACATACATTCAGCGGTATGATGCCTAATGTGTTGTGCGGAGTAAGGATACCCCGTGCCATCACATCATGCATGACGCCGCAATACCCCTGAAGCATGAAACTAAAAACATTGTCTATACGTGCATTACTCAAACTGTATCAATACTATAACATTTCAAAAAAGCAACAGGTGTGATGGGGGGATGGGAGAGAGGGGTAAGGGGAGGGGAATGAAATCACAGGCCCGAAGCTTTATTGAATGGACAAAGACACACAAGGGAGAGTGGGGGAAGAGGAAATCTTCAGACCTCCTCTTCCTCCATGAGATCCATCAGGTTATAGTCTCTGAGCAGACTGTGAACCAGTCTGCGACAGTCCTCGATGGACATCCTCTCCCGCTGGTGGATAAGGCGCTTTCTGGCGCACCATAAAGCGTTCTTAAAGCAACACAACACCCGCCAGGCGTTGTCAATGTCCTCCTGTGTAAAAGTACCATGATTAAGTTTGATCAATAGTAGTATTGTTTTCAAATCTGGGATGGTTTACTTTTTTCGAATGCTTCAGAAGGTGTAAAAATACCCAAATATTTAAACTAAAAAATGTGGTTGTATATCTTCCTGTGCTGTTCCTATGTGTGTGTGTTCAAGCTGGATTATAAGAGCATGTACTTTGGTATATTCTGCCATAATACTTGTAGTGGAAATGTAAGGCAGGACCACTGTTGGGGTATGCATAAAAACAAAATGCACAGCATGTGCACAGTACAGAGAGAGATCGGGTGATACTAATGCCCCGTACACACGTACCGATTGTCGGCCGTAAATATTGTAAAGCCCCGTACACACGTACTGATCGTCGGCCGAACGATCGGCCGTCTTTTGTCCAGGGCTGTCGTGTCTGCTGAAAACTGCAAAAGACTGCACACGAATTTTGTCGGCCAACAACAGCCGACTGCAGAAGTGATGTCTTGTGATGGTTAACTTTCCTTGTCTTTTTTCTTTTCTGAGCATGCCCAGTCTTGCTAATCTGCTGTCTGTCGGCCGAAATCTGTACTGACTGGCGAACAATCGGCCGTTCTGGTGACGGCCAACAAAAATTTTAATGCCTGCACACCCGATTCTGTTCGGCCGAAAATGCGCTGTCGGCTGTCGGGGCATGCCCAGTCTTGCTCATCTGGCTTTTGTCGACCGAAATCTGTACTGACTGATGAACAATCGGCCATTCTGGTGTTGGCCAACAAAAATTTTATAGCATGCAGACCAGATTTTGTTCGGCCGAAAAGTCGCAGTCGGTTGTCGAAAGCATCACACTAACAAGCCGACAATCGGCCGATCGGACGTTGGCCGAATATTTACGGCCGACAATCAGTACGTGTGTACGGGCCTTAACAGTAAGGCCCCTTTCACACAGACGGACCGTTCAGATCCGCCTGTCCGTTTTTTTTTTGGCGGATCTGAATGGTCCCCCCATGCATCCCTGTGGGGCATCAAATATCAGCGGAGACATGTCCGCTGACATCTGATCCGTCAAATCTGGATGGATGGAAACCCTATTTTCCATCCGTCCAGCGGATTGGATCGGAATGGGATCGGATGAGAACGGACCGTCGGTCCGTTCCCATCCGATTCCCCCATAGAGATGTATGGGGAACTGACAGCTGTGTCTCCGCACACAGTGCAGAGAACAGCTGTCATCCTCCTGCTCAACGGGGGATCGGCGGATCGATCCCCTGCTGAGATAAACGGAGTCCATCCAACGGACGGATAGTGTGAAAGGGGCCTTAAGCCTCGTACACACGCAACAAATTTCCGCCGACCGGTCGTCCGTCTTTTGTCCAGAGTGGTGTCTGTTGGTTGGAATGTGCTCTAGACTGCACACGAATTTTCCCGCACGACAGAATTCTACTTCAGAAGTGATGTCATGTGTTGGATTGCTTTCTTTGTGTTCTTTCATCTCTGAGCATGCCTAGTCTTGCTCATAAGATTTTTCCCCATCGAAATCTGTACTAATGAGACGAAAATCGGACGTGTTTTGACGGTCGACAAAAATGATATAGCCTGTACACCAGGATTTTTTTGGCCAAAAAGTCGGAGTCGGTTGTCGGAAGCACCATACTAACAAGCCGAAAATCGGCAGATCGGTCGCCGGACGAAATTTCCCGGCCGACTTTCTACTCGTGTGTACGGGGCTTTACTATGGACAAATGTTGTCCTGCCTCGTCAAATTAGGAAGACAAGAAAAGCTATTCAAGCCTGCCTAATCAAGAATTTGAGTGCTGCTGGCACTACTGAACCTGCCAACCCTAATGAAACACCCTCTCCACAAACCATGCTATACCCCAAATAATAATATTGCTCCCAAAATAACTAAAACTCTACATCTTTTGCTTAGTAAAAAAGATTATTCAGGAATGGAAAATAAAAGCACCAAAGTGAAAGTGTCAAAAAATAAAGAAAATGGAGGGGACAAAACTATTCCTGCATGGCTAGAGTCAAAATGGCAGCCTCCCCCTTCTTCCCTCTATTTATAGGGTTATTTCCGCATTTGCATCATCACGCACAACCCGTCATGGCGCAAATTTGCGTCACGATGCTACAGCAGAATCGTGTCTTGATGCAAATTTGCATCCAGATGCGATTTTGGTGGGGAATATCATCATCTAGTGGCAGTAGCGGCTGGTGCTCAAAATTTTTGGGGGGGCGCAAAAAGAAAAATGTAATAGGTATTGCTTCGCGTCAAAAAACGCAGTAAAAAATTGCGTGACTTTGAAGTCATGGTACAGGCATGGCACAGGTGATGGTATAGGCATGGCATAGGTGATGGTACAGGCATGGCACAGGTGATGGTATAGGCATGGCACAGATATGGTATAGGCATGTCACAGGTCATGGTACAGGAGATGGTATATGCCCCCTTTCAATGCAGTGACCAGCGTACATGCCCCCTTTCAATGCAGAGACCAGTGTACATGCCCCCTTCAATGCAGAGTTCAGCGTGCGTGCCCCCTTCAATGCAATGAACATTGTGCGGTGCCCCCTTCAATGCAATAAACACTGTGCTATGCCCCCTTCAATGCAATAAACACTGTGCTGTGCCCCCACAATGCAGAGTTCAGCGTGCATGCCCCCTTCAATGCAGAGTTCAGCGTGCGTGCCCCCTTCAATGCAATGAACATTGTGCTGTGCCCCCTTCAATGCAATAAACACTGTGCTATGCCCCCTTCAATGCAATAAACACTGTGCTATGCCCCCTTCAATGCAATGAACACTGTGCTGTGCCCCAACAATGCAGAGTTCAGCGTGCATGCCCCCTTCAATGCAACACTGTGCTGTGCCCCCTTCAATGCAATAAACACTGTGCTGTGCCCCCTTCAATGCAACAAACACTGTGCTGTGCCCCCTTCAATGCAATAAACACTGTGCTGTGCCCCCTTCAATGCAATAAACACTGTGCTGTGCCCCCTTCAATGCAATGAACACTGTGCTGTGCCCCCACAATGCAATGAACACTGTGCTGTGCCCCCTTCAATGCAATAAACACTGTGCTGTGCCCCCTTCAATGCAATAAACACTGTGCTGTGCACCCTTCAATGCAATAAACACTGTGCTGTGCCCCCTTCAATGCAATAAACACTGTGCCCCCTTCAATGCAATGAACACAATGCAGAGTTCAGCATGCATGCCCCCTTCAATGCAACTGTGCTGTGCCCCCTTCAATGCAATAAACACTGTGCAGAGTTCAGCGTGCGTGCCCCCTTCAATGCAACTGTTCCGTGCCCCCATCAATGCAGAGTTCAGCGTGCGAGCCCCTTTCAATGCAGAGCGCCACAGCATTGTCCCCAATCACTGCAGAGCGCCACAGCATTGTCCCCAATCACTGCAGAGCGCCACAGCATTGTCCCCAATAATTGCAGAGTGCCACAGCATTGTCCCCAATGATTGCAGAGTGCCACAGCATTGTCCCCCAATGATTGCAGAGCGCCACAGCATTGTCCCCCAATGATTGCAGAGCGCCACAGCATTGTCCCCCAATGATTGCAGAGCGCCACAGCATTGTCCCCCAATGATTGCAGAGCGCCACAGCATTGTCCCCCAATGATTGCAGAGCGCCACAGCATTGTCCCCCAATGATTGCAGAGCGCCACAGCTTTGTCCCCCAATGATTGCAGAGTGCCAGCATTGCCCCCCAATGATTGCAGAGCGCCACAGCATTGTCCCCCAATGATTGCAGAGTGCCAGCATTGTCCCCCAATGATTGCAGAGTGCCAGCATTGTCCCCCAATGATTGCAGAGCGCCAGCTTTGTCCCCCAATGATTGCAGAGTGCCAGCATTGTCCCCCAATCATTGCAGAGTGCCAGCATTGTCCCCCAATGATTGCAGAGTGCCAGCATTGTCCCCCAATGATTGCAGAGTGCCAACGTGCGTGCTCCCTTCAAACTTACCTGGCGGCGGGGCGGCTCAGCTTCTTCCTCTTCTGCGGCGGGTCCTTCTCCCTCGTCTCGGTGGCGGGAACCGGCGGGCAGCCTGCTCCCTTTAAACTTACCTGGCGGCGGCGCGGCTCAGCTTCTTCCTCCTCTTCTGCGGCGGGTCCTTCTCCCTCGTCTCGGCGGCGGGAACCGGCGGGCGGCCTCTCCTTTTCTCTGAGCGGCGGTGACGGTGAGTGACTGACGCACGCACCGGCACCGCCCCCATTGCGACGTCAGTGATATCCTGGATGATGATTGGTCCAGCATTGTCCCCAATGATTGCAGAGTGCCACAGCATTGTCCCCAGTGATTGCAGAGCGCCACAGCATTGTCCCCCAATGATTGCAGAGCGCCACAGCATTGTCCCCCAATGATTGCAGAGCGCCACTGCATTGTCCCCCAATGATTGCAGAGCGCCACAGCATTGTCCCCCAATGATTGCAGAGCGCCACAGCATTGTCCCCCAATGATTGCAGAGCGCCACAGCATTGTCCTCCAATGATTGCAGAGCGCCACAGCATTGTCCCCCAATGATTGCAGAGCGCCACAGCATTGTCCCCCAATGATTGCAGAGCGCCACAGCTTTGTCCCCCAATGATTGCAGAGTGCCAGCATTGCCCCCCAATGATTGCAGAGCGCCACAGCATTGTCCCCCAATGATTGCAGAGTGCCAGCATTGTCCCCCAATGATTGCAGAGCGCCAGCTTTGTCCCCCAATGATTGCAGAGTGCCAGCATTGTCCCCCAATCATTGCAGAGTGCCAGCATTGTCCCCCAATGATTGCAGAGTGCCAGCATTGTCCCCCAATGATTGCAGAGTGCCAACGTGCGTGCTCCCTTCAAACTTACCTGGCGGTGGGGCAGCTCAGCTTCTTCCTCTTCTGCGGCGGGTCCTTCTCCCTCGTCTCGGCGGCGGGAACCGGCGGGCGGCCTGCTCCCTTCAAACTTACCTGGCGGCGGCGCGGCTCAGCTTCTTCCTCCTCTTCTGCGGCGGGTCCTTCTCCCTCGTCTCGGCGGCGGGAACCGGCGGGCGGCCTCTCCTTTTCTCTGAGCGGCGGTGACGGTGAGTGACTGACGCACGCACCGGCACCGCCCCCATTGCGACGTCAGCGATATCCTGGATGATGATTGGTCCAGGCTGTAGACTGGAGCAATCACAGCCAGGATATCAGAAAGTGGGGGTGTCCAACCGCAAAGACTTGCGCCCAGGATACCCCCCTACCCCTCAGAAGGCAGCCAATCGGCGCCTCTTCTGGGACGTAACCCCACCCCCCCCCCCTTAGCAACCAGTTCCTTCAGGCAAGGCCGGCGAACCCAATTTTTTTTTTTGAACAACTTTATTTGTTCGTTTTGTTTTTTTTTTCTTTTTTTTTTTTTTTTTTTTTTTTTTTTTTTTTTAGGGGCCGCCACTGTCTAGTGGGGAAAATCCAGAAAACGATCTCCCAATCTGGGGAAATGTCAAAAATTCACCCAAATCTCCAAGAGACCTCTAATACAAGTCCATATAAAGAGGCATTGAGACAATTGGATAAGGACATCGGAGTATTCCTTCTTTCTATCCTCAGTCTTTTCTAACCATTTTTGACAGTCCAAAACCTTATAGGCTTATAATAAATTTAAAGGGGAACCCAGAATGCACAACGGAAAACCTAATTATTTCTTATTAAAGGGCAGATAAGTAAAACCCTCATTCTAGCCTGATGGCGCACGCAAGTTAGGTATAGGTAGGTATATTTTAAAGTGAAGGGAGCGCTGATAATGAATAAATAAATGAATAAATATAGCTGCAACTAAATCCGATTACCCTGTAGGATAAATATGTGTACAAATTGATAAATGTGTAGTGCGCTAAATTATAAAGCCAGTGCATATAAATAGGTGTAAAAACCAAATGACTGAAATAAATTGGGATCTTGAACACAAACAGTCCATAAAAAAGTTCATAAAAGTCCTAAAGTGCAAATAATCACATCCGTGCTTGAATGAAGGATCCCAGTGAACTCTACAACATAAAATGCTTGATTTGAAAAGTGCAGGTGTTCCCCTTACCGGACGGGTGAAAATAAGGTGCAATAAATTCTCCACAAAAACATGAGTGCAGTGATGAAGATAGACCAGCTCTGCCCACCTCGTGATCAGTCAGGAGTATATATCCTCTTACCAGATCAGATTAAGGTATAGGTATAAATAACCACTGGATATCCTTTCCACCATCAGCTGTGTGTATAATGGATGTTCCCCCAATTTTGGCTTCCTGTTATCCCGTGGAGGTAAACCTTCGCCCCGGTATCCACAGGTATTCCCAAAATGAAAAGAGGGGACAGAAAACAATGACCCCTTGGTTATAGGGGGTCAGTGTAGGCAGAATGATAATCATCAGAAGCCAATATTCCAGAGTAGATTTGAGCCCTCCTGGAGGATCCACCTTACAATCGCCAATATGCTGCTATACTTCAGAATCCTTAGCCAGCCCCACGTTCAGGAATGTCTGTTAACGCTGCCTTGACTCCAGCCGACGCTAGCCAGCGCTCACTGACGCTCAGAACACACTATAACTTGACTGAAGTGCTGAATCCTCAACTCTTGGTCCAGAAGATTCAGGACTGTGGAGCATAGAACTACTCACACTACTGCAATGCAAAGTCTCTGACCACTCTCTCCAGCCTGGCACTGGCTGGAGGTAGCTTGCCGTGGATTACTGTATAGCTGCAACTCTCAACTGGTACTCTGTACAATTCAGGGCCCAAACCGCAGGTGCCCCCTTTACACTTTTAGCTCTTTAGGGTCCACTAACTATGTACCCCCTCTATTACTTCAGGGTCCTCAACCTAGGTACCCCCTTTCAGCTAGCTGGCACTGGATCCCAGAACCTCCTCCGGAGTGGTCTCCTCTAACTCTCCAGGCAGACCCCCAGGGGCAATCCTCAGTACTCACAACCTGTGTAGGCTTTCCTGGGACTGGACCCCTCTCGCTCTCCGCTGGTTCTCGGCACACCGGATCCCCTCAGCTCAACTCAGCCTTCTCTGGATTCTCAGGCGAAACCCAGAGACATCCACTTCCTCAGACAGGAGGAGAGATAGTCATTCTCTCCCTCCTGGGACTCTGCTCCCACCAAAGACACCATGTCACGCGCTTCCCCCAAACTTATACCCACTCCCAGAATCCCTTGCAGCATAATCTGCCTTCTGGTGTAGTTTCAAGCTTGGATGTGCCCCCTGATTGGGTTTCCTTCACTGCCCTATCAGAAGCCTCTAATAGAGCCAGTGGGGAGACTCCCCTCACAGGAGACACACTTTAAAACAATGACAACCTACCAAGCAAAAAGAAACACGGCCCTGCTGTTAGGCAGACAGGCCCACTATGCTTTTACCTAGTACCTACATGTAGGGTGCTACATGTAATTTTCTAATTTTCTGAGATACTGAATTATGGGTTGTTACTAGCTTGGGTTTAAAGAAAGAAATGCTTGAAATATATCACTCTGTAATTATCCATATAATATATGTTTCACTTTTTGAATTGAATTTCTGAAATACACTAACTTTTTGATGATATTCTATTTTTTTTAGATGCAGCCATACATTGGTATATCTGGCACTAAGCGATCCTTTGGCTGCACTTGATTGTGTTTTTTTAACACAACATGGAAAACATGACATAACAACTACTTACCTCTTTGTCTTGAAGTCATTGTCAGTCCAGGTGAACAGGGCAGTGGTGCAGGGGGAATTTACTCTGTGGATTTATACTAGTAATACATGTTGGGCTGGTGGACCAGAGCAGATCTTTCACTATTCAGACATCAGTCTGAGCATAGCTCCCAAATATCCCTGATTTTGAAGGACTGTCCCTCATTCAGAACAAAGTCAGAGTAAGACAAGTAGCCTTTGACTCCTGGTGGGCATTATACAACTACCTGCTCCCCATTCAGATCTGCAAGCACAACTGCCAAAAGGGAAGTCTTCCACTACAAACTTCCTTTGAGAATCAGAGATGTCACATGCTCAAGTGCTCAGAACTGGAAAGGAAGAGGATGCTAGAGAATGTGAAAAGGTGTGTCATAACCCATGTCCTTTAGGAGCTGCTCACCATTTCCACTATTTACTGTCTACTCTTTACGTGGTATGCTTTCTTTTTCCCAAAGGAATCTGTCCCTGCTATCAAAGGGTCCTTGACTGTGTTTCCCCTACAGGCCGAAGATGATTAGTTCTCCCCAGTAACAGCAGACCAATCCTATAGCCCTTAAAGCGGTAGTAAACTCATTCAGAGCATTTCATTTAAATACATCAACAGCAGTAACATGTCATTTTCGATGTAATTGAGTGAAAGGAATCAATTGCACGTTTTGCTAACCTTTATAATTTCATATTTTATGTTCGGATTTCTTGAAATTACAGCGCCGCCATCCTTGCTGTGGTTTTCTCCTGCAGATTGCTGCTGTATTTCCGCCCACAGTATGTGTATTCTTCCTAAATCCCGCGCATGCGCAGTAGACACCGAAACCAAGCCTCGTTTTGGTTTCATTCACCATTTGGACAACCAATAGGAGGCTCCCCCCCTTCTCCACAATCTAATAATAGGTAAGTCTCGCGGGAGCACGGGGCTGACGTCTAGTAGAGGAAATGACGCAGCCCCGCAATAGACACTGAATTATTCCGGCAAGCAATTATTCCGGAAAAGAAGATCAAAATGAGCATGCGCGAGTGACGTAGTTTATTGCATTGATCTAAATCGAAGGAGAATGGCAGAAGTGACAGGTAGGGGAAAAGGTTGGTCATATAATACTGACACAGATCATTTGGATAATGCAATGTTGTAAAATCGATGATACTACCGCTTTAAAGGCTAAGTACACCTTTCTGACAAATGTTACATCCATGTTTAGGTAATAGCCAACAGGTCCAAGTCAGCAGGCCCCCACCCCCAAACTACCCCTTTATTACAGTGGGAGTTCTGCTAACTAAAGGACCCTGTGTATTTTTTAATTTGGTGCATTTGTGCATGGCTCCACCTGCACAGCTGCATCCAGGGCCTTTTGAAGGAATTTGGGGGCCCCAAGCAAAATGGACATGGAGGCCCCCCCGCACACACGCAAAGCCTACAGGAACCACAGCATAGCCATACAGTTTAAGTTCACCCACACTTTATATAAATAAAAAAATGAGTACAGTGCAAATACTGCTTGAAAAAAATATTAGAAATTTGAACATTCTCAACAATTGAACATTTGCAAAAAACACAACTGTACCATAAAATCAAATATACATTAAAAAGTGCACAATAACTATTGTGAGAATGCGAGAAGGATTGACAGATTTGGGGCAGTGAGGGAGGGAAAGCAGTAATTGAGGCGGGCACTGATATAGTAATGGAGGGCTATGAAGGAGGGCAGTAGAAGGCAAGGCAGACTGGTATCCACTAAGATCTCTGATCATCTTATACAACTTTATATTTTTCATTAAACTTAAGTGACCCCTATACAAAAAGTTGCCAGATATTATCTATTATCGCCCCTCCCGTTCCCCCACCATGTGCCCTAGATGATACCAGGGGGACTTTTTTCTTATGCTATGGGAATATCCAGCTGTCTGTTAACAGGTAGGTATTGTTCCCAATTGGACAATAGGTCCAATTTTTGCACGAAAAAATGGAGTGACAGACTGTCAGTGTGATCATACCTGTCTCTGGCCTGGTCCGGTCCATGTGTGTGAGGAGGATGTGATGACTCGTGGTGTGACTCTCTCTGGCGAAGTTCACGGGCCTGGTGGGGTGGCGCCACTCCCACGCACTTTAGGCCGCCTAGGCTGGGGCGGGGCTGGTGCGCACTGCGCAGATGCGCGCCGCCGCCACGCACTCTCCCCCTAGCGAGCCGGCGCCGCATGACGTCATGCTGCTCCTCCGCTGTACGCCCGCCCGCCGGCCTGTCACAGGCCGTCTGTGTGTTGTGAGGCCGGCCTGTGTGGGTGAGGCGCGGCGCGCGGCCACGGAGTTTGTGTTTTGGGTTTTTGGGATAATGTCAGTCTGTGTCTTGGGTCTTGGGGCCCCAGGCCAGCTCGGGGCCTCAAGCAATTGCTTGTTTTGCCTGCCTTGACGCGACGGGCCTGGCTGCATCATTCATTCACAGGGTCTCTGAAGGAAAAATTACAATCCCCATCTGCCACCATGGCAGAGAGACTTTAAGATCTCATTGGAGTACAAGTGCAGTGACATCACTCAACGTCTATTTACACTTGCCCAGCCCCATTAGTGAAGGTCCTTCACCTATTGCACCCACAATCCAGTGGTCATGGTTGTAAAGCTTGGCAGGCTCCAATGTGAAAAATAAATGCAATTTTTTTTTTTTTAAATCAATGGGTGTGCATTTGTTATTCTTTGTACATTGGACCCTGCAAAGCATTGCAGCTGTGATCAGTGGATCAGTTTATCCTGTTTCTTGGCACAGGGAATCAATGTGAATTTAGGGCTCTTTCACACTATCCATCCGTCGGACGGACTCCGTTTATCTCAGCGGGGGATCGATCCGCTGATCCCCCCCTGAGCAGGAGGATGACAGCTGTTCTCTGCGCTGTGTGCGGAGACACAGCTGTCAGTTCCCCACACATGTCTATGGGGGAATCGGATGGGAACGGACCGTCAGTCCGTTCCCATCCGATCCCATCCGTTCCGCTGGACGAATAGAAAATAGGGTTTCCATCTGTCCAGATTTGACGGATCGGATCGGATGTCAGCGGACATGTCTCCGCTGACATCCAATGCCCCATAGGGATGCATAGGGGGGGACCGTTCAGATCCGCCCAAAAAAACAGACAGGCGGATCTGAACGGTCCGCCTGTGTGAAAGGGGCCTTAAGGTCAAACAACTGTAGTTCTTGCTCTTGTCATTGCTTCTGTTTTCTACTTCCTGTCTATAATTGTTTTGTTCTTAGGGCTTGATCACATCAGCTGCATTAAGCTGTGTTGATCAGCACTTATTAACACAGGTTCAATGCAAGGACCCAATGCCCTGCTAATACCATATATGTGTGTTGTGCATAACAATGCATACATAATAACTTTTTGCATTGCCCCTAAACAACACATTCCAGAGGGCATGCATTAAATGGATCAGAATGCATGTGGACTGGTGTGAACAGGCTCCTTTGGCCCGTACACACGTGCAGATTGTCGGCCGACAATGTTCGGCCGCCGAACGATTGGCCGATTTTCGGCTTGTTAGTATGATGCTTCCGACAGCCGACAGCGCACTTTCGGCCGAAAAGAATCTGTCGTGCAAGCATTAAAATTTTTGTATGCCGACACCAGAGCGGCCGATTGTTCGCCAGTCAATACAGAATTCGGCCGACAGACAGCAGATTTGCAAGACTGGGCATGCTCAGAAAAGAAAAAACACAGGGAAAGTTAACCATTACATGACATCACTTCTGCAGTCGGTTGTTGTCGGCGGACAAAATTCTTGTGCAGTCTTTTGCACTTTTCAACAGACCCGGGGACAAAAGACGGCCGATCGTTCGGCCGACAATCTGCACGTGTGTACGGGGCATTAGTGTCAAAAATAAGGCAGGATCTTTCTTTTAAAATGTTTAAAATTAGGTGTCTGTTAAGACTTTGCATTTAGCAACCTTGCTGATCTCTAAATAAATAGCCAAGCAACCACTCTGAGTAAGAAGAAAGTATCCTTCCGACTTTATTTGCTTGCTAGTTGCAAGTAGAAATTGAATAGGTTACTAAAGTTAAGAAAATTCTCGTACGACAGAATAACAATTTGGAAGTGATGTAATGTGTTGTAATGTATTTGTATTGTATTTTTGGATGACAACTATACTGATTAAACAAAAATTATTCGATCTACTATCATACAAGAAAAAATTTTGTGCTTGTCTGATCGGATAATATTGGATGAACTGTCATGATCGACTATCGAAAGTTGTGTAGTAACGAGTGGATTATTGTACGATCGCTTCCAAAACAGTATTTTACATATGATTTTCAGATCGTGTGTACGGGCCATAAATCTTATGACTCTTATAAAGCTTTCACCATGGATGTGTTTTGAATACATGCTAATACATATACATTAGAGTTGGGTAAACGGTTCGGCCTGAGCATGAGCATCAGCCCGCCTAATGACCACAATGCACTGCGCCTCCGCACAGTGCATTGGAAGCCCTGATTAGCTGAAGCAATTAAAGTTTTGCTCAATCAGGGCACAGAGCACTGTTAGAGCCATGATTGGAGAAAGTAATGATGACTCTATCCAATCATGGCTCATTGCTCCTAGTCCTGCCCCACACTATAAATATATTCTCCCCGTAGTGGCCATTTGCAGTGTGATATTGGCGTGGAGAGAGGTAGAACAGGGCTCTTTTCAGTGCCGCTAGCAAGTTAGTGTGCTTTAGTGCTTCTATTGTCAGTGTAGAATATCAGTTGAGCATGAATCTAGTGATAGTTCAGTGTGAGTGTAGTGTGACTATTCATTTTTACTTTAGTGTCACTTTAGTGTGAGTGTAGTGTAACTATTAATTTTTACTTTAGTGTCACTTTAGTGTGAATCTAGTAATAGTTCAGTGCGAGTGTAGTGTGACCATTCATTTTGACTTTAGTGTCAGTTTAATTTGTCAGGGCAGGTTTCCTGCAGTATACAATTAGGTCCATATGTATTTGGACACAGGAACAATTTTAGATTTTTCAGGTATTTATCAAAACATTTTGAAGCTATAGTTATATAATGGATATGGGTATGGGTCAGGTTTAATTTGAGAGTATGTACATCCAAATCAGATGGGAATTACAGCTCTTAAGAATAGCCACCCCCCTTTTTCAAGGGACCAAAAGTAAATGGACAAGTAAATCAAAAGCTGTTTCATTGCCAGGTGTGGGCTACTTCTTCGTTATTCATCAATTAGGCAGGTAAAAGGTCTGGAGTTGATTCTAAAGCACCGTACACACGTATCGATTGTCGGCCGTAAATATTCGGCCGACGACCGATCGGCCGATTGTAGGCTTGTTAGTATGATGCTTCCGACAGCCGACAGCGCATTTTCGCCCGAACAGAATCTGTCGTGCAGGCATTAAGATTTTTGTTGGCCAACACCAGAACGGCCGATTGTTCGCCAGTCAGTACAGATTTCGGCCGACAGACAGCAGATTAGCAAGACTGGGCATGCTCAGAAAAGAAAAAAGACAAGGAAAGTTAACCATCACATGACATCACTTCTGCAGTCGGCTGTTGTTGGCCGACAAAATTCGTGTGCAGTCTTTTGCAGTTTTCAACAGACACAACAGCCCTGGACAAAAGACGGCCGATCGTTCGGCCGACGATCGGTACGTGTGTACGGGGCTTAAGTGTGGTATTTGTATTTGGAACATATTGCTGTGAACCTACATCATGTGTTCAAAGGAGCTGTCCATGCAAGTGAAACAGGCCATTGTAAGGCTTTAAAAACAAAACAAATCCATACATTCTGAGAAAAGAAGAATGCACTGGGGAGCTCAGTAACATAAAAAGGCCTGGACGTCCACGGAGGACAACAGTGGTGTATGGTCGCAGGATCCTCTCTATGGTAAAGAAAAACCCATTCACAACATCCAGACAAGTGAAGGACACTCTCTAGGAGGTGGGTGTATCATTGTCAAAGTCTACAATCAAGAGAAGACAAGCCAAGACAAGAGCAAATACAAAGGGTTAACCGCAAGGTGCAAACCAATTATAAGCCTGAAGAATAAAAAAGCCAGATTAGACTTTGCCAAAAAAACATCTAAACAAGCCAGACCAGTTCTGGAAAAGCATTCTTTGGACAGAAGAAACTAAGACTAATCTGTACCAGAATAAGGGGAAGAAAAAAGTGTGGAGAAGGCTTGGAACAACCCATGATCCAAAGCACACAACATCATCTGTAAAACATGGTGGAGGCAGTGTGATGGCATGTTTGGCCTCCATTGGTACTGGGTCATTGGTGTTTATTGATGATGTGACAGAAGGCAGAAGCAGCCAGATGAATTCTGCAGTGTTTAAAGATATACTGTTAGCCCATATTCAGTCAAATGCAGCAAAGGTGATTGGACAGAGCTTCACAGTACAGATGGACAATGATCCAAAACACACTGCAAAAGCAACCCAGGAGCTTTTGAGGGAAAATAAGTGGAATATTCTGCAATGGCCGAGTCAATCAACTGATTTCAACCCAATTGAGCATGCATTTCACTTGCTGAAGGCAAAACTAAAGACAGGAAGACCAACAAACAAAGAACAACTGAAGACAGCTGCAGTTAGAGCCTGGCAAAGCATCAGAAAGGAGGAAACCCAGTCTTTGGTAATGTCCACGGGTTCCAGACTTCAGGTAGTCATTTCCAGTAAAGGCTTCTCAACAAAATACTAAAAATGAACATTTTATTTATGATTATATTCTTTTGCCTATTTACATTTGAGCCCCTGAAAATGTAGGGACTGTGTATAAAAATGGTTGCAGTTCCTAAAATTTGTACTTGATATTTATGTTCAACCCCCTTGAAATAAAGCTGAAAGTCTGCACTTCAAATTGATTTGGATTGTTTTGTTTTAATTTTATTCTGGTGGCATACAGAGCTAAAAGTATGAAAATTGTGCCTGTGTCCAAATATATATGGACCTAACAGTATATCAGTGCATTCCTGCACATTTAACGCAGTATATATCAGTGCATTACTGCAGTATATATTAGTGTGTTACTATACATTTAATGCAGTATATATCAGTGTGTATATATCAGTGCGTTACTTCATGTTTAATGTAGTATTCTTTAGTGCATTACTGCGCATTTAACACAGTATATATCAGTGGGTTACTGTACGTTTAACGCAGTATATTTGAGTGTGTTACTGCACGTTTAACACAGTACATATCAGTGCGTTACTGCATGTTTAACACAGTATATTTGAGTGCGTTACTGCATGTTTAACACAGTATATATTGCAGTTTATTGTAGTGTGTCAGTGAAGTGTGTCTGTGTAGTGAGCACTTAAGTTAAAGTGCACCAAACACCACTTTCCACTGAATAAAGTGTTTCTAGCAGCGTATGTGTCCACAGGCAAAGGTGGACATGGTCCATCCTCAGGCAAGGCATCATTTCCTCTGTTTAGTGATGTTGCCCGTGCCATCCAGCCACAGCATGCCGAGGAGGTGGTGGACTGTCTTCCTAAACCATAATCATCCTCCTCATCCTCCGTCACCCAAGCAGAAACTAGTGGGCAGTCCTCTGCAGCTGTCAGAATAGCTTACTCTGCCTCCTCGTCCACAGCTACCCCTGGCATAGCCCCAGCATCAGGCATGGAGGAGTCAGCTGAGTTATTCGAACACAGCGTCTTCTACTTTCATGGCACCATTTTGCCAGGTTGTCTCCAGTGATAGTGAGGATGGAGGGGATGATGATGATAAGGTCACTGATACGACTTGGGTGCCAGACATAGCTGTATATCTGGGTCAATGTTCAGTGAGTCAGGGCTGGATGACTCCTCCTGACAGCTCCTCTGGTGCCTCCCCCTGGTCTAGAAGGTTGTAGAAACTTCTAGAGCTAGTGGATGAAGATTAGGAGGGGCTGTCTGGAATATTTATGAGGGCCTTGGCCAATCCCCAGTAAAGGGCTGGCAGGGGGCAAGGTTTACCTCATAAATAGGCATGAGCCATGCTAGCAAGGGCAGTGGGGTGGAAGATGGAGATATAGTGCTGTGGATGCTGTCAGTGGCCCTCAGGGGAGCCCTCTAGTCTGGGGGGGGGGGGTGACCTTGGGCTGGGGCTTGGGTGCTAAAAAGGATCCTGCCATAACACACAGAGGTAGCCCTTCCTGGAGACACAGGAGTAAGAGAGAGAACAGTGTGAGTAGAGTAGCACTACTGGGGACTTACAAGGGGGAAGACTGCCACATGTAGCCAGTGTTCCCTGAACATAGCGGTGTGCCAAGTCTTTATCCCTTCCCTGGGAGATCTCCTGCAGATTCAGCCGGGTGGGCTGGTGAGGGTCAGTCTGGAGGACTGTGAAATAAGTTAGCCTGGAGGGCTAATGAAAGGGACAGCTGCTGCCAGGTGGGTTAACAGTAGCTGTAGAGGTGATACTGGGATCAGTAGCCACAGGAGGGAAAGTACAAGCTGTTCATGAAATCTCCCATCCCCATAAAAGTTATTAACCATCAATAAACCACAAAAACAAAGTCATGGAAACTTCTCTGTCTCTGGAGTGCCTGTGAAGATTAGGTGTGCCAGGCTGTGCAGGGTGGGGGGTCCAGTTCTTCTGCCACTCTTAAGGGTGTGCGCTACAAAGGATAGAAAATAAATCTTCAGTACACTGGAATGTTTCAAGATCCCTGAATGCTTGTCTTTGACAGTTTGTGTATGACATGTCTGCATTTTGTGAAATTGCCATGCTTTCTTAGAGAAATATCCACATTAATAATTTTCAAATTGCAATATCATCCTTCTAATATTTTATTTTTCTAACCCCAACTACATTTTTCTTTGAAAAGGCAAAATGTACATTGCTTCTGTGTCATTGCGTTTTTTTTTTTTTTTTTTTTTTAAGGAGTAAAAAATATACATATCAGTTCACATAAGAAAAGACCTGAGAGAAGCTAGATAAGACTAGACTGGGTGGATCAAATAATAACTGCCTGTTTGTCCCTTATGGCCTGTACACATGATCTGAGAATTGGACGACAGAACAGGGTTTTTTTTTTTTGCATGCTAGTCGCAAATCGAAAATTGTATTTTCGAATGACAACTGCACTGAATAAACGAAAATGGTATGATCAGGTATCGTACAAGAACCATTTTCGTGCATGTCCGATCGCATAATATCGCATGAACTCTCGTTATCAGGTCTCGAAAGCTCTGTTACAACATTTTGATTATTATACGATTTTTCGTCCCATTATCAGAACATGTGTACGGGCCATTACTTTTGACCTGGAACAAGCCAGCAACCGGAAAACTTTACACAATCTAAACTCCTTAAATTTGCCCTGGCCTAGTGACTCATTAGGGACTGAAGTTCTTAAAACTATATAACAGCCAGTATTAGTATTTTCAGAAAGAAAGATCAACAATGGCAACCAGTAGAAGTTTCCCTAAAGCTCAGTTGCACTTTTGTGTTTTATTACTCTGCCTGTTTTACTATGGCTGCCTAAAAAGTAGTGTATGTGTAGGTCTTTTTTTTCTTTTTGTGCTAGTGTTACAGCCCTATGTCAAACTGCCCTAGACCTTTGCTCTGACACAGGGAGCAGTGGTCCAGAACATTAGTGGTCCAGCACATTCTCTGAACAGGGCTCCAATAAACAATATTCATGCTCCTTGTCCAGCATTGTGAATTGGAGTACTTTGCAGGGGGGGGGGGGGGTGTTGAACAGCAGGAGATCTTGTTAGAATTAGAAACTCTGTATATAGCATTACAGAACAAACAGTGCACAGTCCACATGTATTATTCTATTCCTTAACTGCAAACAGGAAACATGAACTTTATTATATAGAGAAAAGACATAGGGGTTGATTTACTGTAGGCAAATAGACTGTACAATTTGCAAAGTAAAGTTGCACACTGCAAGAGCAGTTGCTCCAGAGCTTAGTAAATGAGCAAAAGCTCTGCTGACTGCCATCATCCAATCATGTGCAAGCAAAACTGCTGTTTTTTTTTAATTTTCCTTGCATGTGATTGGGTATTCTTTGCAAAGTGAAGCTTTACCTCATTTACTAAGCACTGGAGCCACTGCACTTGCAGAGTACAACTGCATTTTGCAAAGTGCACAGTCTTTTTTGCCTTTAGCAGGGCTTTTTTTCAGCGGGAACGCGGGGGAACGCAGTTCCGGCACCTCTAGCACTGAATGTATGCCATGGCAAGGGGTGCTGGAGGGTCTACTGATGCTAGATCTATTGATGCTGGAGGGGGATCTATTTTTGGAAGGCAATCTATTGTTGCTGGTGGAGGATCTTTTGATACTGTGGGTTAATTGTTGCTGGAAGGGATCTACTGTTTGGGGAGGGGGTCTACTGTTGCTGGTTGCTAGAGAGACTATTGATGCTGGCTGCTGGGAGATCTTTTGCTGCTGCTGGGGTTCTATTGCTGCTGGGGGGGGGGGGGGGTATATTGCTGTTGGCTGTGGGGGATCAATTGTATTGCTTTTCTTGTTATCATAACCAAATTCCATACATTCCACTACAAAATTATACTTGGCTCTATATTCTCTAAAAGGGGCTGTACTGGAAGCTGGGTAGGGGGTGGATCCAAGTGTCGGTGCTCAGAGGTGGAACCAAGGGTTAGTGCTCGAAGGTGGGTAGGGGGCGGAGACACAAAGTAACTTAGAAAGGGGAGTTCCTGCACCTTTTCTCTGAGAAAAAAAGCCCTGGCCTTTAGTAAATCAAAAGTGTAAATGTAGATGCAGCTACAAACTTATAAACAGTGCCATATACTGGCTGAAGAATATATCTCTACTGTATACTGATACTGATGTAGTTGTTTCATAAAATACACATGAACATTGAATATCAGCAGATTTGGGCCGCTGTACTGTGTGTGTGAGAGCAGTGGTCCAAATCTTCAGTGTGCTGACACCAGAGGACAGTTTATTATAAGACCCCTTTCACACTGATGAGGTTTGACAGCACCGTTGGTGTAGCACAATGTACCTGTGGGCTTGATGTGGGTTAGCTGCGCTTTCCAATCAGTTCTATCATGTCTGGCGATTTGGCAGTTCATACCACCCATAGTTTTCTCATATATTTCAGGGATTACGCTGTTGAAATGTATGTAGTTTCTCCCATGTCCCCCACTGTAAATTTTCAGGATGTATCATTGTCCCTGTTTGTACCATTAATATTGGAGAGAATCTGTTATTTAAAACGGTTCCCCCTTAGCTTCTGACTTTAAATAAAAGGATACTTTCCTGTGCAGGCATCCAGTGCTGTCCTCTTCCGGGCTAGTTCTTCACAACCCTTCAGGTTCCCAGCACTAACATCTTTAGTGTGGGACAGTGGCTGTAATGGATTGCAGCTTCACAGCTAGCTTCCTACTTGCTGAGCCACACTGCACTTTGTGGATGGTCCCGCAGCCTTCTGGGACCTGTGGGGTGTCCCAAAAGACTGAGGGTGAAGAAAGGCGATCTGAGAGAAGGCAATCTGAGAGAAAGTGGGAGTGGGTACCTGTCAAAACTAAGTACCCACTTCCCCCCAAATAAATAACATTTCAAGTTAAGTAGGAGGATGGATGACTTAAAGGAAGGAGGATGACTTAAAGTGGGACTTCCTCTTTTGGGTGAAGTTGAACTTGAAGGCTGTTGCTAGTGATTTTTGTATCTAGCAGTTTTTTTGGTTCTCCCTTTTTTCTGCTGCAGGTTCCCCATATTAGTAAAAAAGTCTGCCTGGAAATAGCTAACAACTGTTACCATGCAGATCTGCTTGTTTCCCATTAACCCGTGATTGGCCATTGACTTTTTAGAGGGAAAACTTGGCTACCAATCATGTATCTGGTTTACCTTTAAATGTTTTCACCTCTGGAACTTCTGTCAGCATGGATCTTCAATCAAGCTGCGCTGTCTTGCCCTCCCTCCCTTAGCCGCAGTTATGCTTTGTTAGGGTTATTGTCACCCATATTTGTGGGGGGACAGTGTGCTTGAATATTTTAATGGACTGTTTGCAAGTAGTTCAAGTCTTGGTGACTAAGCTTTACAGTTTGGTATTAATTTAAAGTTTAATTTAATTTAAAGTTTGGTTTGTTCAGGGTTAATATTTTAAATAAGGTTAATAAACTGGTTGATAACCAGTTTTATTTTTTTTTTTTATATTTATAATTTTTTATTTGGAATTTTCAGAAACAAAAAAGAAAAACATTACATAATATATAACTCCATAATCGGTAGATAGCTTACAGAGACAATGTCCACATCCTTTTTCTCCTCTCCTAGGTCTAAAAAAAAGACCTCTGGAGATTTCCAGCTCATTAATCTATAAACATTTGTCAAATATTCAACTAAGGCAAGATATTGTTAAGTCAGCAAGTCTCTGTCTCTATTCCCACTCATTTAATCCTTGCCTCCTTTACTTCCTTGTACTTTATTTGGAGTAACCTAACCTGTGATCTTGTCTTTGTTTCCCCTTCTTCTTTCTATCTGTTCATTCCCTTCCTTTTTCCACATCTTTTCTATATTACCCCCCCCCCCCCATCTCTCTCTCCTCATTCATTCCCGCTATCAAACACCCCACACACTCAAAAAAAAAAAAAAAAAAAAAACAACAAAAAAATTCTCCTTCCCTCTCCCGTCTCTCCCCCCCCCCCTCAAGGAGTGGAAAGACTCCCTCCCATCTCCCATCTCGTGCAACTCCCACCCTCATGATGGAGGCTTCAACAATTGTTTGCCCGCATCTGAGGATATGAATAAATTCCATGTTCTCCATGTTTTTTTATATTGTTCCTGTTTGTGTTGTGAGGAAAGCACAAGATCCTCCATTTTATTAATGTATTCTAGTTTTCTTACCCAATCGAACACCGTTGGCGCTTGTCTATTTCTCCAATGTTGGGGTATACATGCTCTCACGGCATTCATCATATGTGGCAGTACTGATCTTGCATATTTCCTCTCTGACTGATCTGATATCAGGCAAAAGGCAGCTTCTTCCTTGATTTTATAGTCTGTTACTTTTTGGACTATATCACCAATCTCTGACCAAAATTTCTTTATCTCTGGGCAGCTCCAAAAAATGTGATATATCGTGCCTTCCCCTTCTTCGCATCTCCAGCACCCATCTGATTCTTGAATGTACCACTTATGCAATTTGTCTGGTGTATTATACCACCTAGTCAGGATTTTATAATTTATTTCCTGCATTTTTGTGCATTTAGTTGGTCTAAATATTGCCCTGAACATCCTCTGCTTCTGTGTATCCGTTACATCTATATTTAGATCGGCTTTCCATTTTTCCAACCATTTCAGATTCGGTTGGTCTAATGGAGTATTCAGCATTCTATAAAGAATAGATAATGGGCGGTCTATACCTCCTGTTTTCTCACATAGTCAGTGGTTTCTTAAATTTTTCCGGCTTCGGTAACGTCTCTAAAAAGTGTCGCAGTTGGAGTGCCTCCCATAAGAGTAACCTATATGGACCCTCCTCATCCACTAGTCTACCGATTGAAGGCCACATCTGCTGGCTCGTAAAATTTTTAATGTCGACTTGTCCTGTTTCCCACAGTTTTTAAAATGCTGTTTCTCTAAGCCTGGGATAAATTTGGGGTTTCCCAAGATCGGGTATAATGGGGATTCCATTGAAGTTAAATTTTGTCTCCGGGTTTGTTGAAACCCTATTCTTATTGTATTTCCCAGCAAGGGATGTAACTTCACGGGTTTAGGGAGTGTTTCATAGCACCAAATTGCTCTCTTTAATGAGATCATCGTTTGTGCTTGTTCCATTTGTACCCATCTTTTCGATTCCCAATGGTGCCACCAGTCCAATATTCTATTTAAATGGATGGCGTGGTAATATCTACGCAGATTGGGTATAGCTAACCCACCCATGTTTTTGGGGAGTGTTAATGTATTGCGCGCTATACGTGGTTTTTTACCCGCCCAGATGTATCCTCCAAACACACCCTGGATAATTTTAAAGAAACTATTAGGAATTTTGACTGGGAGTGCTCTCATGATATATAAGTATTTTGGCAGGATGTTCATTTTAATTAAATTTCCTCTTCCAAACCATGACTGGAGGCCTCTCCTCCATTGTTCCAGAGTTTTCTTTGTCTCTCCAATCAGGGGGGTGAAATTTAGTTCGTAGATCTGGTCTAAGTTTGCGGATATATAAGTCCCTAGATACTTCACTGCTTTCTCCACCCACGAGAATCCAAAATTACTCTCTATTCTGTCTTTATTTATTTGTGATATTCCCAGTCCCATTGCTTCAGATTTTCTATAATTTATTTTGAAATTTGATAACTCTCCATATTGTTTAATTTCCTCTAGGAGTACTGGTAGCGATATTTCTTGTTCTGTCAATGTGAACAATAAGTCGTCTGCATATGCTGCAGTCTTGTATTGTTCCTTGCCTACTGTAACTCCTTTTATGTCCTGATTTAGTCGGACTTTATTCAGCAAGGGCTCCAATGTCAGCACAAACAACAGGGGAGATAATGGGCAGCCCTGTCTTGTACCATTTTTTATACTTAGAGGTTCTGACAACACACCATTTGCCTTCACTCTTGCGGTCGGGTTGGAATATACGCTAGTTATTCTTTCCCGCATTATTTCGCCTACTCCTATATACTTGAGTACCGACTGCATAAAGGTCCATTCAACTCTGTCAAAGGCCTTTTCTGCGTCGGTACTCAGTATGATGCATGGTAATTCTTCTTTGGTAACTATGTGAATTAAATTAAGAACTCTTGTAGTACTGTCCTTTGCTTCCCTCGCCGCCATGAAGCCCACTTGGTCTAGGTGTATTATTTTAGGGAGTACCTTTGCCATCCTTGCCGCTAAGATTTTTGTGAAAATTTTTAAATCCATATTTAGGAGCGAAATGGGCCTATAACTTCCACAATTCGAGGGGTCTTTACCCTCTTTTAAAATTAGCGTTATATACGCCATTAATGTATCCCTAGGTAGCGCCCCCTCTGTTCCTCTCTCATTGAACAGTCTCTCCATGTATGGTCCCAGAATAGGGGCCAAAACATGGAAATACTGTGTAGTCAAACTATCTGGGCCTGGCGCCTTGCCACTCTTCATACTTTTTATAGTCTGTTCTATTTCTGTCTGTGAAATATACCTTTCCAAGTCGTCTTTATCTTCCTCAGAAAGTTTCGCTAGTCCTGATTGTGTCATATAATCATCCATTTCCTTTTGCGATTTTCCTATTTCCGGTAAATTGTATAACAGTGAATAAAAATTCCTGAATTCTTCCGCTATTTGATCAGGCAATATTTTTTTAACTCCATCTGGGGATCGAATTTGAGGAATATAGGATCTTACTTTTTGATTGTGAACAGATCTTGCTAAAACTTTACCGCATTAATTCCCTGATTCATATGTGATTTTCTTTGATACTTGTAACGCGACTTTCGCTTTATAATGCATTAAATCGAGTATCTGCTTTCTTACTAGAGTTAATTCCCCTATAACTATGTTTGCCTTTTTTTTTTTATGTTCCGTTTCCAATATTTTAAGCTTATCTAATAATGCTAGCAATTGTTTATTTCTTTCCCTTTTTATTCTTGCACCATGCTTAATTAGAATTCCCCTTATCACAGACTTATGTGCCTCCCATAACGTGCCTATCGCACAGCCGGGTAGATCGTTAAAATCAAAGTATTCCTTAAGTTCTTTTTGTACTTCTGACCTTACTTCCTCTATCTGTAACAGACTTTCATTTAATTTCCAAAATCTTTGTTTAGTTGATTTAACTGTGGATATATTATATACCAACGACACCATTGCATGGTCTGACCATGAAATGCTGTCGATGTCGGTGTGTATCACCGCCCGGAGATGTGCATGTGGTACCAAGAAAAAATCTATTCTCGAGTAGGTCTCATGCGGGTATGAGAAAAAGGTGAACTCTTTTTCAGTTGGGTGCTGGAGACGCCATACATCTATCAGTTGTTCCTTATAAATATTCTTCCTCATCCGCCGACACATCGCTTCTGAGGAAGTGGATTTAGTTTTAGAGGTATCAGCCACGGGAGACAGCGGTGTATTGAAATCTCCCCCCACTATCAATTGACCTTGAGTAAATTCTCTGAGTATATTCAATGTTTTAGCGACAAATCTGTCCTGTTGTTTGTTAGGAGAATATAAGGTTGCCAGCGTCATCTGTGTTTCTCCTATTTTCCCTTTTAGGAAGAGATATCTACCGCTGTCATCACATAGCTTCTCCTCTGTTTGCCATGGTGTCTTACTATCAATTAATATTGATACCCCTCTTGATTTTGATTGTGTGTAAGTTGAATGATATATGTATGGAAATGCATTATTTTTTAGGTATGGTAAATTCCCTGATCTGAAATGCGTCTCTTGTATAAACGCTATATTCGCCTTAACTCTTTTAAGTTCTGATAATAATATTTGCCTTTTTTCGGGCGTATTTAAACCCTTTGCATTAATTGAAACAATCTTTATGTTCTCCATTTTTTACAAAGAATGGAAACTGCAGATCGGAGGAGAAGGAGAGGGAGAAAGGGGAGAGAAAAAAAAAAAAAAAAAAAGGACCCCCAAAAAATCCCACAACCTACTTCCAACAATCACTCACTCAGTCTTTCGTCCTCTCACACTATTCCAGTCACTCCTGTGCCCTTCCCTGTGGATCCTACCCCGCCGGTTGGAGCACAAAGCTCTTCCGGTCGGATTTTTAAATCCTTCCAACACACGGCATTTTACTGCCACCTGTGTGTTCTAACTTTTTACAGGGAATTACCTGAGGCCTTCCCCTTTGTCCCCGCATTCTCCCTCCCTACTCTTGCTTATATGCTTTATTTCCTATCTCCACTACCCATCCCTTTCTTCCTCTTCAGCCCTAGCCCCTAGTTTCTGTGGTCCTGAGATACTCCCCTCCTGAGACTCTATGGATATTTTTAGAGCCTTGATGTCTAACAATAGCTTCCCCAAAACAATACATCAAACAAAGAAAAAGGAAACTTCCGCTCGCCCCAATAACATGTAGGGTTCCCATTCCCCTTGAAGCTTAATTAACTCTATTTAATAGGGGCTAATGTGCCCCACATTAGCACCGTACCATATATCTACATAAAAAAAGAGAAAGAGAGAAAAAAAAAAAAATCGGCCACAAAATAATGTGAGGCCCCCAATCCCTTTAGGGACTTTAAAAAGTCTTAACTTAATAGTAAATGCTGTGCCCGTAAATTCAACCGTGAAAAAAAAAAAAAAAATTGAGTACAGTATTCTCATCAAAACTTAATTAACTTAGCTCAGTAGGGGATACCATCCCCCTAAATTTTCACTGTGCTCCAAAAAAAAAAAAAAAAAAAAAAAAAAAAAGGGGTCATCCCCCAACTTTCCACCATTCCAGTGTCTTAATTTAATCGGGGGTATAGTGTTCCTATACTTCCCAGTGCCAGGCATAAAAAAAAAAACAAAAAAAAAACAAAAAAAAAAAAAACCTTCCCAATAAATGTGAATCCAGTATTCCCCTCAAAACTTATTAACCTCAACTTAATAGTGCAAGTAAACGAAAAAAAAAAAAAAAAAAAACAAAAAAAACAAAGGTAAATGCAATATTCTCATCAAAACTTAAGTGTCTTAACGCAATCGGTGGTGCTATCCCCATAAACTTCACTGTGTAAAAAAAAAAAAAAAAGAAGAAATTTTCTCTTTCTTCTCTTCTCTCTCTTTTTTTTCCCTTCTTCCCTCCCTTCTCCTCTGAGACAAGGAGTAAAGTATTAAAAATTGGGTAATAGGAGGGAGAAAAAAAAAAATGAGGCAGCACTTTATGTGGTTTTCACAGTTAACCTCACTGATCCACTCTTATTTGCTAATTGTTTTGTTGGGTCTCTATACCTCCTAGGGGCAGGCTACTAAAAGCTCCCAGCAATCCTCATTGGTATGAAAATATATCCTATATTCACCGATCCACTATAACAAAAAAAAAAAAAAAAAGAAGGGTGGGGTGAGAAAAGTCGACCACAAAATAATATGAGGCCCCCAATCCCCTTAGGGACTTTAAAAAGTCTTAATTTAATAGTGAGTGCTGTGCCCGTAAATTCAACCGTGCAAAAAAAAAAAAAAAAGTGGGGTAAGGAGGTTAATCCCACTGTCCCGTGAGGTCCCCCTTTCTCTTAAGGACTCCGAAAAGTCTAACTTTGTGATGGATGCTGTGCCCTTATATTTCACCGTGCCCTGAAAAAAAAAAAAAAGGGGAGGGAATCCCATCCCCCCAGGGCATACAATAAAGGGCCCGGGGGAAGGGACTCTTTCCCTTCACCCCCGACCCATCCCTCCTCCATACCAAAAGGATTGCATCTCTCTTCTTCCCTTCTATCCCCTTTAAGTTCCCCTAGAAAGCCTGGTTATCCGCTCCCCCGATAAAGTGACCCTAAACCCTAGTCCCCACCTTCCCCTCTCCCCTCCATCCCCCGAGGTTGTGTAAGGTCCCTAGGAGAGTCACTGATCTTTCCCAACCAATTTGGAATCTCTATCTCCGGGACCCCTAGGAAATCAAAGAGAGCTATTCTATCTTGATAGCTGCGCAGAGTGAAGAAACGCCCATCTCTATTAAATGTTACTGTGAATGGGAAACCCCATCTATATGTACATCCCTTTCTTCTAGCCAGTTCCAGAATGGGTTTCAGTATGGCTCTTCTCTTTAAAGTCCCTCTAGAGATATCCGAGAAAACCTGTATGGTCATTCCCTCCAGCTTCCACTCTCTGGTGTCCCGTGCCATTCTCAGTATCAGTTCTTTCTGGGCATAGTAGTGCAGTTTGCAGATTACATCTCTTGGTCTTTCCTGGTCTCTCTTCATTGGGCCGGGTACTCTATGTATTCTGTCGAGCTCTATTTTACCCGGATAGCTTGCCCCCATAATGTCCTTAAATAGCCTATTTACTAATTCTTCCAGTTGTGTATTTTTTGGTGATTCTATTAGGCCTCGAATTCTTAAATTATTGCGGCGGCTTCGATTTTCCATGTCTTCCATCTGTAACTGCAGCCTAGCCTCTTTTTCCCCCTGATGTTCTGTCTTCCTCTCCAGCACTGATAGCCGCTCCTTTATTGCATTAATTTCTGTGTCCTCCTCTCTTTGTCTAGTGGACAGTGCTTGGATCTCCTTTTTAATAAGCTGGATCTCCTTTTTATGGGTCTCCTCTACACAGTTCACTAGTTGTTCTATATCCAATTTGGTTGGAAGAGAGCTGATCATAGTTCTAAATTCCGCCATTTGCGCCGCCCATTGGGCACTTGGGGATGGAGCATTCTTCTCTATCTGGAATTTAGAGTTAGATCTGGAGTCTCTTTCCTCCAGGGGTGACGTAGCCCTAGAGTCTGTGATGTCACTAGAGTCCCAATCTGTCTGCATATCCCCCAGCTCCGCCATATTACTTGCTGTTGTAGTTTTTAGGCTGGTAGAGAGGAATTTCCTTATCTCTCCTTCTGGTTTCCCTGGAGTTTTTGCACTATTCTTTTTAACCTTACGCTTTTTTGTAAGGGTCATACTAACTCTTTATCTTCCGGAATAAAGGCCGGTGATGAAAAGCTAATTAGCCCCTCTGATCTCCTTCAGTTTTCTGGGGTGTTCTAGCAAGCCCTATGTGATATAAAGTTTATGAGTCCCTTACCGCACGCTCAGCACTTTGCCACTTTTCACCTTCTATATTATTCTTCCTCTTCAACTCTCCCACAGCCCACAGGAGATGGAAGGAGTTAATTTCTTACAAGACACTTCCTCATCTGTCTCCTTCCAGCTTTATCCCCGATGTGACCGTGTGTCTGTGTAGCACTAGAACTGTCTCTGTCAATTTTATTTACTGGTACATATAGTCTTAATCGAGAGTAGGAAGTTTCACTCACAGTTTTAGGCAGGTTGACTCTTCTCCAGTACTTTTCTCTTCTGACAGTCCTGTACTTCTGAGTATACGGCCCCCTCCGGGATACTTCTTGTATACCGTATCGCCAGGCGGGCTGAGATGGGAATACAAGCTGCTACCGCTGTCCCTCTGAATTTGGTATTCATACAGGCCACCACTAAATGCAGGCGCTTTGCAGTAATCGCCTGTCCGTGTTCAGAAACAGTGCTGCAGTTGCAGTAGGGCTCAGGCTCGAAATAGGAGCAGGGGAATGAGGAGGGAGACGTCTGCAAACACACCCGCACAAACCAGCCGACCATCTATCTCATGGCGCCATCTAATCTGAGAGCCATCCAAGTAAGGGATGAACTAGTGAAGTCCGGCCAGAGGACTAGCAGAGGGGCATACAAGCAGTGTTGGGGATCGAAGCTGTAGCAGCGGCTAGCAGGCGGAAGACAGATGAAAGCGCAGGGATCCTATGGTGAACCCGCGGTCAGCCCGTAACTCACAGAGGCAGGTCGGGATCCCCCCCGCTACCGTTGGGCTCACATGTCCATTCACCCGCCGGCTCTATTATTCAAGTGTGCGGCCGCCGAGTTATCTTCCCCTACACGGACCGCTAGGGACCACTACCGCCTTCTAACTGGCCGTGCACCGGCTCTCTCCTCACTCCAGGCGTTTGGGTGGACGGAAGCTGACGTCACACGTCCTCACCTCCGGGTCCCGGTCTAGTCACTTAGTGGCCAGGCAGGCTACCCGAGATGCGGAGCAGCTATGGAGTCCGGTCACCACCTCTAGCTGGCGGGGGAAGCTAGGTAGGAGTCCCTGTACTTCACCCTCTCTGCTCCGCTCTTTTCAAGCTAGATTTAGGCTCGTTTTCTCGGATGGGCGCCTTGGTAGGGAGAGAGTCTCACGAGGAACTCACGGAGTGCAGCCTCACATATCCACTTCCGGGCACCGCACAATGAACCAGTTTTAAATAATATGTTTCTAACCCCAATAAAAGGGCAGCGGCCTTCCAGTATTATTGTCTTGTTGTTTATTTGCCTAACTTTTTTCTTTTAGGTATTTTTAAGAATTGGTGTGGTAAAGGGGGTGCCATGAGTGATCTCCAATCCCATGTACGACACAGGAAGTTAAGTTGGATGTCACAGTGTGGAGATCTTAAGTGCTAGAGACCCAGAGGAATGTAAGACAACATCTGCGATATGGCTCTCCTAAAACTGCACAAAGAAGGCATTGGTGCCATTAGCTCAATGTTTACAGTTGATACATTCTTTACTTGCTCTACCTGCTATTTTATAAATGGAATTGGGTGCTGAAAATTTGGAATTATAAACTTCCATAGCTAAACTAATTATTTTCATAAAACAATAGAGAAAGGAAGTAGAGAGCATCAAAATAACCAAGCTAATAGTATCAGGCAATTTTTGGAGCGCAATCCAAAGGTAAGTGTAATTAAAACATTGCACATAAGCTGGCTATACACCAGTAGAATGTATTAACATTAGTTTGAAAATCTGCTAGTAATTGGCTAGCTTTACTGCCTTCTTTAAAAATTATTTTCTGGAATTCTTCTTTAAATAAAGCCATTTGTGTTGCAATGCTAACAATTTAGTGGCTTAATGCTGCCACCCAGAGGTGACTGTAAACTGAATTAGGTAAATTATCTCAAGAAATAGTTATGGGGAATTTTATTATTATTCGGAAGGGAAGCACTACTGCCATGGGAGCTGCTGGGTAGGATGGGTCCTGTGTTCTATGTACTAACCTTTTTAAGGACCTAAGCCCCTATAACAGACCAGGTTGAGTGTACAAACATACAATATCACAGGAATTCACTGTAGGTAAAACTTAGTACCCAATTTTAGTGCTATATTGTAGAAAACAGGCACCAAATCAGGTGGTAAAGGCAAACTTAATATATTGAGCTCCATTCACAGAAACAAATCGCATGTGTAAGTGTCCAGACACATTTTTCCGTAATATTGCATGTGATCCTCAAACTGTCAATTTACTATATCCTGCGGTATTTACTGCAAAAATAGATGTTAAATTCAATTCCCATGAAGTGAGTAGTGATCGAGGCATGTGGTATTTATGGAATGAGTACTGGTTGTTAAGGAGCAAGCAGCCACCGGCGTCCTTACCAACTAGGAACTGTCATGGTTGTTAAGGGGCTGGCAGGTCCTTAAAAACCGATGAGTCATCAGCTGTCAGTGGGGAACCGATTGTAAAAACAGAATAGCCAGCAATGAAAAATTAGGAAAATAAATGGCGCGGGGTCTTCCCCTAATTTTTACCTGACCCTTATCTGAGCATGCAGCCCAGCAGGTCAGAAAAGGGAAGGGGGGTGCGAGCGAGCGCCCTTCCCTGAACCATACCATGCCACATGCCCTCAACGTGGGGGAGGTGCTTTGGGGCAGGGGGGCTCTGTCCCCTCTTCCCCCCAAAGCACCTTGTCCCCATGTTGATGGAGACAATGGCCTCTTCCCCACAACCCTGGCCAGTGTTTGTTGGGTTCTGCAGGCAGGGGGCTTTTTGGAATCTGGAAGCCCACTTTAACAAGGGGGCCCTCAGATCCTGGCCCCTCCAAGTGAATGAGTTTGGTTGGTGGCATCTTAAGCCCCTAGTTATTTAAGAACTATCAGGCGGTGGAGCTGTCAGGCGACGGGAGCGGAGCTTTTTTTTTTCCAGGTCGTGATTAACGATGGATCTAAACCGGGGGACATTTTTTTTTATGTTTGTTTCTTTGACTTGTCAAAAACTGCCTCTTGTTTTTTTGTTGCACTAGACTTTTTTTGTGATAAATATTTTAGGGTACTATGTACCCCATACTCATTCAAATAGGGAGGTGGCCCCTGATCTGGTGGCCCTCTTGTTAAAGAGGGCTTCCAGACTCAGATAAGCCCTCTATCCTCAAACCCCCACAACCACGACCAGGGTTGTGGGGAAGAGGCCCCCTGCCCCCATCAACATAGGGACAAGGTGCTTTGGGGGGTTGCAGTGCCATCCCTGCACCAAAGCACCTCCCCCACATTTAGGGCATGTGGCATGGTATGGTTCAGTAGGGGGGTGCTTGCTTGTCCTCCCCTTTTCTGAACTTCCGGGCTGCATGCTTGGATAAGGGTCTGGTATGGATTTTGGAGGGGCCCCACACCATTTAAAAAGAAATGTTGGCCTGGGGCTTCCCATCAAACTCTATACCAGACCCGAAGGGCCTGGTATGGATAAGAGGGGGTATCCCATGCCGTTCTTTCTCTTAATTTTTCATTGCCGGAAATTCCTTTTTTTACAATTCCTTTTTTTTACAGTCATCACAGTTACTTTTTGTGCCTTAATAATGCCAGGCATTCAAAAAACGCATGTTTTCACTACTAAAATACTCCATGGCTTAAAAAAATAACTCATGCACTTATGTAGTAGCCGTTTTTAGTGAATGCCAAAAACCTTTTGAAAAATGCTGTGCGGTATCTTTCCTTGTTAAAACTATGTCAAAATAGGAGGAATAAACTCATTTTTTTGCTTTTGTTGACGCACTAAAGAGATCTCCCTTCATTTTCCATCCTGTAGACTCAACAAATGTCTTCAAGGTGAGGGAAATCCCCTTTTACAGAGTTTTTTTCCCGGAAACTGGTTCCCAATAGAATATTACTCCTATATTCCTGTTCTAATGACAAGGTAAAGGTTTAGATTTTCCTTCACTTTTAGTTCTGGTGACCATAACCACCAGGACAAAAAACAATACAAATCTGACATGGGGTTTTAACACTCTATCCAAAACTAAAAAAAGTACTTTAGATATGGTCTAAATGATCATGCACCAAGCATACGTTTTTTTAATTGTAAAAGGTTTTCTAGATCAGGAAGCCAGGGATTGCAGGCAACTGCACCCTCCATTTGGGCTTGACTTTGGTGAGCCCATTAATGATATCCTTGAGCCATTACATTGAGATGAGCAGAAATACACTTTTTGCCAGTAAAATCACAAAAATCACATATTCAAAAATCCAGCAAACTCTTCTGAAGTCTTAGAAGTTGTGATATGATGGTGCTAAAGCTGGTCAAACCCTATACAATCTAATGATACAATCTCTGTACACTCTCCTTTACATTTACCAACACTATGTAATATAGGAACACACCTATACAATCTCTTCAGTTAATATCAAATTAGGCAAGCCTTTGCACTACACAGTTTATTGTATACCTAAAGTAGATTTTACAATAAGTTTGTGTAGTGTAAAGTCAACTTTAGAGTCACCTTAATAACAGAAAAATTCCATGTCCCTCGGCAGACAGAGCTTGGCAATTCTGGACAGCTCAGAAAGGCTCAAATAACTTGTTCTGTTTTAAATGCCATTTTTTGTATTGACCTGCTTTTATAGACCCAGTCTGTCCAGGCCATATGGTCACCTTGGCACCATCCACAGGTTGCTTAACCCTTCAATAAGATACAGAAGTTGAATCCAATACAATTTTATTTCAGCTATGTGCAGTACAGAGGATGCGTTTCCAATCTTTGGAAGTGTAGAAAGACAATAAGGGTTGATTTACTAAAGGCAAATAGACTGTACAGTTTGCTAATGCCGTTGCACTCGTTGCTTAGTGAATGTGGTGAAGCTTCATTTTGTAAAGAATATCCAATCAGGTGTAAGGAAAATGGAAAAAAAAATGCATTTCTGTTTCTGTACATAATTGAATGATCAATACTGACTAATACCTGAAATTTTACAGAAGTAAACCAAACTGGCAATAAACTCAGACTACACTGGACGAAGGGTGCATTTCCTTAGGTACCTTATGCCATAGATTTTAAAATATAACTTTTATTTATTTCTATAAAACATAATCTGGACTGTATATGTACATAAAAGAAAGGTGTATTTATTGGTTGGGCGGCAATGTACTAGTAATTATTACATACGTATTGAAAAAATAGAGCGAGAGCAGAAAAGGTACAAAACTCTCCTTCTATACAATCCAGGGATTTAGTAGCTGTAAGTCTCAACTTTCTGTTCCTGCTGACCAGATTTAAAGGCTGCAAAAAACACAATCTCTCTAACTTCTATTCAAAGTGTCCTCTCTACACCTGATTGTCCGCCAGTAACTGATGTCTGTGTGTAGATACTGCTTGCCAAGCAATTCTTGGGCGGTGTGAGAATCTATCTCACTTGACTCAAAAGGCTATACTGGTCACTGAAAACCTGCCTTATTGAAACTCTCTCTCTTTCAAACTCTCCTGTCAGGTCAATCTCAAATGATGTGGCCTATCTGTTTCTAAATGGCCACACCCTACACACTTGGCTGGCTAATCTTGCTCTTAAAGCTCCTAAGCCCCCTAGCAACTAAACTGATTTGACAAATTATCCTGACTATTGAATTCTGACGGCTGAATTAGCTACTCATCAAAATGCTAAGGCCCTTAGCACCTCTCCCAAACCAGCACTATCCAAAATTGGCTGACTGGCAGCTAAACTGACATAACAAATTGAGAAATCGGGGTACACGGCGACCAAGAGAGGGTGGAACAAATAACAACAATAGACTTACCAACATCCACCCAGGGTGATTTGCAGGTGTACAATCTGTTGGATATGAGATTGACAGAAGCGCATTTGGTGGTGCTTAGAAAAGGCCTATCAGTTGTACCCACTCAGGATTTTGATTTATTCAAATGGGTAAAGGATATAAATCTTTGTGCCAGGAAATTAGCACTAAGGAAAGAGTATAAAGACAAAACAATACAGCAAACTGAGGATATGACAGCAAAGGACATTGGAGCATTGAGAATACTGGAATCTTTACAAAAGGAATGTGAGGGAGGAAATGATGATGTGGTGGGTCCCTTCTCCAGGGCAGTCAAATCCAGCTTTTTGTAAAGCTGGTTGAGAGGGATCTACAGCCAGCTGATAAGGGTGGAAATATCTTCCTGATGGAGAGACACTTCTACCTCAAGATGTGTTAAGACATGTTGAGTAATGAAGCTAACCATGAGGTGTTATTAAAAGACCCTACATTAGAATATCTAGAAGAACTAAAAACTATTCTTAAAAGAGCACTTGATAGAGGTCTACTCTCCAAGGACGAGCATGCATTTATAATTAACAATCACCCTACTATAGCAACCTTCTACGCTCTCCCTAAAGTGCACAAACAGCAGGACAGACCTCCGGGTCGTCCAATAGTTTCCGCCAATGAGAATCTGACAGAAGGAGCTAGCAAATATGTTGACTTTGTCATGCGTCCATTTGTTTCAGGAATTAACATCCTATATTGCGGACACTAGGGATTTTGTGAACAGGTTGACTGACATAGTCTTAGTAGAAGATACATGGTTAGCGAGCCTAGATGTTGAAGCCCTGTATAGTAATATTAGACATGATTTGGGGATACAGGCATGCAGATTCTTTTTGGATGGTAGAGGAGTTGTTTTCCAGACACATACGAAGTTCCTTTTGGAACTATTAAAGTTTATACTGGAACACAACTTCTTTCTCTTTCATGGGGAAATATATAAACAGCGGAAAGGCACAGCTACGGCACTGCATGTACACTGACGTATGCCAACCTATTTTTAGGTTGGTGGGAGCGTACTCTGGTATTCAGTAAAGCTATGGACCAATATACTTCAAGGAGCCTTCTCTGGATACATTTTCTAGAGGACATATTCATTCTGTGGAAGGGCAAGAAAGAAACCTTTGTGGAGTTCGTGAAATGTCTGAATGATAATGAGATTGGCATGTTTTTCACAAGTGAGATCAATTATGACGGCATTCATTTTCTAGATCTGTCAATTTAAAGGGATGCCCAGGGCTCAATTCAGACAACTATATATCGGAAACCAAAGTCCACAAATGCACTTCTTCATTGGGATAGTAGCCAACCAGCCTCTCTTTAAAGGGGTATACCCACTGGCCAATTCATGAGAGGCAAACAAAACTGCTCAACGGAGCAGGCTTTTCAGAGAGAAAGCTCCTTGCTAATGGAACGGTTTTCATGGAGGGGTTACAAGAGGCATGACCTTACAAGATCATATCAAAAGGTAAAAAAGACATCCCAATAGAAAGTATATTGGTTGACAAATGAAAGAAAAGGGACACACAGGCGGGACTCCGAATCATTGGCTCATATTCCAACCAGTCGGGTCAGATTTTTAATATCATTAGACGATATTGATACATCCTATGATGACAAAGATTTACATGTTCTTCTCTCCCAGAACCCCCTAATTACATATAGGAGGGGGAAAAACCTAAGAGATATGCTAGTACATAGCCATTTCGATAGAATTGCAGCACAACCATCCACTTCCACTTGGCTACCACGACAACCTATTGACTGCTTTAAATGCTGGCACAGTAAGGCAGGTAGATATATCCCAACAACCAAGGAATTTGTGAATCCGAAAGATGGAACAATAATCCAATAAAAATCATTTATAATTGCAGCTCAGGAGTGATCTATGCAGATAAGTGCCCTTGCCCCAAATTATACGTGGGCAAAACCATTCGCCAGTTACGGTGACGAATCCTGGAACATATTGGTGATATAGCACCTAAAAGAGAGAGAACTTTGGCAAGACATATGCGACAGGTACATAAAAGGAACCATACCTACTTCAGTTTTGGGTTATTGAACAACCAAAATTGGGGGTAAGAAAGGGCAATTTGGATCAATACTTATTAAAAACAAAGGCAAGGTGGATCTTTCGGCTCAATTTGCGTGCACCATCTGGCCTCAATGAAGGTTTTACTTACTTGCCCTTCATTAAGAAATAATCAGGCTCTGCAGTGAGTATTCTGAGTTCTCCTTTAAATGAAACTAAATTTAGCTTAGAATGATCTGTACTGTTTAAAATGATCAGAAAATATTGGGTAAAGCAGGAAGGGTGATTTATAGATGGATATAAGATAATGCATTATCTCTACACCTTCTTACATGGTAACATTTAAGAGGTTCCCCAGGGATATGGATAGACTTTTTTTTACTCTTTCCCTGATTTGGAACTTGCTTTCTGGTTATTCCCCACTAGATGGTGATATTCCCCACCAAATTGGAAAACCTCATAAATAGAGGGAAGGAAGAGGGAATCCGCCATTTTGATTCTAACCATGTGGGTATAATTTGGTTCCCTCCACAAACTTGTTTTATTTCTTTGATATTTTTATTTTGGTGGATTTATTTTTCACTCCTGACGAAGCTTATTTATTAAGTGAAGCATGTAGAGTTCATAGTTTTTGGGAGCACCTTTATGATTTGGGATTCGGCGTGGTTTGTGGGGAGGGTGTTTTTGGAGGTTTGGCAGGCAATGTTAGTACTCAGAAACAATGTAGGCTATGTGGGACTTTAGGTGAGACACCAACACGTAATGCCCAGCATCTCCATCCCTGTATCAGAAAAAACGAAAGTTGAAAAGGATTAAAAGAGACTGGGGGCTGGCTGGCTTCCATGCACCTCTTTTAATCCTTTTGTTTTTTTTATGTTAGTACTCAGGGCTTTAGCATTTTCATAAGGCAGGCCTGAGAACCTTTCTAGCCTTTAAAATTCATTAGGCAGGACAATTTATGTCAGTTTAGCTGCTAGTCAGCCAATTTTGGATAGTGCTGGTTTGGGAGAGGTGCTCAGGGCCTTAGCATTTTGATGGGGCAGGCCTGAGTATCTATTTTAGCCATCAGAATTCAATAGGCAGGATAATTTGTCATATCAGTGTAGTTGCTAGCCATCTCATTTGGATAGTGCTAGTATGTTAGGAGGCTTTAAGAGCAAGATTAGCCAGCCAAGTGTGTAGGGTGTGGCCATTTACAAACAGATAGGCCACATCATTTGAGATAGACCTGACAGGAGAGTTTTAAAGAGAGAGAGCTTCAATAAGGTAGGTTTTCAGTGACCAGTATAGCCTTTTGAGTCAGGTGAGATAGATTCTCACACCGCCCAAGAATTACTTGGCAAGCAGTATCTACACACAGACATCAGTTAGTGGCGGACAATCAGGTGTAGAGAGGACACTTTGAATAGAAGTTAGACTCTAGAGAGATTGTGTTTTTTGCAGCCTTTAGATCTGGTCAGCAGGAACAGAAAGTTGAGACTTGTAGCTACTAAATCCCTGGATTGTATAGAAGGGGAGTTTTGTACCTTTTCTACTCTCTCTCTATTTTTCCAAACGTATGTAATAATTACTAGTACATTGCTGCACAACCAATACATACACCCTCCCATTATGTACATATACAGTACAGATTATGTTTTATAGACAATAATAAGTTATATTTTAACCACTTCCTCACTGCTGGACGTCATGGGCTTTAAGTGGGGATATCTGAATGATTTCTGCAGCTGCAGGCATCATTCAGACATAGTTTTTCAGCCAGCGTTTCCCTGCACTATAAGAACAATCATAGCGGCTGTTCAGCCACTTGTTCATTCTTACAGGAGGCGGGAGGGTACCGGCTCGCCGTGCGATCGGTGAGCCGGAGAATAAATCCACCGGTGGTGGAAGTACACCATAGAGACTGCCGAGGACCAGATGGTCCCCGAAAGTCTCTATGACTCTCGGAGGCAGTTGTCAATACTGCCGAGATCTCGGCTTCATAGCGAAGATCATTTTTTTTTTTTATTGTAGGCTTTCCAGCCTGTAGGAGAGATGTGAGGTCTTATTGACAAGGGATGTTTATATTCCTTGTAATAGGAATAAAAGTGATAAAAAAAAAAATGTAAAGGGAAAGTGTAAATATAAAAAACTAAAAATAAAAAAACAATAAAAAAACGAATTTACAAAATCACTTTAGAAAACACTGGTCCGACCGCATCTGGAGTATTTTGTCCAGTTCTGGTTGCCAGTCTTCAGAAGGGATGTGTTGGAGCTGGAGAGAGTCCAGAGAAGGGCAACTAACCTGATTAGGGGATTGGAGAACCTTAATTATGAAGAGTGCTTAGAAGCGCTTGATTTATTCTCCCTGGAGACAAGACGCCTGAGAGGGGACATGATAGTGATTTATAAATACCTCAACGGGGATTCCAACATAAAAAAATAACTATTCTTTTGCAAGGAGTGCATGAAGACATGAGGCCATACAATGCGATTAGAGGAGAAGCATTTTAGCCTCAGGCTACGCAAGGGGTTCTTTACAGTAATGCCCCATACACACGTGCAGATTATCTGCAGACTTTTGTCTGCAGACTTACCAAAACCATATAATATGAGGTCAAACCTAAACACTTTCAATTTGTATTCAATCCGGCAGGCCCTTGCACTACATAAAAAAGGTAAGTCTGCAGACAATCTGCACGTGTGTATGGGGCTTTAGGGCTACAAGACTGTGGAATTCTCTACCACAAATGGTAGTTTCTGCGGGAAGTATGGCTACTTTTAAAAGACTCTTAGACGTACATCTCAAGGATCAAAACATTCAGGGTTATGTAAAATGATTACGGCCACACACACATATACAGGTTGAACTGAATGGACTATTGTGTAACTATGTAAAAAAATGTAAAGTGCCCCTGTCCCCACATGCTCAGGCACGCAAAAGCAAACGCATGCGTACATCGCAGCCACATATGTAAACGGCGTTATATCCATACACGTGAGTTATCACCGCAAACATTAGAGTGAGAGCAACATTTCTAGCCCAAGACCTCCTCTGTAACTATAAACTGGTAACCTGTAAACATTTTTGAAGAGTTGCCTATAGAGATTTTTAGGTACCGATGTTTGGCATCATTCCATGAGTGTTCGCACTTTTAAAACATGACATGTTAGGTATCTATTTACTCGGCGTGACATCATCTTTCCCATTATACAAAAAACTGGGCTAATTTTAATGTTTTTTTTATTTTTAATTCATAAAACTGTTTAAAAAAAAAAAAAGTGCTTGAAATATTTCTGCCCAAATACTGTGTGACATAAAAAATTGCAATGATCGCCGATTTTATTCCCTAGGTTCTCTGCTAAATATATATATATATATATATATATATATATATATATATATATATATATATATATATATATATACACAGTGGGTACGGAAAGTATTCAGACCCCCTTAAATTTTTCACTCTTTGTTATATTGCAGCCATTTGCTAAAATCATTTAAGTTCATTCTTCTTCCTCATGAATGTACACATAGCACCCCATACTGACAGAAAAACACAGAATTGTTGACATTGTTGCAGATTTATTAAAAAAGCATATACTGAAATATCACATGGTCCTAAGTATTCAGACCCTTTGCTCAGTATTTAGTAGAAGCCCCCTTTTGATTTAATACAGCCAGGAGTCTTTTTGGGAAAGATGCAACAAGTCTTTCACACCTGGATTTGGGGATCCTCTGCCATTCCTCCTTGCAGATCCTCTCCAGTTCTGTCAGGTTGGATGGTAAACGTTGGTGGACAGCCATTTTTAGATCTCTCCAGAGATGCTCAATTGGGTTTAAGTCAGGGCTCTGGCTGGGCCATTCAAGAACAGTCACGGAGTTGTTGTGAAGCCACTCCTTCGTTATTTTAGCTGTGTGCTTAGGGTCATTGTCTTGTTGGAAGGTAATCCTTCGGCCCAGTCTGAGGTCTAGAGCACTCTGGAGAAGGTTTTTGTCCAGGATATCCCTGTACTTGGCCGCATTCATCTTTCCCTCGATTGCAACCAGTCGTCCTGTCCCTGTAGCTGAAAAACACCCCCACAGCATGATGCTGCCACCACCATGCTTCACTGTTGGGACTGTATTGGACAGGTGATGAGCAGTGCCTGGTTTTCTCCACACATACCGCTTAGAATTAAGGCCAAAAAGTTCTATTTTGGTCTCATCAGACCAGAGAATCTTTTTTCTCACCATCTTGGAGTCCTTCAGGTGTTTTTTAGCAAACTCCATGCTGGCTTTTATGTGTCTTACACTGAGGAGAGGCTTCCGTCGGGCCACTCTGCCATAAAGCCCTGACTGGTGGAGGGCTGCAGTGATGGTTGACTTTCTACAACTTTCTCCCATCTCCTGACTGCATCTCTGGAGCTCAGCCACAGTGATCTTTGGGTTCTTCTTTACCTCTCTCACCAAGGCTCTTCTCCCCCGATAGCTCAGTTTGGCCGGACGCCAGCTCTAGGAAGGGTCCTGGTCGTCCCAAACGTCTTCCATTTGAGGATTATGGAGGCCACTGTGCTCTTAGGAACCTTAAGTGCAGCAGAAATCTTTTTGTAACCTTGGCCAGATCTGTGCCTTGCCACAATTCTGTCTCTGAGCTCTTCAGGCAGTTCCTTTGACCTCATGATTCTCATTTGCTCTGACATGCATTGTGATCTGGAAGGTCTTATATAGACAGGTGTGTGGCTTTCCTAATCAAGTCCAATCAGTATAATCAAACACAGCTGGACTCAAATGAAGGTGTAGAACCATCTCAAGGATGATCAGAAGAAATGGAAAGCACCTGAGTTAAATATATGAGTGTCACAGCAAAGGGTCTGAATTCTTAGGACCATGTGATATTTCAGTTTTTCTTTTTTAATAAATCTGCAACAATGTCAACAATTCTGTGTTTTTCTGTCAGTATGGGGTGCTATGTGTACATTCATGAGGAAGAAGAATGAACTTAAATGATTTTAGCAAATGGCTGCAATATAACAAAGAGTGACAAATTTAAGGGGGTCTGAATACTTTCGGTACCCACTGTATATATATATATATATATATATATGTATATATAATGTTTGGGGGTTCTGAGTCATTTTCTAGAAAATATATGATGATTTTTACATGTAGGAGCGGAGTGCCAGAAATAGTCTGGTATGGAAATGGTTTATACCTATGGCATACGGTGCGTAAGGTAACGCACCCTTCCCCCAGTGTAGTCTGCATAATTAAATTATGAATATCAGCAGAGCTTTACCGCCTTCACTAAGATCTGGGGAAATGAAAGCAACTGCATTTGCAAAGTCTATTTTTCTTTAGTAAATCAATCCCAATAACTTTCATGAGCCCTATCTCTGCATATTGCACATATTGACTAAGAAAGCATGAAAGAAGCAGGGAGGCCCTAGCTAAGACTGAGCTAACTAGCACTAAACAGGAATGGAGGATAGATAAATTCAATAGGTAAACAAGTTGTAGTGGCTCTAAGCCACCACAAGATGTCAGCATGTATCATAACAACAGTATAATAATACAGAAATACAGTACATATAGCTTGGACACAACATCACTCATGTCTAGTCCTCATCCTGACAAAATGCTAATTGTATGAAACCTAACCTGCTCTCTGTTACTGATGGTGTTTGTTCTGTATTTTATAAGGACTTTGTAAGGCTTATATTACACATCGCAAGAACAGTGGATCTGCTAACAGAATGATCAATAACTATTTGCTCCCATTCATAATGGGGGTGGCTCCTTTCTCTTGCAAAGTCCTATGTAGCCACCCTTGCATAAAGGAACTAGAGTTGTGTCTCCCTACACTCTGTGCATCAATAGAAACATACAGCCCCTGCTCCTCCCTCTTCATCCCACTTTCTTCTCCAAGCTAATATACTGTCTGGAGACTGCACTGCCCACTGTTAGCTCTTTCCTGTAAAGACCAGAAGTTCAGGGAAGCAGCACTGAGAGAGCAGGAGCCAGTATCACTGAAAAGTTGTAAACTGCAGGAGCATGGGTAGGAATTTTAACACATAGTTTGCTGGAGAATGTTTGATATTGTTTGATATTGTGCTCAGTGTGTTAAAGTAAAACTAAAAAAACCCTGTTTTTTTCTCATTTCGGATAGAGTAAGGGATGATTATAACACCTGTCATTCTTTTTTGTCACCTGTGTCCCTCTGGGGAAATTCCCCTTCATTTCCTGCTCCAAAGCTTAAACAGCAAGTGAGAGGATTTGCCCCCAAAGTGAGGGAATCCCAGGGTGTCATCAGAACTGGAATCCCTATTGGAAAAACTCCCAAACTGTTCCTTTTTTTATGTCAACCCAAAATGTGGGATTTTCTTTAACATTTGCATTCAATGATTATGGTAAACAGGACAAATGAAGAGGGTGAATCTCCCTAACGGGGGCACAGACAGCAATAAAAACCCGACCAGTGTTCTAATCGTTCTTTATTGTATCCAAAAAAAAAAAAAAAAAAATAAAAAAAATTACTTTAGTTATATGTTAAATTACAATGTCTAATTCATCAAACATTTACTGCAGGTGAATCAATACCTGTAATTTAAAACACAATCCCCAGGAAAATTCACCTGTAGAGAATATTTGGTGAATATCAAATTCACTGCTTTCTTTACCTTAACTCAACTTTATTGTATCTGTGTTCTGTTATACCCCTCTTTAACTTGTTTTGATTAGGAAATTGTGAATTTTGTAAATATTTGTGGTAGATTAAAAAAAAAATGTATTTTTTTTCCTCTAAATAGTTTGTACTGTGTTCTAATATACTGTATATTTTTACATAATGTTTAATCTTGTGTCCTCTGCTGCCCTCTGCTGGGCACAAGAAAGATTGCACTGCCAGGAGAAGCCTTCAGGAGGATTAAATACATGCTTTCAACTGTCCTAATATTGTTAAATATAAACTTACAGCGTAACTTGTGAAAAAACACCCCTGGTTGATCTATGCACATTACAAGGATTTTAACAAACTTTGCTGCAGATTCCTACCTTTTGTTGTTCTTAAGAAATCCCTGTGTGTTTGTCTGTATCCAGGTGGGACAGTGAGTCTAATAGGAGTTGTTTCATAATTATCAGCTATGGCACCTGCAGGGCTATAATGAGGAAAAGTCAAATAAGAATTTTGCAGCATTCTTAAACTTGACATCAAAAAATGAATTAATATTCATAGAATAAAATCCATAAAAGTCCAAAATCCATAAAAATTAGTCTGCAGAAATTAATATGGAGTCCTACGGGTAAAAATCCAAATAAGTACCTGTAGGCACATCAATTATAAGTTGGAGTTGGCTCCTCCAATAGGTTATATCCGTGGACCAACATGTAAGGAGAGTAATAAACAAATCGTGGTGCAGTACCAACAGACTGTGAATGTAGTAAAAACAGAGGGAGGGTAACACCTGTGATGGAAGAACAAAAAGCTCAACTGTGTTTAACTCCTTCACCCCTCATGCAATGCAAACTCACCAGAAAATAGGAGCTTATTAAACCTCCAATAACGTCAAGTATGAGAAACTCAGCATATTTTCAGCATAGAGAATCATCCATCTTAGTATAGATCAGGATCTTCCAATAAACTCCAGATCAAATCAATGCCATCAGTGTATATGGAAAAAAGTACATTTATTGTGCAAATAGTAAACACATAGATAAAATACAGTAGCCATTCACATCTAAAATCAGACTGTCGCTCCAAACAGCATGGACAGCAGCGTGATTGTCAGTGCGTATCTAATGAGGAAAGCTGCAGGGTCTGCATCCCTTTAGGCGTGATTTCATATTGGAAGTATCTCACCAAACATAACATTTTTGTTGCAGGGGATGTCTAATATATGACTTGTATCTTAGGCAGACTTCTGGGAAAATTAGTGAGCCAATCACACAAGTGGAAAATTATATTTTTGGGGGGCATTCTGTATACCATATTGCATTGCATTTACAGAAAATTACAGGGGCTGCAGATTGAAAAGGAAAGGTCATTTTGAATAACATTCAATTACAATATGATTTGTGTCAAAATTATATATATTATTATTTTTTCTTTATTTGCTATTTTTTTCCCCACGAAAGAGGAGTTACTCTTTAACCACTTCCGGAAATCGGAAGGATTTGTCCCCTTAATGACCAGGCCATTTTTTGCGATTCGGCACTGCGTTCGTTTAAAGGACAATTGCGCGGTCGTGCGACACTGTACCCAAATAAAATTGCTATCTTTTCCCCCCCCCACAAATATAACTTTCTTTTGGTGGTATTTGATCACCTGTGCGATTTTTATTATTGCGTTATAAACAAAAAAAGAGCGACAATTCTGAAAAAAAAAAAAACAATCGTTTTCAGTTTCTGCTATATAACAACCCCCCCCCCCCCAAAAAAAAAATTAAAAAATCAGCATTTTTTAACATTGTAGGCCAAGTTGTTTTCTGCTACATATTTTTGGTAAATAAAATCGCAATAAGCGTATTTTGATTGGTTTGCGCAATAGTTATCGCGTCTACTAAATACGGGAAAGATTTGTAATTTTTATTGGTTTTTTTTTCTACTAGTAATGGCGTCGATCTGCGATTTTTTGCGGGACTGTGACATTGCGGAGGACAGATCAGACCCCTGACTGACATTTTTTACACTTTTGGGGGTACCGGTGACATTACTACAGTAATCAGTGCTAAAAATATGCACTGTTACTGTACTAATGACCCTGGCAGGGAAGGGGTTAACCCTATGGGTGATCAAGGGGTTAAATGTGAGCCTAGGGGAGTGTTTCTAACTGTATGGGGGTAGGGCTTGTGAAATGATTACAGAGACCTGTGACCCTATATAGAAGCATCACAGGCGCTCTGTGATCATTCCAGAGAGAAGAACGGTCAGCTGTATTTAAAACTGCTGACCGGTGTTCTCTCTCAGCGGGGAATGATCGTGGGTGTCAGGTGGCAATCGGAGCCGCCTGCCCTGTGCCTCGGAATCCCCGCTTAAGAGTGTGGGCACCGCCGCCGGTGTGCCGCTCGCCCCCTAGCTGCAGGCGCGCGACCGACGTAAACTGCCTGCCACAGTAAATCGGTGGTGGGCGGTCCCGAAGTAGTTAAATTAGTTTTGCTACATTTTTAGCAAACACCAAATATCTAATAACTATATTCTTGGTTATAAATTTTGATAAAAAAAAGTTGTTTGAGCCAGTTTTACCACTCCCAACCATCCACCTTAAGATGCAAAGACAGCTGCAGTATATAGGGCTGCACACATGCTGAAACTGCAAAATTTTGTTTCACGGCACAGCAAGAATTATACCCCATGTAGTACCGCCACTGAACCTGACTGTTCAAGTAAATGAAGGTGCACCATTACTGTGAGCCAAACACTAGGCTCATGGTTGTGGCACAGTATTCCCATTTAAAGATCCTATTCGTCAGTTAAAAAAAAAGTAAAAAAAAGCATTCAGGAGAGGACAGTATCACTTGCTGGATACCTTAAGCGGCACCTTAAACGCATGTGTAAATAAGCTCTTAAGGAATGGTTACCAAGAAGTACATATACATATATAGTGTATATGAAGTTCACCTTAGGTGAACAGTACTCAGTCATTGTGGTGTTCTTCGATAAACGACCTTTCCAACTGTGTGGATATGTATAAGTAACCACACAAGGTTTGTGACATGACAGTGAACTATTACTTTAAATCTTCACCATTAAAGCAAGATGACACGTTTCTGGTGACAGTTTTGAACCTTTATCCAGCTAAACAACTCATCTAATAAAAAAGGATACATATTGCCACATAAGTGACAAAGAGTCAATCTTTCCTCATAGTAGTTACAATAAATAAATGAAAGTTCTCTTTTGACAAGTGAGTGTGAATGCCTTGGACTTTCTTCCATTTTATCTATAATATTCTACTTAACTAAAAAAAAAAAAATAGGTTTTTCACATAATCAATGTAACTACTTAATTGAAGATCATGGGTATGGGGGAAAAAGAAGCGCGGGGAACAAACGTGTAAAGCTAAAAGATCAAAAAGATACCTGAACTTCCTTGCTGTATTTGCTGTTTGTAGGGCAGCCCATTATAATAAATGGGCTGCCCTATGTGCCAAGCAGGACAACGCATGAAAGACGCACAAACATGCATAAAACATATTACATAGTGGGAACTTAAAGTATAACTAAAGGAAAAACTTTTCTTTTTTTGGATAGAGTGCAGAGGGATTAGAACACCTGTCAGTTTGTATTGCTGTCTGTGCCCCCGTTAGGGAGATTCATCCTCTCTATTGGTCCTGTTTACCATTATCATTGAAAGTGAATGTAAAAAGATCCCAAATTTTGAGGCTGTCCTTCGAAAAGTAATAGAAGGGAAATCTTCCAACAGGGACACCTGGGGGTCCCCAGAAATATCCCCTAATTTGCAGGGATTTCCTCTCACTTCCTGTTTGGCTATGGGGCCAGAAGCGAAGTGAAATCTCTGCAATGAGATGCAGACGACGGAAAAATAAAATTGGACAGACGTTATAACCTTCCATAGCCATCCAAAAATGAAAAAAAAAGTTTTGTCTATTGTTCTACTTTAACCTCTTGCCGACGTATAACTTACATAAACGGTGACAAGGCAGCTCTCCTGCGCAGGATCACATACCTAGTACATGATCCTGCTCTTCTGGGTCTGGAGTGTGCATGTGCTCCACTGCCGACATGCTCCCACTGTGATTGTACACAGCAGGAGCTGATCTGCAGGTACAGAGGACTCGATGTCCACCGGCCAGAGAGCCAGAATATCGGTCTGCCTATGTACAAGGCAGATCGCTGTTCTGTCAATAGGGAAGGCACTGATCATGTGTTCCTGCAAAGCAAGAACAAGGATCAATGCCTTCCCCTAGTCAAAGCACCTCCCACATAGTACACAAGCACTGGCTAGGAACACAGTTAACCCTTGATCTGATGTTAACCCCTTCCCAGCCAATGTCATTAGTACAGTGACAGTGCATATTTTTTAGCACTAATCACTGTATTAGTGTCACTGGTTCCCAAAAAGTGTCAAAAGTGTCAGTTAGTGCACGAATTGTCCGCCGCAATATCGCAGTCCCACTATAAGTCAATGATCACCGCTATTACTTGTAAAAAAAAAATAAAAATAAAAATAAATAAACCCATCCCATAGTTTGTAGACGCTATAACTTTTGCGCAAACTAATCAATATACGCCAATTGGGATTTTATTTGCCAAGAATATGTAGCAGATAACATATTGACCTAAATTGATGAAGAAATTAGATTTTTAAAATTTTTTATTGAATATGTTTTATAGCAAAAAGTTAAAATTTTCTTTTTTTCAGAATTGTCCGTCTTTTTTTGTTTATAGAGAAAAAAATAAAGACCTGCAGAGGTGATAAATACCATCAAAGAAAGCTCTATTTGTGGGAAAAAAGAACATCAATTTTATTTGGGTACAGCCTCGCATGACCCCACAATTGTCAGTTAAAGTAATGCAGTGCCGTATCGCAAAAAAATAGCCCGGTCATGAAGCGGGGTTAATCTTCTGGGGGTTTAAGTGGTTAAGGTGCATAACCCCTAAGATGCCTCATTTGACACTGTAAATATATATAAAATGTACAATGTGGAGAATCTCCTTTACTTTCTGCCCTGAGACAACAAGAAGGGAGAGGCGATCTCTCCAAAGTAAAAGTGGTTGTAAAGCTTTAAGGTTTTTCACCTTAATGCATTCAGTGCAGTAAGATAAAAAAACCTTTTGTGCTGCAGCTCCCCCATAGACCCCTGATTTTCTTACCTGAGCCTGATCCGATCCAGCAAAGTGCACAAGAGCAGTGGCTCCAGGCTCCTGTCTCCCTCCTCATTGGACAGATTGATACCAGTGGGTGGCAGGGCCGAGTCCCACTGCTTGTGTCAATGGGGGCGAGCATGCACGGGTGCCCCCATCGTAAGCAGCTTTCCATGGGGGCACCCACTGAAGAGGAGTGACCCGGAGCGCCAGTGGAGGACCCCAGAAGAGGAGGATTGGGGCTGCTCTGTGCAAAATCATTGCACAGAGAAGGTAAGTATAACATGTTTGTTATTTTAATTAAAAAAAAAAACACAAAAAACAAGGCTTTAGTAACACTTAAAGGAAATCCTCTTTTCACCCTGGAAACTTTCCCCTGTATTGCTGGCTAAGTGACACTAGAAGTTTTAGGTTTCCCTCACCTTCAGCACAGGAAAAATAGGGAAATGAATCTTCCTAGTGGACACACAGCAATACAAACCTGACCAAGGGCCTAATGCTTCCATGCAATTATCAAATGTATGCCAGTCACTTTTAGAAGCAAAACAGCAGGAGTTTATTGACTCTTACTGAATACACCAGGGAAAGAGGGTAAGCACACAAACACTCACAGACTAGTAGATTTACAGCATTTAAAGTTGGAGAACCTTTAAGCTTACCCAGCACTCTGTGACTGTTCATCCTGACAATAAAACACTTATTCATTCAGCTGCCAACACCTTGGGTAGAAGACACCATACTCAAGTTATATCCAAGCTTCTGATCCAACCTTCTTCAGCCCCTCAAGGCATCTGGAGTCCATCAGTGGTTCCCTAAACCCAGATAACACAAGCTAGGCCTCCAACTCTGGTCTTGGTCCTGCCACATGGCCACCTTCCTCAGGCAGCAGGCCTAAGAGGATTCATCAGCCAGACACATCCCTTCCCTAGGAAGGAGGCCCAGGGAGAACACTGACTTCCCAAGGTCATTCCCAGAATATTTACTGTATACCCCCCCCCCCCCCCCCCCAGTATGTATGCAGCACTGGGAATAAGCCTTCTAGTGTTTGCCCATTGAGAGATAAATATTCTTAGCTCTGATTAGTGTAGCCTCCTATACTTTTGCCAGAGGCACTGGTAATACTTAACAGAAAATAACAGTAACCAGAGCCTAGAGGAAATCAAGGAAAGCTTAACTATTAACTCCGCTAAGCTGACTACAGCCTAGCACCACTAAATTTAAATAGACATACTTGCTGATGGCAGGGTGGCTAAAACTTCATAATATTATTAGTTAATTTTTCATATTCTTAGGATTTCCCTTCACTTCCTGTCCCATAGCCAAAACAGGAAGTGAGAGGAAATCCCTCCAAACTGAGAGGATTCCTGGTTGACACCAGGGTCATCAGAAGTAGTCTTCAATTGGAAGATTTTCCCGGTATTTCTGTTGTGGTGATTTTTTTTTTATCATGCAATGTTTTTATAGATTTTTTTTTTTTTTTTAGAAGTAGACCAAAATTAAGTACAAAACAGAAGCTCTTTTACAAAAAAGCATATGCAACATCCACAGTAGTAAAAGTTTGAAAACAAATATCAGGAGTAAACATTCGTGATCTACACAAGCTCAAAAACAGATAAATGGTCAAGTCTACCCCCTGAGCATAAAATCTGCCCAATCCTAGAGAATCAGGTTTCTACCTCATAGAACCCCCAAATATTATATATTTTTTAGGCAGAGGACATATAGAATAAATGGGTGTGTGTTACAATTTTTGATGTCACACGGTATTTGCACAGCGGTTTTTAAAACGCACATTTTTACACTTTAATGAATTTTAGCGCACACAAACAGAATATAATAGCCATTTTTTTCAATGTGGATAGATACCAAACATGTCACACTTTAAAACTGCACACACAGGTGGAAGGGCAACAAACTACAGTACAACAGTTATCCATGGGCAATGCTTTAAAGCCTTTGCAGGTTTCCACTTTAGATTTACACAGGAGGTCTGGTACTATAACTATTGCTCACAATCTGATGTTTGCAGTGGTACCTTACATGTGTGGTGCGATTGCTGTTTACGTGTGCCTGCTGGACCAACGCCTGTGTTTGCCCTTGCACACGAGCATGGGGGGGTTGGCTTTGCTTCCAAATTTTTTTTTATTTTTTTTTTTTTACGTTTATTATTTATTTTATATACTTTTATTTTACACTTTCTCGTTACTTTTTTTTTTAGCAACTTTATTGCTATCACAAGGATTAACAACATCCTTTCTGATAGCATGAGCAGTGACAGGTTCTCTTTACTGAGAGATCTGGGGTCTATTCTATTAAACCCCAGATTTCTCCACTGCCCTTAAAAGCATCAGATCAAAAGCCAAGATCGGTTTGATCTGATGCTTTGCTCAGCCAGTAGAGGCTAGTTTACATTTGGCAAAACTGGAAGTGACTAAATACACAACGCTTCTGGTTTCTTAGACCATAGAGATGATTGGGGATGTTCTGTTTTTCAATCTATAGTCAGGAGGCGGAACTGCCAGCTGCAAGGGGGACCCCTTTCAGCCACCTGTAAAAGTGATCAAGCAGCTAATTAGCATCTGGGATCACTTTTACAAAAAAGAGCATCGGCCGCAGAAAACAAACATACCAGGATGATGCCTGTAGCTGCAGGCATCATCCCGGTATAACCATTTCAGCCCCGCTACGTATCTGTGTTTAGGCGAGGGCTGTAGTGGTTAAAAAACACAAAGATAAATATGTACTGCATTATTAAAGTTAGTGGATGATGTACATCCTAATATGGTCCCAAATAGGTACAAATAACAATAATATCCCAAATTAAGAAGGCTCTTGTGGAATAAATGCGAGCCTAGAAAGAAAATACAAAAAGAAGGGTGAAGATGAAAAAGTTGCCAATACTAGCAAGGCGGGCAGTCCTCAGGCTTTGTTAGTCTAGTGATAGATTTCCTTTCACTATCATGATAAAAGTAGCTAGGACATATAGAGAGGATCCTAAAAGGAGGCAGTGAAGTTGTGGCAGAGTCACGCAGTGTGTGTCAATGTAAGCACACAGCCTGGCTCAGGAGTGCACCCACATGGGTGCCCCCTGAGCACATGGCTTCTTGGGAGAGGGGGGACCCAGAACCCAGAGGAGAAGAGGAGTGGACAGCACCCAGAAATGGAGGATCGGGGCTGTTCCGTGCAATACCATTGCATAGAGCAGGTAAGTATACCCTCTTTTGTATTTTAACTTTTTTAAAAAAAAAGGTTTAAAATCCCTTTAAAGCTGAACTCCAGATATTCAGCCACTTTGTAAAATATGATGGCATACTATTAGTTAAGTCCAATGAGGTGAATGCTATCGCCTGGACTTATCTCTTTATTTTTTATTTTAGGGGTTTATGGAGCCCTGGGAGTGCAGCTATCAATACACTCCCAGCGCTCTTATAGGAGAGACGCTGTGTTATCACATGCAGCATCTCTGCCCACCCTAATCCCTCCTCCAATTCCCCCCCCCCCAATCGCAGAAGCTTTTATATTCTGTAAATGAGCTCACTTATAACAAAGTGCTCTGTGATAGGGCAGGATGAGGGCAGATCCCCTGGTCCAGCTTTGGAGGGCCCAAAGCATAGCGATAGTTATGCTCCCAGCACTCTGAAAAAAATGTAAACTGTAAATTTAGGAGATGAGTCCACATTGGACATAACCACTGAATTCCTGGGGTTTAGCTTTAAGCCAATTCTTTTGTTACTTTCAACACACATATACACTTACATGTCCTACTATCTGTGCCACTGAATTCCACTGGGACAAAAACTTGCTCAAAGATCTTCTCCGTTCAACACATTCTTGATTGTCAAAAGCTGATGCCCCTGCTGCAGTTTATGGTTTCATCCGCCAACCTATAAATAAGTACAAGGCACAGGAGCCAGCAGAAAGAACCACAATGCAGAGCAGGGGAGCAGACATAGGGCATACAGTATCTAGTTGTGTGCCAGAGAGGAAGATCTTTCATCAATTGAATTCAATTGAACTTAGCAGCATGGACAGTGGGACAGGTAAGTATTATTTTTGTGCTTTACAGAGATGCCTTAATTACCTATTTTAAAAATAGAAACATTAATTGGTCACTTAAACTGTAGACAAATACCTAAATAAAATAACAAAACCCACATATTTGTAGTTTTCCTCCCTGCTCATTTGGCAGTGAATAAGGGTGATCACAATGTGTGTAGTGATTCGTTGCTGATGACACTGTAAACTGCAAATCTGAAATAGCTACATCTATTTTGTGTAGCAGAAGCAAATGAACTGCTGAATTGAATGATACATTCAGTGGAAGGTAAACCAGTTCACATGTTTGTATTTTAGCTGCATATGTAGCTTTTTGCCTAGAATTCTGCAGTAATCTTTCAGTAGTTTAGGTTTGTGATAACAATGAACAAAGCCTTATGATGGATTGCTTTTAGATTAACACACTTATGGAATACTATAATCTGCTGTGTATCTTTCTGTCACTAGATGGCAACCAAACAAAACATTTACAGTTAAGAAATCAGGCAATTCAAGATTTTATATGTGGGAGTAGATGCGATTTTAAAGAGTAAAAGTTAGAATCACATAATAAAAAAAAAAAGATGTAAGCAATTAGCATTTTATTTTAAACATTGATGTGCAATTCCCATTGACATTAGATTAGACAAGAGATTATACTTTTTTTCTATAAGTATACAACATGACCTTTTATTTTTTAAAAACCCTTTATATCTTTAGGTTGTAGGTTAGTAATGGAGGCTTACATTTTTATCTGATTGGAAGATGATCTCATGTCTATAGGGGCAGAAACCCTACTGGGCGAATGCTTTCAGAGCAATATTGATCTGATTGATCCCATTTGCTACTGTCCACCATGAGATGGGCACAATTTTGTACCTATCTGTGCCACCTTCCCTCTTCTTAAAGCAGAACAAACTGAAAACATTATTACATTTATTTTTAATATTCAAAGCAACATCCATTCGAGCCCATTCACACTAGCGCGACTTGTGAGGCAACTTGTGTTGCCCCAGGTAGCTTGACATAACAAAAGCAATGTTAATCAATCAGTGCCGCCTTAATTAGCACTACTGAAGTTGCTCCGACTTCAGAAAAGGGTCCTGTACTACTTTGAGGCGACCTGTGATCCGACTGTCCCATATACTTCAATGGGAGTTGCCTCCTTATCTTAATTGACACGACTTGTTATCAGACTTTCCAGGAAGAAGAAAGAGATTAGCCAGGCATTCCCCACAGACAAAGTCGCCTGTCTCTTCAAAGTAGTGCACAAGTCTCTTCCAAGTCTCTAAACAAGTCTCTAAACAAGTCTCTTCAAGTCTCTAAACAAGTCTCTTCAAGTCACGGGGCGACTTTCTGGTAGTGGTAGTGTGAACCAGCTCTTCATGTCTCCAAGCTTTATTTTGTTGAGAAATCACTTTGAAAAACACCCCATATCATTTCTAGCTGTGCCCATCTTGAGTAAGGGCAGATAATTCATGTAGCATTTAGTTCCTGGAATCCATCTGCTCTAACTCAGGCATGTAGACAGGAGGGCATGCTTAGTTGCAAAAGCACCTCCCCCTCTTCTCCAACAGAAAGAAAAACTAAATACCTATGAAGACTCTTGGGATGTATGATATCATTTTGGCCTAGCCCAGAAACCAAAAAGCAACTGAAGAAATGTAAAAAAAAAAAAGGATAATATACCTTTCGTATAATAAGAATACCCCTGCACTGCATGCACCATTATCAAACCCATTGAGCTGATATTATTCAAAAATGTGCTGCTGACTAAATCTATAAGTATACCATATACTTTGATATCAAATATAAATAAGAAGGTGAAGTGATTCAGTGATGCACTACGATTCAAACAAACAACACTCCCATATATTTACTAATGCTAGCAGCATAATGATTAAAAATAGGTAAAGGGTAACTCCACTTTCGTGGGGAAAAAATTGAGCTAATAAAGAAAAAATATTATAGCGTATACAATTGCGAAGTTATATTGTAATTGAATGTAATTAAAAAAGACCTTTCCTTATCAATCTGCAGCCGCTGTAATTTTCTGAAAATGCAATGCTATATGGCAGGGGTACTCAAATGTAAACTTGAAAGGTCCACTTACCATTTTTCCATTCAGTCCGAGGTCCGGAAAAGTGACCGTCAAATTCCAAATACAGAACGCCAACAACAAAAAAAGGCATTCCCTAAAACTTGCCCCCATCCAATGCAGAGTGACCAGTGACCCCATTAATGCAGAGTGACCAGTGTGCCCCCATTAATGCAGAGTGACCAGTGTGCCCCCATTAATGCAGAGTGACCAGTGTGTGTGCCCCCATTAATGCAGAGTGGCCAGTGTGGGTGCCCCCCATTAATGCAGAGTGACCAGTGTGTGTGCCCACATTAACGCAGAGGGACCAGTGTGCGTGCCCCCATTAATGCAGAGTGACCAGTGTGCGTGCCCCCATTAATGCAGAGTGACCAGTGTGTGCCCCCATTAATGCAGAGTGATCAGTGTGTGTACCCCAATTAATGCAGAGTGACCAGTGTGCGTGCCCCCATTAATGCAGAGTGATTGGTGTGCGTGCCCCCATTAATGCAGAGTGACCAGTGCGTGTGCCCCCATTAATGCAGAGTGATCAGTGTGTGTGCCCCCATTGATGCAGAGTGACCAGTGTGTGTGCCCCCATTAATGCAGAGTGACCAGTGTGTGTGTGTGTGCCCCCATTAATGCAGAGTGACCAGTGTGTGTGCCCCCATTAATGAAGAGTGACCAGTGTGTGTGCCCCCATTAATGCAGAGTGACCAGTGCGGATTAGAGCGCTGCATGATTACAAAAAGCCAAGTCATCAGCGGGGGGGGGGGGGGGCAGAATGGAGAGGATCGGAGTGGCTGTGTCTTACATTGGCAGCACCGTATGATTACAAAAAGCCAAGTTCTTGTGCTTACCCGGCGGGGAGGCTGTCATACAAAGTCCCGCCTCCTGGACAGTCTCCTATGATAGACGTCACCAGTGTTCTTTCTATCATAGGTAGGTAGCCGGTCGAGGAGGCGGGACTTTGTATGACAGCCTCTTCACGGGTAAGCAGAAGAACTTGGCTTTTTTGTAATCTTTCGGCGCTGCCAGTGTAAGACACAGCCAATCCTCTCCATTCTGCCCCCGCTGATGACAGAAGGAAGGAGACCGCTTCGGCGGTCCAGATTTAAACGTGTGTGGGTCTGGACGCGGCCCGGAGTCCGCCAACTGAGGACCCCGGCTATATGCATGGAGCTGTTCTGTACACAGAATGTATACTGACCACACCCCAGCAACATAATTTCCTGCTTGTGTGATTGGCTCACCAATTTTCCCAGAAGTCTTCCTAAGATACAAGACAGATTTCAGGCATCACCTGCAACAAAAATGTCACTTTTGGTGAGATACTCCCAATAGGAACACATCTAAAGGGATGCAGGCCCAGCAGATTTACTCATTAGTGCTCTGCAGGTGCCACAGCTGATAGATAATTATGAAACCACTCCCATTAGACCCACTCAGGACAGAGGCACAGACGAACAAACAGGAATTTATTCAGAATAAAAAAAGGTAGCAATCTGCAACAAAGGTTGTTATAATCCTTGCAATGTACAGAGATCACTCAGAGGGGTTATGCTTTAAAGTGGTAGTAAGCTGCTGTGTTTTTTTTATAACCTGCAAGGTAAAGCCATAATGTAGTAGTATGCATAGCACATTATGTGAAACTTACCTGAAAATGAAGCATTTCAGCGATGCGTTGTTCCATCTTCACCCTGTCTTCCTTCTGGGTTCACCCACTCTGGCTGTGTGAGTGGCCAGAGTTGCAATGATGTCCCTAGCTGCATGTACAGTTACTGTATCTCCTGAATATATTTTTAGTGTCTATAGGTAAGCCATATTATAGGCTTACCGTTAGGTAAAAGTCAGAGATAGGTAAAAGTCAGAGATAGGAGTTTACTCCTACTTTAATGTTGATTGAGAGAGTTGATTTCCACTCTAAAAAAGTATTTTAAGTAAACCGTGAGGGTGCCTTAGCACACACTGAGAGTCATGAACATAATATACCAGGAGGTTACCAACCCAAGTAAATAGCGGAAAGTAATATGAAGAGAAACAAGGCGAGTGTTCTAAGGGTGGCCTGCTGGTATTTAAGTGATTGTCCAATTACACACACAAAAAACCTTATACGTATATAAAAATACATAACTTTTTTGTACAGCAATTAAATCATTTTTAGAAACATATAACTGGATCCATATATGAAACCATATATAAAAAGGAAGAAAGGAAGAATTAGTGCAATGGTACAATTACGCGCTTCGCGGTTACATGCCGCTTCTTTAGATGCCAAAATATGCCAAATATGCTTATGACAGTTAATTCGATAAAAAAATGTATATATCTAAAAAATAAAATATACTGTATGTCAAATATCATCACATGCGTAGGCATTACATTGTACAGCTTTTGAAAAAAAGCACCACTACCACAAAAAAAGAAAATAAAATAAAAGAAAAATATGTATACCCACAAAATCAATAAAAGAAACAATAGAAGTAAGTTCAGTTTGTCTCAGGTTGTTGGGAGGCAAGAACAAAGACCAAAAATGGAGGGAAACAGTCCATCTTAGCAACTCTATATGAATCAAAAAACAATAATGATGAAGCAAAAATTGCTTCAAATGTTTAACTATACCCAAACCACAGGCTATATTGATTCCAAGTAAGGTACTCACTATTGCTGAGTAGGGAGTGCCTAAATGTAGGGCAGATATAGATGATTATATCCAAAGTCCTATGTATTGGTTAAATGCTCTGGGTCAATAAAAGTAGAGCTGATGATTGTGTGTGCAGAGGGCTCATGGTTATTAGCCCTTTAGTATAAACTGCTACACACTCACTTCCTTCCAAGTCAGAAAGTCAGATCAACCAAGCTCTAAAATATAAATAAAAATAAAAACAAAAGCAAAAAAGCCCCAAGAGCCACTGCGTAAACTGCCAAAAGCTGTAGATATATTGCAAAGTGCTTACCGTGCCATTTTCAAAAACAGAGATTATGTCCTCACAAGCCAAAGATGAAGAGACAGTCTAAACACAGCCATCGCCCTTAAATAGTCTCTGGGCCTCCTGAGGACCCACCCACCAAATCCTTAACAAGCAGGCATTCGCTACTAATGCAGCAATTGCCTCATATGGATGGGGGAAGTCCCCTCCCTATCGGACAAAGAGACAGCTTGACACAGAATACTAGCAGAACCCAAACAAACATGGCCGTTCCAGAAGCAGGAGACCAGCCCTGAAAATGGCCGCAAGTTCCTTACTCTTCCAAAGATGGCCACCACAGCAAATGTGATGTCATGACACCGCCACACCCGCTGCAAGATACAGACAGGAGTACAAGATGGCACAGAAATAGGAAGTAAAAACGGTGACACCACATTTAAAAAATAGATAAAACAAGAAAAGGTGAGTATACAACAAAAGAGCTACAAGGCACAAAAAAGATTTATTTATGCACACTTTAGACCCCGAGAGGAACACAACCCGAGGCGAACAAAGCTAAAAAAAAGGAAGGGGCTTACATTCTCAAAGGGTCTTATTGACATATCTTAGTGCTGAGAATAATAGTCATATCCTGGTATAACCCCTATTTAAATATATCACCTCACCCTGCATAAACATGAAGATGTGAGCTTCATCACATCTCTGTCAGAAAAGGTGCAAAACTCAAAGAATCATTCAAGCCAGGGGGACAGTGGCCCATATAGCCTATGTATCCACCTAGCCTCTGTTTGCAGAATCAGTTTGTCAAAATCACCCACAGGAGGGTGGGGATGTGTCTGGCCAAGGATCGGAACTGCAGGGAATCTAGGTTTTATGCATGTTTGTCAGCAAAATGTCTACATATTGGGCTTTTCAAGTTGGCCTGTTTTGTGTCTACCACATGATCTGTAATGTATTGCCACAGTTTCCAAGTTTCTTGCTGACATAAAATGCATTACATCCACATGTTAATATGTACACTATCCCTATGGTGTCATAGTTAACAAAATGTTGAGGAACAATTTTGGTAGTTCCAATTGGAAACCTTCCCCTTGTTAAAGCAAACAACTTTCAGTAGGCTCAACCACCACATCTAAACGTGCCTTTAGGTCGTGTACCAAAAGGGTCCTGTCCCCTTTTTCTGTCAAAGTGGCTATGTACCAAATTATCTTTTAATGAGCGACCACGTCTGAATGTCAGATGTGGGCGGTCATCAACAAAATATTTAATGTTATTATCCTTCGTTAGTAAATACCACTGTCTTTGAAATGTTTTTTCTAACCTCCTCACTTTGGCTATCAAACTATAAAATTGGTTGTGTCTTACTATTTTCTTGTATTTTCTCGTGAGATAATAATAGTATGAGAAATCTGTCTCTAAGAAGCTGGGCTTGTATTTCAAAGTCTTCAGAGTTAGAGCAATTTTGACAAATGCATATACAGTCCCATGGGGATGCCTTTAATTACATGTTTAGGATGTGCAATGTTGGAATGAAGCAAAGAATTGCAAGCTGTGGGCTTTCTGAATAGGTTAGTGGAGATAGTTCCATCATAGTCTTTATTGATAGTCAAATCCAGAAAAGCACATTCTCATTCATATTGAGTGTGAACTTTAGGTTTCACTCATTTATCTTGAGAAGATTTACAAATTCTAAAAGGAGATCTCAAGATCCAGTACAAAAAAATCAGTACATTGTCTATATACCTCTGCCACATAGACACGTGGCAGAGATATCTAGACAAATCATCACTCCCAAAAATCAACTTCCCCAGGTACAGGTTGGCATAAGAGGGGCACACATAGTCCCCATAGCCACACCCTCCCCCTTGGAGGTACTAGGAATGGTCGAACATGAAGATATGAGAATACTGTGACAGGAAACGATTCGCCCTCCCACGCTCCGGCATCTGAGAGTGATCGATACTTGGCTGTCCCGGTCAGTCAACTCCGCTTCCGCCCGCTTTCCTCTCAGCTCCACTGGATCCGCTACCGCTGTGTAGTCACCAGCATGCACACCGCTGAGGTTGGGCTCTGCTCTCACTAGGTCGCATGCACAAGACCTCAACCACCACCAGTGTCCCGACACACCTCTCAGGCTGGTCTGCAATCGCTGAGTCCCGGAAGCAAGAAAGCCTGCTTCCTGTGTAGCAGTTAGGTTTATTTACTTTCCCATGATCCTTGGCTCTTTCAGAGCTCCCTGGGAGTATATTTCCTTCAGCAGTCCAAACAACGGTCTGCATCCAGTCTTTACCTATATCTCCCACAATCCAATTCATCCGCTTCCTGCGAAAGCCAATCCTCTTCTGAAAGCAGCCTTAAAGTGGCACTCTGGCAATGTCAACAATAACGATAAACCTGAATATAAGTATATATCTGCAACCTATATATATGGTAGTCTTGTCCCGGCTACATCTACACATCTATATATATATATATAGATATATATATATATATATGAATGTTGTATTAAATTAACTGTCACAAAGCATATTTGGCAATCTGAAGAAGTGGCATGTTACCGCAAAATGCATAATTGAACTATTGCACTGGACAGTAATTCCTCTGTATGGTTTCATGTGTGGATCCAATTATATGTTTTTAAGATTTTGTTGTAGAATAAAAGTTATATATTTTTATATCTAAGTTTTTTTTTTGTGTGTGTAATTGGACAATCATTTAAATACCAGAAGGCCACCCTTAGAACACCCCCATTGTTTCTCTTTGTAAAAAATAGTCCTAATTTTAGGGCTATCTACAGCGCATGCTAGTGTTTATAAATAAACGGCAAAAAATTAAATTGTGCAAAATACTGTGCAAACAGTGTAATTTAAATAAATAAGGTGATTCCAATAAATAATGTTTAAATAATCAATCAATTTTGTTTAAATTGGACCGCATAGCGGACCGCATAGCGTGATGTACACTGGAGTGTAGTGCGCCACTCTGCATAGTTGTACAGCATTGTCACGGGGATTTTAAATCTATTTGTCCTACAATTATTGAATAATTTTATTGGGAAACCCACATATATGGGAAATAAAGCCTTTTAAAACTTTATTACACTATTTGGAGCCTTTTATCTTTTATGCCCACCTACTGTATGCTGATACGTGGAATAGTGAGGAGGAAACTATAACCTGCATATCCAGGAGGCACCACAAGGGGACCTACCGTGGCCCTAAGGGCCTACAAGCGTGATATGTCTCAATATCATACAATATATGAGACCCATTACATCTGGTAAGTCACCCATCTTTTAACATAACACAGGATAAAGGAAGCCAGCACCTGCACTTTAAAAAAAAAAGTCACAAAATTGAGGAAAGTATCACTGAGCACCTTCACTTGGAAGAATTTTTTGCACTGAAGAAAATTTTATTGGAACTTTCATTTTCACCTATTGATTTTATTATCATGTGATGAACTTTTAATACCTTTTATTGTTAGATGTATTTTATGCCACCATATTGATTTATAATTTTTCTAATTAATAATTTAAACAAAATTGATTGATTATTTAAACATTATTTATTGGGATCACCTTATTTATTTAAATTACACTGTTTGCACAGTATATTGCACAATTTCATTTTTGCCGTTTATTTATAAACACTAGCATGCGCTGTAGATAGCCCTAAAATTAGGACTATTTTTTACAAAAACCTCATTTACTACTGCTGCTGCTTCTTTCCAACTTTTACATTTTCTATTTATTTTAATGCCAGGCGCGGGGAGTACACTTCTTTTAAGTGTTACTTCACATTTATTGTTTCTCTTTATATTAGTTTCCGTTATTTCCACTCTAAGCAGGCCATAGACAGAACTTTATTTGAAAATTTTTCATTTAGGAATGTTCATTCATTTTTAGTTGTTAGTGGGGGTCAAATCAACATTCGTTTTTGGCCACAGTAATGAGGTAAATTGAATCAGTAGGATGGAAAACAAATGAATTTCTAGCAGCGAATGCAGTTTTCGTTAAGGGAAGTCCATTCATTCTGAAATCGAATGTTAAAAGCAAACAAAATTACTTTAAAGTACTTTTAAATTACCGGTATACTCATCAAGACATCGAATGTACTGAAAAGACTTTCGATATAGACATTTGTTCCAAAATAGTACTATACTATCACAAGTACTGGAGGACAGTAAGAGTGTGCACGCAGAGCCAAACACCATCCTTTGACAAATGACTTGATCCATCTTAATTTCCTCTTTGATTAATTAATTTATTCAAAATTTACTCAGGATGCAGGATTTTGCTAATAAAATAGGGTACACATTATTCACCATATCAATAAGGCTTTTCCTCTATACTGCTTAGCAATTTCTGCAAAGAAAATGTTGTATTGTTAGTTGAATTAATTGGATGATTCAGCTTCTCTTTACTTATTATTTAAATTAATTCCAGGCATTGGGATTCACCCTTAATAATGTATGTGGACAAACATGCCTATGAGTTTGGTGGAACGTGACCTCATCACATAAACTTATGGCATTAAATATGAGGCAAGAATGTATTCAAAATCCAAACAGAAACCATTTCTATAAAATACTTTTTAAATACCTTCTATTCAACCATATGTGCTAGAATAAAAATTCCAGACTAAAAAGTAGACACAATAATGAACAATCTTTTACTTATCAAAACTGAAGTTACAAAAAAAAGTTGTATAGTGCACATTTCATTATATGAATAAATATTTTGTGTAATATATACATTTTCGATCTTTCTTCAAATAGTGAATTAAAGCTTAGAAAAAAAATCCATACAGCTTTATCTACATACCTTACCAATAGTGAAGTATGTTCCACTTTGTGCACTCAGCTAGATCCTGGAGAAATCTTCCCTGCAAGGATGCCTGTCCTCTTCCTGCCTATGAGATTCTGGCATTGCAGTAGTTACCAGCTTCAGGTTTTAGGCAGAATAGCAGTACAGATGATCTGACAGGGACACACACCCTTCTCCCTCCTCCTCTATTGACTTCTTCTTTTGCTTTCATGGTCTTTGTTTTGCTTTCATCATTCACAAGATTCTGTCCCCCATTCACAGATAATCCTACAGAGTAATCCGTGAAATAACTTTTCTCAATGGAGGAGGAGGAAGGAAGGGTGTATGCCCATCCGACTATCTATACTGCTATTCTGGCTGAAGACCTGAAACTGAAGTTCAGAGGCAGGAAGAGGACAGGCATCCCTGCAGTGAAGCTTTCTACAGGATCCAGCTGCCTGAACAACGTGAGACATACTTCATTATAGGCCAATGATATGGCTTAAGCAGTAATGATTTTTTTCTTAGCTAAACTTTAGCTTTAACCACTCTACATCCAGCCGCCGCAGATGTACTGCGGCAGGCTGGCTCTCCCAGGCAAAGCCCCGTGAAATTACGGCACTCGCCTGGGAGGAGCTAGGGGGCGATCGAGCGCTGCTCGTCCGCTGGGAAGCGAGCGCGAGTCTCATGCAGCTCCGATGTCCGCGTGACACTGGCGATCTCTCCCCACTGACAGAGAAGGATGGATGGCTGACATGATCACAGAGACCATGCGATCCTGCTATATAGGATCGCATGTCTCTATGGTCATCTTACAAGCCCAACCCCCCATAGTTAGAATCACTCCCCTAGGCTTACATTTAACCCCTTGATCACCCATAGTATAAACCCCTTCCCTGCCAATGGCATTATTACAGTGCCAGTGCATATTTTTAGCACTGATTACTGTAGTAATGTCACTGGTACCCCCAAAAGTGTCAAAAATGTCAGTTAGGGGTCAAATCTGTCCGCCGCAATGTCGCACTTCCACAAAAAATCGCAGATCGCTGCCATTACTAGTCTAGTGAAAAAAAAAAAAAAGAATAAAAATGACATAAATCTTTCCCATAGTTAGTAAACACAATAACTTTTATGCAAACCAATCAAAATACGCTTATTGCTATTTTTTTTACCAAAAACATGTAACAGAAAACAAATTGGCCTAAAATGTTAAAAAAATTTAGATTTTTACATTTTTTTTTTGGTAATGTTATGTGAAAAATATTGCGTTTTTTTCAAAATTGTCGCTCTTTTTTTGTTTATAGTGCAAAAAATAAAAATTGCACAGGTGATCAAATACCACCAAAAGAAAGCTCTATTTGTGGGAAAAAAAATTACGTCAATTTTGTTTGGGTACAGTGTAGTAAGACCGCGCAATTGTCCGGTAAAGTCATGCAGTGCCGAATCGCATAATAAGGTATGGTCCTTAAGCAGCAAAATCTTTGGGTCTTAAAGTGGTTAAACAGCATACTTTGAAATTCCTTGTAGCTACCATCGTTAGAACAACAATCTTTCTTTTTTAAATCAAATCATGTTTTTTTTTTTTTTTTTTAACCAGATCTTACTAATTAAATGGGCTCTAGCATATGCAGGAAATCAAAGTTAAATGAATTCAAAAGATCAATAATCTTCCTAATAACTTGGACCAAAGGGAAATTAGTAAATTTACCATGTCACCCACGACAGCAAAACAAACATTGTTTGCTCATCCACTTTGTTCTTTCACGGTTTGTGTTCATACAATCCCATATACACAATCCCATACTCACAGTTAGAGGAAGGCAAAAACCACTGGAAAGCATGATCCAATTTGCTACATCAGGGGAAAAAATTCCTTCTCGATCCCTCGAGAGGCAATCAGATATTGCCTCCGGGAAATAGTTACTTTAGATCTCCATGTATCTTGCTACTCCAAATTGTAGTTGAGTATGTGCGTGTGTGTGTAGCGATGTCACCAATGTTTTTGACTACTGTGATGTGAACTTCATCAGGTATACCATTACCAGAGACTGGCAGTTATACAGGTAATGCCACAAGAAACACTCCCACTATATCTAACTGATACAAATATAGTGAAAGACCTTCTGAAAGAACCTTTCTATCATATGGGATGGCATTATACTTTAAAGCCTTGTTCAACACATGTCTGCATGCGGAAACAATACTTCTTAGCCTGCAGTCTGGTGACCATTCTGTGACGACAATGGAAAGTCACTGTTTACATTTTTTTAAAACTTTATTGAAATGTCAAAGTGACATCTCATTCACCGGTGACTGGCGTTGACATTAGGTGAGCACTGTTGCGTGCCAGAAAAATTCAGCATGTCTGCATTTTTTCACACTCCACATCACACCAGCGATGTGATGTGAACTATGCACATAGAAAATATTTTTTTCTATGTGCCATTACCGTGGCTGGCACTTATCTGCTGCAGAAAAATGCCAGTCACCACACATAAAAATGGATGTAAACCCTCTCCTATACCTAGAGAAGTGAATAGCCTCAGATGATACACAGGAATGAAACAAATCTACCTACAAAAGTTTTACTTGCATTTCTGCTGTCTTTAGCTTTCTAAATTCTTTAGAAATCTAACATCGGGCTAAAAATGTTACTTCCTCATTCAGCACTGGGTGTGGATTCTTGGCATACACTGTGTGACAACTGATTGGAGGAAAGGCACACAACCCCTCCCCTCCACAGAGGGAGGAAGATACATGTAGAGCTGTGCTGTGACAAGACAAGCTCTCTGCTAATCTATTTATAGCACCCACCCGACACACAGAAATTTTCAGCTGCTTTTATCTCCTGTCTCGGAGAACTTGTCAGAGGGTATCATGCTGATAACAGAGAAACAAAACAGCAGAAAGACAATAAGACATGAGACTTAGAGCTTTGGAGAGAGATAATTATACACTACAGATATACATATGTGCCCAGGTCAAATTTCACGAATCGGGTTTACATCCACTTTAACCACTTTAACACTAGCCACTGTGCTGCTACTGCGGCACAGTGGCTCGTTATCGTCTAGCGGCGTAGACCTACGTCGCTAGACTCCGCCCCCTGTAGGCGGCGCTCACGCGCCGCCGGAGGCGCGCTCCCACTGTTTTCATTCACAGCGGGAGTCGGGCCAGGGGAGGAGCGGCGGCGATCGCCGCTGCTCTGCCCCGATCGTCGGGGAATCCAGTTTGGAGATCCGCCCGCCTGTGTAAACAGAGCGGGCGGATCTCCTAAGTGACAGGGAGTGACAGATCGGAGTGTTCAGCATAGCTGAACATCCGATCTGTCCCTGGCTCACTCAGTCACCTCCCCCCCACACGTCAGTAAGCACCAGGCATACATTAACCCCTCCCTCTCCAATAAAATTAACCCCTTCCCTGCCAGTGTCATTTTTACAGTAACAGTGCATATTTATAGCACTGATTACTGCAGTAATGTCACTGGTACCCCCAAAAGTGTCAAAAATGTCAGTCAAGGGTCCGATCTGTCTGCCACAATGTCGCAGTCCCGCAAAAAAAATCGCAGATCGCCGCCATTACTCGTTAAAAAAAACCCACCAAAAATGACATAAATCTTTCCCTTAGTTAGTAAACACAATAACTTTTGCGCAAACGAATCAAAATACGCTTATTGCAATTTTTTTTTACCAAACATGGGTAGCAGAAAACAAATTGGCGAAAAATTAAAAAAAAAATTGGTTTTTACATCTTTTTTGGGGGGAATTTCATATAAAAAAATGTTAAAAATATTGTTATTTTTTCAAAATAAACGCTCTTTTTTTGTTTATAGCGCAAAAAGTAAAAATCGCACAGGTGATCAAACGCCACCAAAAGAAAGCTCTGTTTGTGGGAAAAAAAAGGACGTAAATTTCATTTGGGTACGGCGTCGCATGACCGCGCAATTGTCAGTTAAATTTGCACAGCGCCGAATCGCAAAAAGTGGCCCAGACGTAAGACAGCAAAATGCTCTAGTGGTAAAGTGGTTAAACTTAAACTACATATGTTCCTATGCAAAGTTCATTCAGTCATGAGATCAGGATTGAGAGACATTTGAGTGATGTACAGTGACACTGAGCTTAAAGTAAGAAATATTAATGTCTGCCCAGCTATGTGCAAAGAAAATCGCGTGCGGGGCTCGTCCCCCTCACCTGTGTATAAGAAGAAAGAAAAACCTTAAAATGACATTAAAAACACATTTTTGTAGTGATATTGTGAACACTGTAAATTATCTATTAAGATTGGCTGATGTTTAAACTTGCATTCTTTGAAATACTTATTAAATATTCAGTCTAGACTAAGTTGAATGTATTACTTATAATCTGTTCTACCACTTGATATTGAAATCAAAGCATTTGGTAATTCATTTTGGAGTCAACCTTTTTTTGTTCTTCTAATATGTCTTTAGGGAATTATATCTGTTGTACATATTTTACTAATCGTGGGTGTCTCATACTCTACTGAAGAATCCATGAGTTGGATGTAATTTGAAGAAGAACTTAGATAGATTTTTAATTCAGTAGCCATGTTTAGCGTTATTCTGTCTCAGAATTGATACACTTAAGCAAGGTCACACTGAGGGAAGTCTATAACAAGCTGCAGATTGATAATACTTAAAGCGGAATTACACTGGGTCTGAGCACTACTAACCAAAAAATGCTATTTACTTCATTTATTTTTTATTATTTATTTTGCTGAGAAATCCCCTAGCATTTCTGGCCATGGCCATTCTGAGTAAGGGCAGATGATTTCTGTAGCATTTACTTCCTGGAATCCATCTGCCCTTAGCTCAGGCATGCAGGCAGGAGGGTGTGATGTAATGAGAAAACCCCTGCTCCCCTCCTAAAGACTCCTGGGATGTATGACATAATTTGCCTAGGACTGGAAACTAGAAATTAACTGAAGAAATGTAAAAAAAAGTTTAAAACAAGGAAACATGATATGCCTGCCTTCCTATCTATAAACTAATGCTAGCAGCATAAGAATTAAAAATAGTTAATGTTGATTTAGAGAGTGAAGTTACGCTTTAATGTTATCTTAGTTTTCATTAACAAACATAGCAACCTCAGTCACCTTCAGACTAAACAACTTCCCCAGCTTTTAAGATGAAGGTCATATTTATTTTTGTAGGAAGCAGTCAGTGACATTCTGTTCAAAGATTTAGAGTAAATTGGAATCACTTTATAACGTGGTACATGTGACCCTTGTAATTAGTGAATACATGATTGATATAATGGCTTAATTTGGCTAAATATGTGTCCCCAGTAACAAAATGTATTTTCTGCTACCATCCTTTAGTTATTACTTGTTATACCAATTCATTTTTAAGGTTATGAATTTTCATATTATCTAGATTTTGCAAAAGACCAGGCCCTTTGGGCAGATCTTTGCCCTAGGCCAACTTATATTTTGAAGTGGTCCAGTTTAAAATTCTGTTCTTAAAGTGAAATTGGACCCATCGATTTAACTCTTTGCTAAAACAGATACATTTAAGGGCCACATCAAAGTGTCAAAGCCAATCACATGTGCAGCACAATGACAACTCCAGCGTTAAACAAAAACTAAGATGGCAGCTTCCTTGGCTGTAAAGGTTAGGAGGGGTTAGTTCTACTTTAAGATAAATGTGCAAAATATAGGTTTCTAATAGATGACAGTAATTAGAGGAAATCGCAGGAGGGCTCCAAAGACAGCTGGCCCTCCCCTCTCACTCTAGTTGTAGCTATTTATGCATCCTGAACCACCAGAATAAAGCAGAGACAGGCTAAGTACAGAGACATCCACTGATACTGATGTCTCAGGTTGGTCTCACTCACATAAGACATGGAATCCCTGACTTAATAATGTTTTAGGTTGAGCCCAGTATAGTTTTTGCCTACCTCATCTCACCCTAAATGGTATTTGTGTGTAATAATTTTCAATACATTTCATAAAATGTACATCAAAGTCCAAAGAACATTGTGAAAGAATAAACTACAACCTTTACCTAAATTACCTTGTACCACAGGGCCATTTGTACACAATAGGAACATAATGGTAAATAATATATTTATGACATGGTATTCAAATTATATAACATGAAGACTGAGACTTTATGTAAAGGCTTAAATTACTGCAAGTTCTCTCAACTGAAGACAAGCAAATCCTGGAATACAATTCAAGTAACACTGTACTTCCCAATGCACTTCTCAAACAAGAGAAATGTGCCACTAGGAGGCACTGCAGGGGAAAGGCTCCAGTTTAGTTTGCTTGTTGGTTACATCTTGTACCTCCTACAGTTGGGTGATTGTTGGGATATAGTACATGATAGTTTCTGTACTCTCAGGCCTTAATTGGCAGGTGAGAGTGTACATTTGTCTGATAAATAAGTTTATTTTTCTTTAAGCTTTAAATGATTCCTAATAATGTTCTTCTCCATTACAGCATTTTTTTTACCTAAAGTCTGGTTTGTAAATATTTTTTTCTTTTTCTCCTCTCAGTAAAATGGTGAGGTCATCATCTACAGTCTGGAAACATTTCCACAGTGCAAATTCTGCTAAGAGCAAAGCTGCAATTTGCAAATATTGTGAGAAGAAATATTCTTTTCCAAATGTTGCAAGGTTGACCCCTTCAATACTGGGCACTTTCACCACCTTCCTGCCCAGGCCAATTTTCAGCTTTCAGTGCTGTCACACTTTGTATGACAATTGCGTGGTCATGCAACACTGTACTCCTTTGACATTTTTATAATTTTCTCTTGAGGCAGATAGATTTATTTTGGTTGTGTTTTAATCACATCTGGATTTTAATTTTTTGCAAAAAATGTTTTTGCAAATAACTAATTTTTCTCCTTCACTGATGTGTGTTTATGAGGCTGCACTGATGGACAGTGATAGACTGCACTGATAGGCGGCACTGATAGGAGTCACTGATGAGGAGGCACTGATAGGCAGCACTGATGAGTACTGATGGGCACTGATAGGTAGCATTGATGGGCACTGATTAACACTGTTGGGGGTGCACTGATAATCGGGACCCTAATGATCTGTGCCCTGTTTATCAGTGTAAATGTCCCCTGTCACACTTGCAGATTACCAGCTCTCCTCTCCTCAAGCTGTGACAGCACGTGAGGAAAGGAATGCTGAAAACCGGCAAGTTTGTTTACATGTGATTAGCTGTGATTGGACACAGCTGATCACATGGTAAAGGACCGCTGTGATTGGCCCTTTACCCCGATCTGTGATCAGCTGTGTCCGAAGGACACAGCAATTACAGAGTGCGCTGGATGCATGCACAGGAGACTCCCTCCCAGAACTGACCGATCGTGCTGTAGCCATCTTTTGGATATATTGCGGTCAAAAAAAGGTTAACGAATACTTTATGTAATTAAATGATGAGCACCATAATGAAAGTGCAAGTAGCTTTTCCCTCCAGAATTCCCATTCCAAAAGCACTCTTTATGCTGCTTGTGGATCATCACAAAGTGTTTCTTAATCAGCAGCATCTTCAAGTAAGGAAGTATTGCAAACCGTGGCCTCAAAAGAATACACAATACCTTTATTTATAGACAAAATGGCATCTGAAAATCAGGAGAAAATTGATCAAGCACTTGCAGGAGCAGAATATATGCTTCTGGTTCAGAATTGGCAAAAACTGAAAATGCATATTGGCAGGAAGCTTTTAAATTATTACGACTGTCATACCATTTGTCAAGCAGACATTCCTTGAGAAAGCTTCTTTTCAATTTGTAAAACACAAATTTTGTTTTTTCAATGTTTTATTTCAATTTTCATTTTTCTGGGAAAAAAAACATTTTCTCCTCATGGCTTCAAGTTCCTGGGAATTTTAGATCTCTAGTTATGCAGTGGTATTACAAGAAACATAATTTTAACATTTAAATTGGGAAACAGTGTGTGGGGTCAAGACAAAGCAGAAACTGTAAGGCTTCAGGTGACCTCTGATCCCTGACTCTCAAACTAAAAGTTAAAACTAAGTAAGAAAAATAGCTGTGCAAATATAAATCTGTCATGAGTGAGTCTATATAGTTGTAATATAAGACTGAGTATTAGGGATGGGCCTTATATCGACTCGAACATCAGCTGTTCGTGTGTTTGCTAAACACATGAATAAGTCGGGCGCTCGACGGGAAGGTAACCCCATAATGCACTGCACTGTTGCAGTGCATTGATTGCAGATGATTGGCCAAAGCTTGCACCTGACCTGTATGCTTTGGCCAATCACAGCACAATGTCCTGCCAGAGCCATGATTGGCCAAAATCAGGGTGCCTTTAGCCTGACACAGCAGCCCTGTATGGTGTGTTTTAATAGAGATTAGGCAGTTAGTGGATAGTGTGTTGAGTTCGTTTAGTGCAGTCAGTGTAGTGTACAGGCATACCCCACTTTTAACATGTATAGATATGTTGTAGTTGTGGGTTCTCTCTCGGGGCTCCCCAAGTTTTGTGTCCCTGTCACTTATAGTTAGTGAGCAGTGCCATGCCAAGCTGACAAAGGTTTACCATAGTCGCCAATATTAAAGACAGGGAGCAGTGCCATGTCAATCTGTCCAATATTTCCCATAGACAACAATGTTAAAGACAGGAAGCAGTGCCATGCCAAGCTGACCAATATTTCCCATAGATGCCGATGTTAAAGACGGGGGAGCAGTGCCATGCCAAGCTGACCAATATTTCCCATAGATGCCACTGAGCACTGAAAGCTGAAAATTGGTCTAGGCAGGAAGGGGGTGAAAGTTCCCTGTATTTAAGTGGGTAAGGGAAACCCTATGACAAAATTAGAAAAAAAATGGCATGGGGTCCCCCCTCCCAAAATTCTTTACCAGGCCCTTTGGTTCTTGTATAGATTTTAAGGGAAACTCCACGCCAAAATTAAAAATAAAAACGGCATGGGTCCCCCCCAAAATCCATACTAGACCCTTATCCAAGCATACAGCCTAGCAGGCCAGGAAAAGGGGGGGGGGGGGGGGGGTGAGTGAGCGCCCCCCCTCCTGAACCATACCAGGTTTCTTTCCCTCAACATGGGGAGGGTGCTTTGGGGTGCCAGGGCCTCTTCCCAACAACCCTGGACTGTGGTTTTGGGGGTCTGCAGGTGGGGGGCTTATCGGAATATGGAAGCCCCCTTTAACAAGTGGGCCCCCAGATCCCCGTCCCTCCATGTGAATAAGTATCGGGTGCATTGTACCCCTACCCATTCACAAAAAAAGTGTAAAAAAGGAAAAACCACAGAACACAGTTTTTGACAAGTCCTTTATTACAAAAAAAAAAAACGTAGCATCCCTCGGTGTAAATCTATCGTTAATCATGACGCCCACTGACCTGAAAAAATTTAAAAAATGCTTCGCCTCTTCTGAGATGTCCTGCCTTAAGTCATTCTTCAGTTTTGACAGCTCTTTTATAGGCAAGGGGTGGGGCCACACAGTTACATCACCCGGTGGCACTGCTCCCTTCTAATGTCACATGAGGTCATCCTGGCCTGCCAGGCTGCATGCTCGGATAAAGGCCTGGTATGGACTGGGGGGGGGATATACGCCATTTTACGCCATTTTTTTCCTTTCATGTTTTTTTATCGGTATTGCCGGGAGCTGACAATACATTACAGCCACGAGCAAGTTTAAATTACATTTTTTCATTTAGAAATGTCAGTATTGCTGCAGCTGGCTACATACATCATAAGGATGCGCTACTTTGTAGATGGGATTTATTGTCTGGAATGATGATTTGGCATTTTATGTGTTGACTTTGGTAGAATTTAGCTTTTTCCAAGTATAATTCTGCCATATCTTGTCACTGATCCTCCTTTAAACTTTTATGTGTTTTCTTTTTAAAACTTATATATTTTCTTTTACCTTTTTTTGATGATTCAAGTTAAATACATTAGTTGCCAGGCAATGGAGTCAACGTCCCCTCCTTTTTTATTTCCAGACCTGGTCGCAGTCTGCTCTACAGCCAATGTTGCCTCATTTCTCCCCATTGCCTAGCAGTACCATAACAACTGTCACGGCATCTTGGTTGCTTGGCTGTGCTGCTGCGTTGTCTGTTTCTGCCCCTCCAGCCTGATTGGCTGTAGCATTTTGGTGCTCTATTTGAGCATCACCAACCCAGGTCTCTGGGCTTGTGATAGCATCTGCGTACGGACTCCCTTTTTTGTTGTGCCCTGCTGTGTTACATTTTGTTGTATTACTTGTTGATGACCTCTGCCTTGTACTCTTTGGATTACCTCCTGAACTTGACCAAAGATTGTTTATTGAACTATGCGTGCTCGCATCTTGCCATTACTTTGAAACTATATTTGATTACATTTGTTTGCTACATGCCCTAACAGTGGAACTGTTTTCAGAGTACACTTGCCCACTACCTTCCATGACCTTGGACTGTTCCTGGATTCCGGTACCAGCTGCTGTCTGCTGCCTAACCACCTGACCAGCCTTGAGACCACCAGTTCCCTTTGTTGTCTAATGTGTTGTGTCCTGGTGTTGTCTAACCAGGAACTATAGACCTGGGGGCATCCAAGTACCCATAGGTCTGTTTCCCCTAAGGGAATGTTGGCTGATAAAGACTAAAGAAACACCAGCCATTGTATTACAGCCATTACAATGAAAATCCAAATCTCTAAACCTACTAATCATGTGTGTGTATATATTATATACAGAGGGAGAGAGTGTGCTAAATAATATCTTAGATGTTTTATGCAGTAGAAATAAATGTTTGATCTTCATGATACTTCCATAAATAGATGTGCTCAATGAACTTTGAAACAGCAGTCAGAAATAATTTCTCAGAAACAAGCCACATTTATGCACAAATTACATGCTTTTTACATTTCACTAAATCTTTTGCTATTCTTTATCTGATCGCACTCATACTATCTGTCCGTTACCAGCATTAATCCAAATTACATTCACTAGTGGTCACTTAGAGGAAAGAAAGTATTGAATGCAAGCATGATTCAGAATCCAGCACAGCATTTATGGAAATCATAATAACAGTGGGAATGATACAAAATGTTCTTGACACATAATAGATTTATAATGTGCTGCAGCAAGGATGTCCAGTGCTACCGGTTTTTCCCATACAGTTAAATTAACTGTACTGTATGTGTTTTTTTTTTTTTTTTCTTAAATTAAAAAAAAATTGACAATGCTTAAATATGTAAATTCAGTTAAAAGTGACCAACATTTTTACAGCAGTCATTTGATATGTTCAAAAACGCATTAGCCAAATAAAATATAATAAAAAACTAACTGATATAATATATATTATTTATCATATAGGTAGGCTCCAACGAAAAGCAGATAAACACAAACAAGAAGGACACGCATTTGCGCTATGCCTTTGTTTACCATTCTAGCACTTTGTGTATTGGGGGCAACACTATGCTGCCAAATCTTATATGGTCCAAATAAAAGATTCCCTGCGTCTGTGACTGTAAATTGCAAAGGATTTTAAACATGACCATATTTGAGAAACATACCATTATTGAGAACATAAGGATAGCATATCCTTTTTATGTGTGTACTGCAGGTTATGCAGTATACAATCATGAACAATAGGTGCATTTCTATGACTAAGGTACCTTGTCAGAGTAATCTTGTTTTCTATTAGCAGTACAGAAGAGAACATGCCCCACATCCCTTTTTGTTTTTCCCCTCAGTATTCAACTCCTTCTCTCTGTTCTAATCCTGATATGCACCGCCACTGTGGCTCCTTCTACGTTCTGCCATTGTTTTCTTCTTCACTATTTCACTTCTCTGATGTAGGTTCTTCCGTTGGCTCTATGTTGCAGGATAATTGCTGTCATTGGCACTGGTCTACTCTTTTACTGTGGCTCTGGCAAGCAGACTATCATCTGCGCTGTTCTATTTCTCTATAGGGGCTCGTTCTCACCCTGGCTCTGGTGCAGGCTATGTGTATTATTCCCATTTCATGGTTCCTTTACTGTATCTACCTCTCCCCCTAGCTCTGGGCTGCATGCTGTGCCTTTTCATCCTTACTGTTTGATTTTTAAACTCCTTCTCCTGCTTGGAGCTGTGATGCAGGAATGCATGCTCTTATCTGCTCTGTTGAGCTACCACTGGCTACTTCTTCAACTTTTTAGCTCAGTGTTGCAAACTACATGATTTCATCCATGTAGCTTGCAGCACAGCATACTAATTGAATCAGGTTACAAGGCTAAAGCTGAAATCCAGTCCCCTAGCAAGATACCCGCTGACAAAGTCCTGCCTAGGATGTAAAGCATATGGGGGAAGGAGCCACGCATGACGTTACCCGCGGCCATCTTATCAGATTATATGTGTATACACAGAGTGCTCATTTGTGCACTTGTGACAAGTGCCAGCATTGTAAGTGGATTTATTAAATAAATGATTATATAATAGAGAGAACTAGATTCTTTTTCTTTGCTTTTATATCGCTATCCATGATGGAAGCCAGAGGAATTGGCTGTCTCTGATCCACTCTAACTATTGGGAGACTAGTAGATCCCTTCATGGGAATGCTTGTTTGACTGTCCTGTTGGCTCAGGGGGTCATGGTCCTAAGGTGAGCGGCCATCTAAATGTTTGGTGGAGGTGCTGCACATAATATGACACCTGCACATTCAATCTAGAGACACCACTTTGCACCATCCAGGATCTTTTTTTTATGAAATTTTTATGGAAAGTTATTTTGGACTTTCTCTTATAAATTATTTAAGATTTATATGTTTTTTAATGTATGAATATTTGGCACCAAGACTCACACCAGGCATGCATGCACTTTCTGCAGACTCCAACTGTGACCCTAAGTATAGGGCTAGAAGATTGCCACCCACACTTCTTACATTGATCAACCTTCTTGATCACAGGTGTTGGGGTAATAGGCATGGATAACACCATTATGCACATTATACCTAAATTAAGGGCCACGCATCGAAGCATGTGCATGCAACCTCTCTCGCATCTTCTCTCGCATCTTCTCACTAAAATTTGTCTTCTTCACTTTTATCTACATCCATTCTCTTTGGTCTCCTTTTCCTCCCTCTATGTCCCCTCTTTTTACTTTTGGAATAGTTTTAATCCACTACCTTCTATGTATGCTCTTCATTGTAGCCATTCTCCTCCTCTTCTACCATTCCTAATTACCTCTAAAATGGGATGTTTTTTCTTTAGTTTCTGCTATGTATGGCAGGGCCGTCTTTCCGAATGGGCACGCCCGGCAGTTGCCTGGGGGCCCCACTTGCCAAGGGGCCCCACGCAAGGTGGCAATTTACCCCATCTGTCCCCCCCCAGTTTAATTTACCTGGTGATCTAGCCCGCAACTCCCCCCAGACCAGTTTGTTCCTCCGCGGGCGCCAGCTGCTGTAGTTTCAGGCTCTGCGCTACACTGGTTGCTAGGATGGCCAGCCGATTTGCATCTAGCAACCAGTGACGTCTGGAGGAGAGGAGAGAGACCAGCATGCACAGCGGGGGAGGATTCTCCTCGTCCTCCTCCGTGCCTAGAATGGCTCCACCCACCTCTTCCATTCTGTGTGTTCTGTGTGCGGCCGCTGCAGGAAGGTAATGAGACTGATGTTTTTTTTTATTATTCTCACTCTCTCGTTTGGTAAATAGAAGCACAAGCAACATGGCGCCAGTGCACATGCTGCTCCACAAGGCAACCGCTCCTCAGTGTCAGAGCGGCTGACAGGCGGCTCTGCCCACGGAGTTTCTCCCCATTCTCCTAGGTCACCAACGATATCCACACCTACACATGGGAGCCCAGCTAAGTTCAAAGTTAGATTGGACGCAGGGGGATGAGGTGGCCAATTATTCCCCTATCTCTGACTTCCTGAACATTACCAGAGACCTGCCTGAATCCATAAAGTCTTTTCAGCCACAGATCAGCCAATATCAGAAAATGCACTTAAGGATATGCTTGTTTCACTCAGAAGCACATTGCATGCTGACATTATGCTACTTACTAAGCACTTTACTGGTGAAATGCAGGCTATGGGATATAGGGTGCACCATATAGAATCTAAGATGGATGAATTTGCCCACACTATCAATGACCTGTTGGATGCCCATGACAAAAACATGGATGAACACGCATGGTTTAAAGCTAAACTAGCGGATCTGGAAGATCGCTCCAGGTGGAATCACTTCAAAATAAGAGGGGTTCCGGAATCTCTACAGCCTCAGTATCCCTGAAAGTATACCTGCGACTTATTTAAAGTGCTGATACCAGAGCTTAAAGAGGCGGACCTAATCATTGATAGAATACACAGTATACCCAAGCCTTCATTCATCCCAGAGCATATTCCCAGGGATATACTACTTCGCATACATTTCTACCATGTAAAAGAACTTCTGTACACATCTCGCAACATGGGTAACTTTCCACAATCTTATGAAAATCTACAATTCTTTGCTGACCTATCCTAGCATACCATGCAACTGCAGAAAAAGCTGAATACCATTACCAAATGTCTGAGGAACCACAAGATTATCTACAAGTGGGGAACTCCGAGTAAGCTTTTGATCTTTAACACCCCCCTGCTCTTAACACCCCCCCCCCAGTGCTCTTAACACCCCCCCTGATTTTAACACCCCCCCAGTGCTCTTAACACCCTCCTGCTCTTAGCACCCCCCAGTGCTCTTAACACCCCCACCTGTGCTCTAAACACCCCCCTGCTCTAAACACCCCAGTGCTCTTGCCCTCCCCCAGCGCTCCTTAGCCCTCCCCGTGCTCTTTAGCCCCCCCATGCTCTTTAGCCCCCCCGTGCTCTTTAGCCCCCCCCAGTGCTCTTCAGCTCCCCACAGTGCTTTTCATCTCCCCCCCTATGCTCTCTGGCTCCCCCAGTGCTCTCCACCCCCCTGTGCTCCCTGGATCCCCCCTCAGTGATTTTCAATTCCCCCCTTCCCCCCGTGCTCTCCACCCCCTGGTTTTCCCTGTCCCCCCCTGTGCTTTCCACCCCAATCAGAGCTGCCTTACCCGCGCATCGGCTTCCCCGCTGCCGAGTAGGGGCAGGAGCGCGCCGCCGGCAGCGCACGCTTGCCCCCTAGCTTCCTGCGCGCGACCAATGTACATCTACTAATAAATATAGCCTTATCGATAATTTGCATTTTTTATTCTCGTGGGTGATTGTGTAGGCAGGGCCCTAGTGCACTGCATTGCCCGGGGGCCTATAAGGCTCTTAAGATGGCACTGATGTATGGGCTGATCTGTAATTATTCTTTTCCAATTTTAATCCTAGATTTTAATCCTAGATATAGAAATTGCATAACAAAGAAGTACTCAAAACTAAAAATGACTACACTCTAGAAAACATATTTCTATATTTCTAGATATTTTTATCTCAATACATGAATAGGCAAATATTTGGTCCTCCATGATAAACCAGATCTACATCATTATGACCCCCCATCATGTGATTATTTCCCTGGTTACTGCATCATATGATCTCCTTTCCTGTAGGATAGTAAGAGATCAATATAATTACAGAATGCAGTACCAGGTATCCACAGTGGAAATCTTGTAAGAATGAGCAATTATTTTTGAAGGCTTTAAATTCAAATGCATAACTGGCCTTGCAGCACATAGTGCTTCTCTTTATTGATAACAAAAATTTGGATATCCCTGATGGTTTCTTGCTATCTTTCTAGGGCTCTGGTATGTTAGAAAAGTATTCTGTGTGTCCAGCCTGGCAGAGTTACCTGCCAGTGATACCAAATTATCTTTTATGCAGTCATGCAGATTGTTTTTCTGTCAACATCAATAGTAATGTAGCCATGCTGCGTGGAAACAAAAAACAGTCTATGCAGCTGCTTCAAGGTGTCTATTAATTTAGATAATGTGATATCAGGTTTTCTATAAAGCTATTAAAGAGCCCAACAACCACTTAGCGCATCACAGTAGGGACCCATTTGTAATGCAGAGCACCAACAAATACAAGCAAGTTTATTTTCATGTAGCCAGTATAATGGTATGGTGTGTTTTTATTGCCTTAGGGTTGTTTGAGGATAAAGAAATTTGCTCAGTCACTGCCAATGATATTAAGGACTGAGAAAGTCAGCCTCTGGCGATAATAAAAACCAGATTTATTGACCACTAAATGTCAAAAAGATCAGTACATTTACACATATAAGCAGCTGAGGTCACAGATCTTGACTTTTCCTGTAAAAACTTAGTTCACTTCTCCAGCTCATGAGCCACCTTATTGGTCAGTGAAGCTGCCCATTATATTAAAAAAACCTTGGGTGGCCTGAGGGATGGGACAAGATTTTAAAAGGAAATGTAAAGATCTGTAGGGATGAATTGGGGAATGATCTGTGGGTACTCTATGACTTCTGCAGACAGTGCCAGTCCAAACAATGTCAGGGGAGAAACCGACCACAAGGGTATCTTTTTTCCAGCAGGTTGCTACTATTTACCCCTAAAATCAGCTGTCATTAAAGACATTCTACTGCTTTGTCCTTCTCCATAGGAATAAACAAAAATGGGATAATTTAAGCATGTGTTTATTAAAATATTGTTTACAACTATTGTGGATTGTACTTACACATCTGACTGCCCCATAAGTGTGCGCATTTGGGTGTATACCCCAAAGCTCAAACACAGAGCAACAGAGGCAGTAGCTAGGCAGCGATAAGTGCAAAGCACATGTGAATAAGGCCCTTTTTTTTGTTTTATTGTTTTTTAATGTTTTTTAAGATTTTTATTTATGTATTTTTTTAATTTTTTACTGCCCTTTTGGGAGGCTTTGGTAAAACATCAGAGTTCTAAAAAGATCTCTGATGTCTTACATTACTGTAAGACTGAAAAATAGACTGAGGACAGGATGGAGGCCCAGATGCTAGAACCGATCCCCTTACAGTGCAGCCGGAGGGAGGGAGAGGAGGAGAAACTGGCAGGGAGGAACAAGAGGATCGATATTTGTAATAAGGCAGTACAGCCGGTTCTCCTGCTTGGCAGGTTCCTGGATCCCCCTTTTGAACTAATAGGGCATGGGCCAGGTAGAGGAGGCCAGGCTTTACTGCCTTATCATCCTTATGAACTGCTCTATGATGTCTGTGGGTAAGTTAGATCTGTGGAGGGCTATAAGTCAGATTTTACCATTTCAGTGATGGCCCTAATTTTTAAAAATAGAAAGGCTAGGGGTGCCTTTGTCCATTTTCCTCTTTACTAGCCCACATTTGTTACAATTGAAGTTGTTTGCAAGCAATTGAAACTGCAGAGTTAAAGAAGATCTATTGTCAAAACAAAGCACTCCCGCCCCGAGAAGTCAGCGCTACAGATGCCTCCATCTTCACCCATTTTGCTTTTGGGTTCGCGGACTCTGGCTCTGTGACTGGCCGAAACTGCCATGACGTGACTCCCGCACATTCGCATGGGAGTTGCTGTTCATGGCACATGGCTCTGAAGGAACGGCACGGGCCTTTTTATAGGCTTACCTATAGGTCAGGCATGTCCAAAGTCCGGCCCGTGGGCTGGGTGACGAGACCCTTGCTCGCTCGCTTCCGCTCTCTCTGTTTCTAGTGAGTCAGCTTGCAGATCGCAACGTCTGATGGTTCGGTCAACCAAGGCTCCGGGATCCGAACTACAGCTATGTGCCGTTCGGAATCCATTAGAACAAACACCAAGCAGGCTGTATGTAAGTTCAAACAGGAAGACCATTTATTGGAAGCACACAGCACACTTTTATACAGAATTTGGAAAATCCTGCCCCCAACAACCGCTTTCCCATTTGTCAATTGCACAGTACATGCCGTTCTCCTTCAGGTCCTCCGTAGCCATGCCAATGAGGACTTGAAAATGAGTCAGCAGGGATTGGTCAGATAGCTTGATTAGAAGGACTGTTATGTGTAATGAGACAGAAGCCCCCAGGGGACAATCAATGTACACAATAGCCAGACACAGAACAATGGGAGGTCATTAGCACTTACAATGAGACAGGGCAATCCACATTCCCTCCCAATACACAAACAAAATGAAAGCCTCTCTGACACTGAAAGATATGTAACACACACAGCACTCAGAAATCACAGACCTCATGGCAAATGGGAACAAATCTCAATATTTCTACATGGAGACATTGCTGACAAATATGAAGCAATCCAAACCATCACCCATCTGTCCTTAAATTCCAGTGACGGTGAACACCGTCACATATCTTCCCCCGGGGAAACAGTCCAACAGCCACAGTGGGACCCCGAACGGGTCAACTCGAGGATGTTGGAAAAGTAGTCTTAAGGTTCCAGGTCTGTCTGCCGGGATAACCCCTCCGCATTCCCATGTATATTCCTGGTGTAGGGGTGTGGGGCCTTTTTGTAATTGAGAAATCTACACGTACGTGTCTTCCATCAAGTTCCATTCCATTTGCACATTCTTTTGCCTCCTTTGCGTCTTCAACATTTTCAAAGTAGACAAACGAGAAACCCCTGGAACATCGAGATTGCTGATCATACACAATGGATACATCAGCTATTGGACCATATTTTGAAAATACTTCTCTTAGATCTCGCTCTGTTGTGTAAAGACTTAGGCCAAACACGCCCAAACAGCAGTTAGGATCAGGATTTGCTGAACTTACTTTACTCCCTATATGCCGCCTTCGATTTGACATGGGAGAGCGACTGTGGCTGTGACGTCTGGTGGTCCCGGCCATGGCGGCCTCTGGGGCATATGAGGAAGTTAAATGGCCCAAATCGTTCCCCAAAAGTACTTCTGCGGGTAACTCGCGTAGTAATCCCACTCGCACATATCGCTCCCCTGAGCCCCAATCCAAGAGGACTTGGGCGGTGGATAAACGTAGCACCTTGCCCCCTACTACCCTGACTGCAACAGCCTGGCCGGTCCGGGCTGACTGGGGAATCATGTGAGGCTGGATGAGGGTAATCGTAGCCCCGGAATCGCGGAGTCCCTGGGCCGGCTGCCCATTAACCCATACTGCCTGGCGATGGTGCTGCCGATTATCTCCGGCAGCAGCTTGGACAGGATCCGCTTCGAAAAGTTCGCCACACTCTTCCTGAACATCTCGATGGTTGGGCTCATTTTGGAAGCAATGAGCCGCTGGTCTGGATGGATGATTAGTCTCTCGATACCTCGTGGATTGGGTAGGGCAATATCGTTGCAGATGACCGGTTCGGTTACAGGTATAGCACTTAGGTCCGGTAGGAGGGTTGGGTCGGGCTGGGGGTCTAGAGGCGGACCATTGAGGTACTGAAGTTGGCTTAGAGGCTGGTAAACTGGGTCGAGATAGTGGATAGCGCTCGTTTTCGCCTGACCTTCGAGAGTCCAGATATTCATCGGCCAAAGTAGCCGCTTGCTGTACCGTCCGTGGTTGCTTTTTTCGCACCCAATCCTGTACTACCTGAGGGGTGTGGTTAAAGAACTGTTCTAATAGTACTAGCTGGGTGATGTCTTCTATGGTATGAGCGTGGCTTCCCTGGAACCAGCTCTTAAGGTTCCACTGCAGACGATGTGCCCACTCCACGTATGTTGTGTTGGTTTGTTTCCGGGATTCTCGAAACTTAATCCGGCTGGCTTCAGGTGTAATTGCAAATCGGGCTAGCAAAGCTTCTTTTACCCGGTCGTAGTCTTTAGCGTCCTTGTCCTCCAGGGCCCGATATGCATCCGCCACTCTGCCAGTTAAATTATTCGCCAGTAAGACGACCCAATCTTGGGACAGTACTTCATGTATCTGGCATAGTCTCTCAAAGTCCTGCAGGAATGCTTAAATTTCCTCCTCTCCTTCCTTAAATAGTTTGAACGCCCGAAAGGGCAACTTACGGAAAGTCGCTGCATCTTTAGGCGTTTTCTCCGATTGCCGTATTTCTGCCATTCTCTGCTCATGTTGCCGCTCTCGTTCTCTCTCTTGTCGCTCTAGTTATTTTTCTTGTCGCTCATCCTGCAGCTGGATGTCTCTAATGGCATTCTGTATGGCGGTCTCTGATGGGTTAGCACCATATAATGCCAACCGCTCTCGAACTCGTTGCTGAAACAAGTCTTCAACTGACCGGGGTCCTGCATCACCATCTCTCTGATCCATCTCGGCTAGCTCACTGATCAGAGTGGCCTTGTTCTTCGTCCCACTGGTCCCTCCGTGGCTCTCAAGTAAGTCTTTCAGCGTGGCTCTCCTGCATGCTGCATAGCTGGTCATTGACTGTGGTGGTTTGGAGTGTCCCAGTAACTGGAGAGCAAATCCCACCGCTGCCAACCAATGTGACGAGACCCTTGCTCGCTCGCTTCCGCTCTCCCGACACTCCTCTGTTTCTAGTGAGTCAGCTTGCAGATCGCAACATCTGATGGTTCGGTCAACCAAGGCTCCGGGATCCGAAATACAGCTATGTGCCTTTCGGAATCCATTAGAACAAACACCAAGCAGGCTGTATGTAAGTTCAAACAGGAAGACCATTTATTGGAAGCACACAGCACACTTTTATACAGAATTTGCAACAACCGCTTTCCCATTGGTCAATTGCACAGTACATGCTGTTCTCCTTCAGGTCCTCCGTAGCCAGGCAAATGACGACTTGAAAATGAGTCAGCAGGGATTGGTCAGATAGCTTGATTAGAAGGACTGTTATGTGTAATGAGACAGAAGCCCCCAGGGGACAATCAATGTACACAATAGCCAGACACAGAACAATGGGAGGTCATTAGCACAGAAATCACAGACCTCATGGCAAATGGGAACAAATCTCAATATTTCTACATGGAGACATTGCTGACAAATATGAAGCAATCCAAACCATCACCCATCTGTCCTTAAATTCCAGTGACGGTGAACACCGTCCCAGGCTGCTTTTAATATGGCCCCACAGGTAATTTCGAAAAATGATGTAAACACAGCCGTCTGTCATTCTCCCTGAAGTAATGACAGAGGCTATGCGATCCTGCTATGTAGGATTGTATGTCTCTGTAATTACTTCACTAGCCACGCCCCCTAACAGCTAGAATCATGCCCCTAGGGACACACTTAACCCCTTGATTACCAATAAAGTTAACCCCTTCCCTGCCAGTGTCATTTTTACAGTAACAGTACATATTTATAGCACTGATTACTGTAGTAATGTCACTGGTAACACTGGTAACCCCCAAAAGTATAAAAAATGTCAGTCAGGGGTCCGATCTGTCCGCCACAATGCCGCAGTCCCGCAAAAAAAATCGCAGATCGCTTCCATTACTAGTTAAAAAAAAACAATAAAAATGACATAAATCTTTCCCGTAGTTAGCAAATGCAATAACTTTTGCGCAAACCAATCAAAATACGCTTATTGCGATTTTGTTTACCAAAAGTATGTAGCAGAAAACAAATTGCCCTAAAATGTTAAAAAATTTAGATTTTTACATTTTACGTTTTTGAGAATTTCATATACAAAAATGTGAAAAATATTGTTATCTTTTCAAAATTGTCGCTCTTTTTTTGTTTATAGAGCAAAAAATAAAAATCACACAGGTGATCAAACACCACCAAAAGAAAGCTCTGTTTGTGGGAAAAAAAAGGACGTTCATTTGGATACAGCGTTGCATGACCGCACAATTGTCCGTTAAATTCATGCAGTGCCGAATCGCAAAATAGGGCCTGGTCTTTGAGCAGCCAAATCCTCCGGGGCTTAAGTGGTTAATCATCATTGGTGGGTTCATGTAGCGCTTATATGTGGTTAACCCTACTCCGAATTGAGATGACTACATTGTAAAATCTCAGTTAATGTTATTTGGTCTAAATCAATTATAAATATATTTGAACACAACATATATACTTGGTGTTATGTTTCTGTTCATATTTTTTTAACTTAAAAGTTGACAGACAGCCTTTATTACCAGTAATATGTAATGTACTTTACAATGTTCCTGACATATATTTCAGCTTCCTGGATTTTTTTTTTCATTTGGCCTTCAGATATATAAGGCAGAGTGATTTACCACCTGTTTAGATTTGTCATCCATGTGACGAAATGAAAAGTATGTCGTTTGCAATAAACTTTGCAAAAAAAAGTTAATTTGCATTTCATTTTAATGGTCCAAAGAATGTCAGGCAAAATGGTCCGCCCTCACGTGTGTTCATTTCATCAAATCTGGCCCTCTTTGAAAAAGTATGGACACCCCTGCTATAGGTAAAAGCAAAAGAAGGAAGTTTACTTCCTCTTTATTCAGAATGATCTGAACCACTTAAGCCCCGGAGGATTTGGCTGCTCAAAGACCAGGCCCTATTTTGCGATTCAGCACTGCATGACTTTAACGGACAATTGCGCAGTCATGCGGCACTGTACCCAAATAAAATTGACGTCCTTTTTTTCGCACAAACAGAGCTTTCTTTTGGTGGTATTTGATCACCTGTGCGATTTTCATTTTTTGCGCTATAAACAAAAAAAGAGGGACAATTTTGAAAAAAATAACAATATTTTTCACATTTTTTTATATTAATTTTTTTAAAAAAAATTAAAAATCAAAATGTTTTAACATTTTTGGCCAGTTTGTTTTCTGCTACATATTTTTGGTAAAAAAAATCACAATAAGTTATAAAGTTATTGCACTTACTAACTACGGGAAAGATTTATGTAATTTTTATTGTTTTTTTTTTTTAAACTAGTAATGGCGGCGATCTGCGATTTTATTTTGCGGGACTGCGACTTTGCGGTGGACAGATCGAACCCCTGATTGACATTTTTGACACTTTTAGGGGTACCAGTGACATTACTACAGTAATCAGTGCTATAAATATGCACTGTTACTGTAAAAATGTTACTGGCAGTGAAGGGGTTAACTTTACTGGTGATAAAGGAGTTAAGTATGTCCCTAGGGGCGTAAATCTAACGGTGGGGGGGCGTAGCTTGTGATGTAATCACAGAGACATACGATCCTACATAGCAGGATAGCATAGCCTCTGTGTTTACTTTAGTGAGAATGACAGACGGCTGTGTTTACATCAGCCATCTTTCCTTCTCCCTCTCCTGCGGGAGATCGTGAGTGGCTGGTGGCCATCGGAGCCGCCAGTCACACGCACTGGCTCCCCAGAGAACGAGCGGGGGTAGGAGCGCGCCGGCGGCGGCGTGCGCTCGCCCTCTACAGGCTCATGGGCGAGCGACGTACCCCTACCTCACTTTGCCTGTAAGAGGCTGACTGCCGCAGTAAATAGTCATGCGGTGGTCGGCAAGTGGTTAAAGTTTGTAAACTTTCTTTGTGAAGAATCCCCTCTTTTACTTCCTTGAACTTTGTGACACGTAGTCACTATGCCATGTGGGTAGGCACTGCAGTGTTACACATTTCACAGAGCTTGCATTCTAAGCTACAGAAGTGCTGAGGGGAGAAGTTTCAGGAGGTGGAGACAGTATATGAATAACTGCTAGAAGGCAGAAAAGTACCATGGGATATATACAGTGGGGATCGAAAGTTTGGGCACCCCAGGTAACAATTTGTATTAAGAAGCCAAGGAAAGATGAAAAAATCTCCAAAAGGCATCAAATTACAGATTAGACATTCTTATAATATGTCAACAAAAGTTAGATTTTATTTCCATCATTTACACTTTCAAAATAACAGAAAACAAAAAAATGGTGTGTGCAAAATTTTGGGCACCCTGCAGAGTTAATATCTTGTACTGCCCCCTTTGGTAAGTATCACAGCTTGTAAACGCTTTTTGTAGCCAGCCAAGAGTCTTTCAATTCTTGTTTGAGGTATCTTTGCCCATTCTTCCTTACAAAAGTCTTCCAGTTCTTTGAGAATTCTGGGCTGCCTGTCACACACTGCTCTTTTAAGGTCTATCCATAGATTTTCAATTATGTTGAGGTCAGGAGATTGTGAAGGCCATGGCACAACCTTCAGTTTACGCCTCTTGATGTAATCCCCGGTGGATTTCGAGGTGTGTTTAGGATCATTATCCATTTGTAGAAGCCATCCTCTCTTTAAGTTCAGCTTTTTCACAGATGGCATCAGGTTACCATCCAAAATTTGCTGAAATTTTATTGAATCCTTTTTTCCTTCTACTTGTGAGATGTTCCCTGAGCCACTGGCTGCAATACAACCCCAAAGCATGATTTATCCACCCCCATGCTTAACAGTTGGACAGAGGTTCTTTTCATTAAATTCTGTACCCCTCCTTCAAACGTACCTTTGCTCATTCCGGCCAAAAAGTTAAATTTTAACCTCATCGGCCCACAGAACTTGTTTCCAAAATGCATCAGGCTTGTCTATATGTTCATTTGCAAAGTTCAAACGCTGATTTTTGTGGTGAGGACGTAGAAGAGGTTTTCTACTGATGACTCTTCCATGAAGACCATACTGTATTTGTACTTATACTTATATAGTATTTGTATTCATAGTGGAATAGTGTGACGGTATCACTTTATCTCACCGCCTTGTAATTCCTTAATCCCCAATAGTTGAAGAATCCCCAATTCGCCAAATAAGAAATCGCTGGTATCGCTGAATAATTCCACACATGAGCCAAAGCTGAATGCTCGAACGCGTTTACTGGAAGCTACCACAGGCATTTAAAACTACAATTTCTTTTATCCCCTGCCCCCATGCAAGGGAGACACCCACAACAAATACACATTAACCAATAACACAAAGGTTACAATCCACATAAAATCCCCCCCCCTCTGTCTGGGAGGTAATTATGGTAAACAATGGTTAACACAATTATCACAGGCAGGAAAAATTAAGTTTTTATCCACATGCTGTAACTTTAAAACTATACATCCAATCTTTATACAAATACATATTCACAATCGATCCATTCAGGGGAACAACATATTAAAAAATGGCACGAATCAGGCCAGGGGTTCCAAAGTTAGTAAAAGTCTCTTATGCCTGATTTGTCTGCCCAAAACTGGTTCTACACAGTCTTTTGTCCTGGGGACAATTGAGAAGTGATCCACTCATCTCCCAAGTACCGCAAAATACATGAAATTATATAGCTATGCAGCTTATTGCATAACACAGCTAAATTCAACATATCCCCAGAGAGCTTAGATCTGAGCGCACATTATTACTGAATGGCAGATCACATACGTACAGATCACATTCAACAGCAGGGGAAAAACAAGTGTTCAACATGGGACCATAATCACATGGTAAGAGGCTGACAAGTACTCCTCTCTAGGTATTCGTGGCAAACTCAAAAGAGGGGAATTTGTCACAGACATATGAACGAATACTCAATATGGTCTTTTAAGCAGGGAGAGGAAACATGCGAACAGACATAGAAGGGCATCCTTCACAATTAGTGTACCACAACTCCAGTGTCTGCCAGATCTTTCTGGAGGGATCGTGCAGTCAAACGTGGGTTTTGAATTGCTTTTCTCACAATCCTGCAAGCTGTTCTGTCTGATATTTTTCTTGGTCTTCCAGATCCTGCTTTAACTTCCACTGTTCCTGATGACTTCCATTTCTTAATTTCATTCCGAACAGAGGATATTGACATCTGAAAATGCTTTGCTATCTTCTTATAGCCTTCTCCAGCTTTGTGAGCGTCAACTATTTTCAGTTTCAGTTTTCTACACAACTTCTTAGAAGATCCCATGGTGCTGGTTGTTGGGCAAGGTCAGATGAGTCTGGGCATTTAAAACCTTTGAGATTGACATCACATGGTCTTCCCAGATGATGATTGAGAACAATCCATGACACTGGCAGGTCTCAGCCTTGCAAAGGGGGCAGTGCATGCTATAAATTCTGCAGGGTGCCCAAAATTTTGCAGACGCCATTTTTTTGTTTTCTGTTATTTTGAAAGTGTCAACGATGGAAATAAAATCGAACTTTTTTTTTACATATTATAAGAATGTCTAATCTGTAATTTGATGCCTTTTGGAGATCTTTCCATCTTTCCTTGGCTTCTTTATGCACATTAATACAAATTTTTACCTGGGGTGCCCAAACTTTTGATCCCCACTGTAATCCATAGAGATAAAAAGTATTCAGCGAAGAAGCTGCAAAGCATGCCGGGATTTCAGGAAGGTGTGGAAAGAGATGGTCAGCAGACAGGCAGCACAACATATAAGGAGTTTTTTTTAAGAAAACATATTGGATTGTCAATAATGCCTATTATTTGTATTGCTATTACAATGCTAATGTTATAAAATTAAGATGCGTTCTATGACCTTAAAGCTCCTTTAATTTGTCTGGGCTTGTTAATTTACAATTCCCAAAATAGCTTAGCATAAATATTTCTGAAGAAAAGTTTATTAAAAATATAAATAAGCCAGTTGTCCATTTCATGGCTGTTTACTGAGTGGTTAAGGAAGCCATCACAAATGCATGTGAACCTCACATGGCGAGTCCGTGACCATTATAGTCAATGGCACTGTTTTCTCTGTGTTTCTTTTATGCAGTTGCAATGTCATTGTTTTAATTATGTCACAGATCTCATTGTGCATTTTGCATGCAGCTTCCCGTGCTTTTAACTGCACCAAATATGCATAAGTATGAAATATGCCTAACAGTGCTGGTTAGAGAAGCTGCCTCCATTGAACACTCAACTGCTGTGGTGTCATCACAATAACAGATGTGACAAAGCTATTGTATTTTGGCTACAGAACAACTATCGTTTCATTTGTTTCTCAAATAAATTAGAATGCTTACATATTTAATGAACTCAGCAACAGTCCCATAAAATATGAATCAACACCGCAGGTCCTCTTGTGTACAGTAAGGCAGTTTGTGGTGAATGATTTATTTAGGCGATAGGACTCTGGAATGCAGCAATATGCTTAGTTCCCAACTGTTATTATTCATGGGATGTCAACAGTCAGCTAGGAAAGGAAATGGTAAAATAATGAAGTGCTAGCTTGGCGCAATATATTTATTGGACCTGGTTACAATTGTTTTTTTTTTTAAGACAGAGTAAAGGAACATGAGGTTTACAGTTGCAGAGAACATGAAGGTCAATCAGTATCCACCTTTATTTATATCCCACAAGTTCTTGTTCTGAGGATTCGTAAGAAAAATTGCTTTTCTCTATAGCCTTTTCCAACATATCTAATGACATTTCTATAACATATAAGAGACAGGAACTCTAAATAAAAGTAAATCAATGTTAGTGTAGGGTGGATTACAATGATGTATCTGACATACATAGAATGAGCATTCTGCTACTTTTTTCACTGTTTAGCTAACCAAAGGAAAAAATACATGTTGTCTGTTGACAGAAGTCCTTGTTCAACGTCATATAAAACAATCTCAGCAAGCACAGAACTCTGATTAATGACTCATAAATGATAAGGGACATACAGATGGCCTAATCAGTCAGGCTGTGTAATTTAATAGTCTAATGTTTTGTGTAGGTAAGTGTAGAGACCATTATAAACAGCCCATTTATCCACTTTGTTTCTCCAGTATCTTGTGAAAGTCAATGGACAATGGAGACAACAGAGCAAGCCCTTATACACACAAGAGCCTAATGGGCCATACACACTATAAGATTTTCTGAAGACTTTTTCTTTAGATTTACCAAAACCAGATAATATGAGGTCAAACCTAAACACTTTCAATTTGTATGCAATCTGGCAGTCCCTTGCACTACATAGAAAAGGTAAATCTGAAGGAAAAAGTCTTCAGAAAATCTTATAATGTGTATGGCCCTTAAAGGTCAGTTGCCTGGTGCTTAGAAAGAAGTTTTATAAAGCAACTTGCTTCTAGCTACATTGCATGAAATGTCGCTCCATGTTGACAGTATTCCTTTCTGAGATCCGATCTTTACTCCAGAACTGGCCCTTAACACCCTTAACTCCACCCAAGGACCCCAGGTTTGTCAGAATGCCTCTCTTTCAGGCTAGAACAGACATGCTGCTAGTGTCTTTGTCTCACACATTGTTCCCTTGCAGTATCGCTGTTCCACATTGCAATGCAGTGACACACACTGTGTTTGTCCTATGTCCGGTTGGACAAGGCACCTGTCTGCCACACAGGAAAGACATGGACACAAACACATGCTACCCCTGCAGCCATATGTCTCCTCGACAGAAAGTCTCCTATCCCTGGGTGGAGCCACAAACTACAAACAGGCCCTTGAATATTGTGTAAACATCTGCACACTCAGCTAGTTATATCTGGTAAGATCAGGACACAGGAATAGAGGCTTCTTCTCGCCAAAAGCTCTTCAAGGCCTCCAGACTCCAAATCATGGATTGGTTTTCTCCACTCTAAACTGAATTGCTGGAGCCTCTCACTCTGAATACGAGAGAACCCTGTGTTGTCTTCAATTCTCATAATACAGTGGCAGGGCCTTGGACTGACACAATATATATATATATACTATATATATGTGTATTGTGACATAATGAAAGGTGAGGTGATTGAGGGACAGTATGTTTCACCTCACATCTTTCTTATGTGGGAAACTAAGGTGGAATCCTGTTCAGGTTTTCAGGGCCACCTTGGCAGTGTGGGATTCGAACCGGGTTTTGCTTCCCACTTGTGACCAACAGCAGGTGGGATAAAAAAGGAAGGACTGGAGCAAGAGGTGGCTCCGGCCTGAGATTTAGGAAGCCTCCTGAGGGAGAGCTACATGTGGAAATTGCTTTGTAAGAAAATGGTCTGAAATACATTGTTTGTTTAAGTAAAGATCTACTGTTTTGGCTACCTTTATTCCAGGGAAGGTGATCCCTACTTTAGCTAACCCCCACAGTATATACTTTAAAGTGACACTGCTAGCATGTATTCCATTTTGGCACTTGTTCTGCAGATGCTTTAATTCCCCCCTTGCCTAAATTCTGGGCCGTTCTGAATGGGAAGATTTCTCATGCTGTAATGTATAGAGAGAAATACCCGCACTCCAACTTGAAGGTGAAAAATATAAAATCTGTTTTATTCGTATCCAAAAGATAAAATCAATTCAAAGTGTATCCATAATACAGTCAGAGACAAGAGATGAACGCATAGTAGTTGACGCGTTTCACGGATAAAGGTCCGCTTAGTCATAACCAAGCGGACGTTTATCCGTGAAACGCGTCAACTACTATGTGTTCATCTCTTGTCTCTGACTGTATTATGGATACACTTTGAATTGATTTTATCTTTTGGATACGAATAAAACAGATTTTATATTTTTCACCTTCAAGTTGGAGTGCGGCTATTTCTCTCTTTACATTACAGTTGCCTGGACTGCGGATCCTTGCTGCACCTTATTTTGATGGTTGGGATTACCTTATCACTGGTGCGGTTCCTTTGCCCTTTCTGCTGATCTGTGACAAGATTTCTCATGCTGCCAGGTAGCTTGCCTTCCCCTTCCCAAATTCCTATTGGTAATTACTATAATGATCTCCCTCACTGACCAATAGGAAAGCCTAGGGAAGGCAAGACTTGTGACTACCTGAAGGTGCCGTAGCTTTGTCTGATTAGAATTGCATGGCATTCAGGCATTGAGGGTACGGTGAAAGCTGCTGCAGGGACACCCGAAAGCTTGCACTTTAAACCTTTTGGCAGTTTTATTCTTTAAGTGACTAGTCACGTTAAAGAAATCTTGAACTCATTCTCTCCCTTGTAAAATTAAGATTGTATGCGTCCTCTACCTTAGTTAGCATAATGAACTTCTCTATGAAATTGCTGCTAAATTAGTAAATAATATGGAAAAAAATGATATTGTCACCTCCATCCAGCCTTGATTCAACCTGAGGGTGGGGAAACATGTCAGCCAGAAGGATCTCCTGTATGACATAAACCCAGGTGTGGATGAAAAGGTCTGGGTACCTGCATCAACAAGGGGTGGCTGCACTGAGAGGGGAATGGTTTTATATTTTGCTCAAAATCAAAAGTCTGGTGTTACACTTTAGCCACTTCTGGACCGGAAGCTTTTACCCTCTTAATGACGAGGCCATTTTTTGCGATACGGCACTGCAATATTTTACTGACAACTACACGGTTGTGTGACGCTTTACCCAAATAAAATTGATGTCCTTTTTTTCCCTCAAATAGAGCTTTCTTTTGGTGGTATTTGATCACCTCTGCAATTTTTGTTTTTTGCGCTATAAACAAAAAAACTGAGCTACAATTCTGAAAAAAAAAACAATATTGTTTACTTTCTGCTATAAAACATTGGCATTAAAAAAAATTAAAAATCACGTTTTTTCATCATTTTAGGCCAATATGTATTCTGCTACATATTTTTGGTAAAAAAAATTCCAATAAGTGAATATTGATTGGTTTGCACAAAAAGTCACGTCTACAAACTAGGGGAAAGATTTATGTCATTTTTATTTATTTATTTATTTATTTATTTTTTTAGTAGTAATGGCGGCAATCAGCGATCTTTAGCAGGACTGCGACATTGCAGTGGACAGATCAGACACCTAACTGACATTTTTGATACTTTTACTACATTACTACAGTAATCAGTGCTAAAAATATGCAGTTTCTTTACTAATGACACTGTCAGGGAAGAGGTTAACACCAGAGGTGATCAAAATGGTTAAATTTGTCCCTAGGGGGTGCTTTCTAACTGTGTGGGGGATAGGCTTTCTTAATGAACACAGAGACCTGTGTTCCTAAATAGGAGGAACACAGGATCCCTGTGTTGATTACTGACAGTGGTCTGCCGTGTTTACAACGATAGACTGCCGTTCTGTCTCCCAAGGGAGTGATCGTGGGTGCCCATTGGACATCCCGGCCGCCAGACCCCTGAACGATGTACAGTTATGTCATTTTGTGGGACAGAGCCGACTTGCCACAGTATATGTACTACTGGCGGTCGGTAAGTGGTTACATTTAGTACTGCTAGGCCGTGATCAGCCTAAGTTGAATTGATAGTTTGTTATTCACTTGGTATACCCTAAGCCATGTGTTGTCATTTGCTTCTGCTTGCTGCTTGGGTGTGTTTCTGGGTATAGTGCATGAAGATTTTAGTAAGGCTATGTAATGGATATTTATGTTCTCTCACTAGGAAGTTTTTTTGGCAGTTATCAAGGCTAGTATAAATATTTGAGCGTGACCTTGTGAGTGCTCATACTTTTAAGCCTGCTGCGTAGGGAGTGTATCCAAATGTTAATGGGACATTATTTGAATCTGAGGCCTAGGCTTGCACTTCCTTGCTAGACGTGGTTTATCTAGAAGGAGTGGGGAAGGTTAGCTTTTTTCTTGTTCAGCCAGAAACATGAATGAAAAAAAAAAACAGATTTCTCAACCTAAACAAATTAGCTGGATGGAGTAATCCCTCCCGCCAGGACATTGCCTATCTCCCAGTACAATCTTCCCCCCAGGTCAGACTGTTCCCCAGGGAAATCCCAGCAAATCAGTCTGTTCCCCAGTACAACTCCCACAGATCATCCTGTCCCCCAGTATATTTACCCTAGGTCAGTCAAACTGACGTGGGGAGAGTGTACGGGGGGACAGATTGTCCAGGGGGCTTGTACTGGAGGAAAGACAATGTCCCAGCATTAGGAATTTATTCCCCAGTACAACCCTCCTAGGTCAGTCTATCCCAAAGTACAACTCCCCCCCCCCCCTCCAGGTCAGCCTGTCCCCCAGTGCAATCATGCCCTCCAAGACAACCTGTCGCAATCCCTCCCTCCCTAAATTCACAGACCTCAGCTGCATGAGAGATTTCCCAAGCTAGGATGACACCACCACCCCCTAGTGCTGCCAAACCCACTCCCAGACAGCTACCCACAGCTCCCCATCAGCACCAGTATCTGTGTGTGACTGTGAGTCACAAAGGAATCCTGTGACAGGGGCCAGGCAGTGGGCAGTAACAGTGCCTCAGACTTGTAAGGGGCACAGCTACCATTTCTTGGAATCACAATTCTCCTCCATGGGTGCAATGTGTATCAGAGCATAGTGGGTCCCACCCCCCTCAGGGCCTGTGTGCACACCGCTCACATTGCGCCCATGGAGGATATGCCACTTGTAGGAGTTTCAGGGAGGAACGTGAGAAGCTGGAATCTGATCACATGGAATCTGGTATATTACCAAGAGAGTCTATTCTGCATCTGCTGTATAGTGATGCACTCAAGAATCTCAGGATGCTGGTCTGGCTTAAAGGTTCTTTTGCCAATGTAGCCTGGTCGCAAGGCTGGAGTTGTTCAAACTGTTCGTTCTGTTGTTAAAGATTCTTCAAAATACTGACTTGCTGAATTATGGAGATGTACTTCTGGGAGGAGTGAGGATCATGGAATGTCTGTGTGATTGAACTATTCTCCCAGGGAACAGTGGGACACGCAGGGGCAGTTGGGAGTGTCTTTATAAAGGGGGCGGGGCCACAATTCGCTCTCTTGCCTCGAGGACAGCGCACTGTGAGGGGGAAAAGAGCTGCTGCGGAGAGCAGAGAAGTATAGGCCGGAGGCCTGGCGAGCAGACACCGGAGACAGAGAGAGCAATGTGCGGAAGGATTTTGGCGGTTGATCAAGCGGAGGGACGCCCGGAGAGACTGCGAGTGTTGCTGAGGACTGCGGGACACTGACGGTGTGGACTGTGGGACACAGAGCTCATCACACTGGGTGAGAGAGATCCAATTTGAAGAATCTACTGTACTACTAGACTGAGCCAGGGCAGGTCTACAGAGCAGTTCTAGCAGAAGGACACACTAGCTCTAACAGTTGCCACAGAACACTGCAGTATTGATTAGTGCGTGGTGGAGCAGAAGGCCTTGCCCCTCTTTTTTTCAGTTTTAGATTAGCTACCAGCTGTGGAGTACAGGTACCTATCTTCTCCCTTTTTGTTTGGATTACAGTTAATGGGTATTCCTGTGGTGGATTACAGTTAATTAATCACCTTTACCGTGGATTACAAATACTTTCCCTGGATTGGTTGAGGACACCTTTGCCGGTGAAGACTAGCAAGGCCTTGCTCATCCAGGAGTCTCTGGCAATCTAATGTAAAGTCTATAGAATCCAGAGTGCACTCTGATAGATAGTTTAGTTTCTGAACATTCAAGTCACTGAGACAGCCCAGTAATAGTTGGAGTTACTTTTATCTACTGTACAGCATTGATTTGTGGTCACTCTCGCATTACACTTGAGGAGTAGTGTATTTAAAGATTACCAATATATAATAATCCTCCATTATATAACATCATGTATATGTTTGGATTGTCTTTTTTTTTTATCCTGAGTGCCAAATCTTATCCAGTTTTAGATTGAGTATTCAGGATCTTACTTATCATTGGTGTTCTTGTGTTGACTGTTTTATTGAAGCTGTTTGTGCATTTTACAAAACGCAAGTTAAAGATAAGTAAACCTAATTCTTTACTGCAAATCTAGTAGTGCCTTATCATTTACAATGACAGAACCTATAGTGTCAAGTGGGTTGGGGGGATGTGTGTATAATTATCCACTCCCCATGGGGCATGGCTACACCTATGAAAGCTGTATGATTTTTTTTTTTTTTTTTTGGTAAACAAGGAAGAAATGGGGGTGAAAGGGAGAAAAAGTGCCACTGTCTAAGCGAAGTACTGGTAAGGCAACCAGTAACAATATTTGAAAAGGTAGGTATTGCACTCACATACAAATGAATGGACACATTTATTTGATTTTAATAAACACTACACTGAGAGTAGCAAATTCTATCTGTGCCTTTTTTTGTATGGCCACTGTGCACCCACATTAATAGGCTCAGTCATCAACCAGAAATTCCTTTCAACCCACCCTCCTATGCTCCTTGATTAAGGACCAATAGAAAGTTGCCATCTGCTGGATTTTCTGACTAATGGCTAGTTTCCATCGTCAAATTAGGCCATCACTTGCTATTGCTATCAGAGAACACCCATTGATATGCTGTGTCCATTCATCTTCAGGTGAGTGCGATACCTACCTACTAAATTTGTTCATCATTCCTTCTTATTATTACTACGCTTAGACAATGGTGCTCTCTCTCTCCTTCTCCTTTTCTGTTTTTTTTTTTTATCCATTGGAGAATTTATGAAGCCATCACCTTCTGATGGCATTAGAGAGTACCTATTGATATGCTGTGTCCATTCCTTTATATGTGAGTGCAATACCTACCATTTCAAATATTGTTACCGGTTTCCTCATAAATTCAACGCTTAAACAGTGGCGCTTCCTCTCCCTACCCCCCATTTCTTTCTTGTTTTAAATGAATTGTCGAGAAGACTCCAGAACTCGCAAAAAGGAGAGACTGCTGACGCTGTAGAAGTGTACTTCTTAAACAGACTTTATCGCGTACAATTGTTACGCAGAGGACTTTCCTGTCATCTTCCCTTTATCATCAGTGGAAGAACGCTTTACTAGCTTATTCTTTTTGAGCTGGGTTACAAATAGATCCTCTTTCAGGAGTTATTTTTGTGTTTGTGTTCTTTGGGTGTCCTGCACCCTGACCCTCTCACCCTGAGTTTATGGTGGCAAATAGGCTCTACAATGTTTACTCTAAAGTGAATAGCGCTTATCTGTTTACAACCCCATTATGTGTCAAGGACTCTACCTTGAAGTGAAATGTCAGCCTGCAGGACCTCTACAGGTCCTTACCAACCTCTAGTTGGTAAGGGGGTTATATATAGTTGTAAAATGTTCTGTATTCACACAAAAAATAGGTTCAATGCAAGCAGATATGTTAAAACCAATCCAGACAGACAAATCCAGACAGACAAATAGGCTCTATAATGTTTCCTCTAAAGTGAATAGCGCTTATCTGTTTACAACCCCATTATGAGTCAAAGACTCTACCTTGAAGTGAAATGTCAGCCTACGGGACCTCTGCAGGTCCCTACCAACCTCTAGTTGGTAAGGGGGTTATATATAGTTGTAAAATGTTCTGTATTCACACAAAAAATAGGTGCAATGCAAGCAGATATGTTAAAACCAATCCAGACAGACAAAAAATAGTTGCAAGGCTAGTAGATAAGAATCAGCCAATCCAGATTTTTTTTTTATTGTACTGAAAGAAGCATTTACCTGCACCTCCTGAATTTACATGACTTTTAATATTTTGTTGGGTATTTCTGCTATGCTGGCAGTTTTCAAAGAGAAAAACAGAAAATATAATCTGTTTGAAAAAGCATACAGTTTCATTTTCAAGGAAATGGGATACCTGTGGATTGATCTTATGTTACGATGTAAGGACTGGAAGAGAATTGCTAACATATGTCCATTGCACCAGTAAAGACAGAAAGAATATTATACAAAAATGATTTCACAAATCCACATTGCGGTAATAATATTTGCTCGCCTAGCCTGGGGAAGTAGTTATTGTTCTCATTGATGTGGAATAAATTGACCCATCCCTACTGAGATAAAAAAGGGATGAAATGATTAAGTTCCCACGCTGACAATTCCATTCGACCTTCCAAATAATATATGTACTCACACACAGAGAAGTTGTTCTCCTAATGGACATATAAATAAGCCTTTTTTCCTGATCAGTGCTTTCTGGAGGTTCACCGTGTTAACCATCTCTGTGCTGTGCTGTGGAATTTACAACCAGGCAAAGCCAATATTATTGCAGGCTAACATTAACCATTTTAAACAGTTTTTATCATTTTCATTTCTTGTCTGTTTTATTTGAATTGTAGATAACTGTGCAAATGACATACTAAATATAAATAACAGTTCTCTTTAAGAATTATTTTTAGATTTCTGTTCAATATATTTTAGCTATTACTTTTAAAAGTAAAATATGGAAGATAATTAATTGAATATTAACTGTTCTTGGACTGACTGTAATGTGTCAGGATGCATTAAAGAGGGGCAATGGTTCAAAGCTTATTTAAGGCTATAGTCAAACAAGGTTTAGAGGTCGGCCTCCAGCTACTACTGCGAAAAATATACTGGGAGTCCATAGCTGAGATGGCTTGAAAGACCCCCTTTTTTAGCAGATTCTATGCAGAACTGCTCCCTCTCAAAGTTCTCAAGGCTGACATTTCGAAAAGTGTAGGTAGGTGTGGGCTGCAGTATATCCACCAACCTGAAAGTGGCAAGGTGCTGTTTCTTCAGGCTGTCCATTGTTGAATAATTGTCTCCTGCTATGGCTTTAGGCAGCCATCTTGAGGAGGATGGCAATCCTACTGGATACCTAAATTCCAAAAGATTTAGGTGGCCATCTTGACTCAGGATATCATAAATTTGCATCATTTGGTGTGCCTGCATTGTGAAAGTAAGATAGAGAATGAGGTATTGCTGGTTAGAGAGTAAGAATAGTAAAAGGGAGAAGTAACTGCCAAGGAGGGAAAGAGTAGGTTTCCCCTTACATGGTGCCCCCTCTTTTCAGGTTGAGGTCAGGACTATGTGCAGGACAGTCATGTTCCTCCACCCCAAACTTGCTCATCCATGTCTTTAAGGAACCTTGCTTCGTGCACTGGTGAATTATGGTGTGGGGTGTTTTTTTAGGGATTGGGTTTGGCCCCTTAGTTCCAGTGAAGGGAACTCTTAAGTCATCGGCATACTAAGACACTTTAGACAATTTCATGCTCCCAACTTTGTGGGAACAGTTTGGGGGTGGCCCCTTCCTATTCCACCATGACTGCGCACCACTGCAAAAAGTAAGATCCATAAAGATATGAATGAGCGAGTTTGGGGTAGAGGAACTTGACTGGCCTACACAGAGTCCTGACTTCAACCTGATAGTACACCTTTGGGATGAATTAGTGCAGAGACTGCGAGCCAGGCCACTCCAACATCAGTGCCTGACCTCACTAATGCGCTTCTAGAAGAATGGTCAAACATTTCAATAGACACAATCCTAAACCTTGTGGACAGCCTTCCCAGAACAGTTGAAGCTGTTATAGCTGCAAAGGGTGGGCCAACTTAATATTGAGCCCTACGGACTAAGACTGGGATGCCATTAAAGTGCATGTGTCCCAATACTTTTGACAATATAGTGTATGTGGTGTCCTTGCTTTGAATTTCTTGATTTTGAAATAAAGTTTAGCTATGCATTTACTTTATGTGTGTTTACTCAATTCTCAGGTACACTGAGTAGGTCCCACCTACAACAGCCCAAGACAGGAACTAACTGAAGCAAAAAGAGAGCTGGTCAGAGTTGTATTATGGGTGGGGCAGCTATTGTTTTATATGATAGATTCTAGTGCATGCACTGGGCATTTAAATAGTTACATAGTAGTTGAGGTTGAATAAAGACAATAGTCCATCCAGTTTAACCTGTGTAGGTGTGTGTGGACGTATTAATTTCCCGTACCCCTGGATGTTTTCATCTTTGAGATGTACATCCAAGAGTCTTTTAAAAGTAGCCATACTCCCCGCAGTTACCACCATTTGTGGTAGAGAGTTCCACAATCTTATAGCCCTTACTGTAACAAAAACCCCTGCGTAGCCTTAGGTTAAATCGCTTCTCTTCTAATCGCATTGTATGGTCTCGTGTCCTCTTACATTCCTTGCGACTGAATTGTTTTTTTCCTATGCTGAGATCACCATTAAGGTACTTGTAAATAGCTATCATGTCGCCTCTCTCCTCTTCTCCAGGGAAAATAAATCAAGCGCTTGTAAGCGCTCATCATAATTAAGGTCTTCCAATCCCTTAATTAGTTTAGTTGCCCTTCTCTGGACTCTCCAGTTCCAACACATCTGAGGATTGGCGACCAGAACTGGACAGAGTACTCCAGATGTGGTTGGACCATGGTTTTATAAAGTGGTAGGATTATAGTTTTATCTCTGGAATACATCTCCTTGCATGCTAATATTCAGGGCCGGTGCTCCCGCAAGGCAAACTAGGCAGCCGCCTAGGGTGCACTGCCACCTAGGGGTGCACTGTTGCCTAGGGCAGGGTGACCAGTCCACAGTTTTGTCCCCACTTTGCAGGGCCGATCCTGGGCAGGTGCACCATGAGCTGGGGCAGGGGGGCGTGCCCAGGGCCTATCCTGCCATAGGTTCCTTGGGCTGCCTTCGGAAGGGGGGAGTGAGGTTGAGCGCTGCATGATTAAACAGAGCAGGGTTCTTCTGCTTACATGATGCGGCCGCTGTAATGTGAAGTCCCCCCTCCTGGACCGCTGCCAACCTATGATAGACAGCACACTGGTGATGTCCATCTTAGGAGCCGGTCCAGGAAGCAGGACTTCACATTACAGCGACCGCGACGGGGAAGAAGAAGAACCCTGCTCTGTTTAATCATGCGGTGCTCTAATCCCCATACACTGGTCACTCTGCATTGATGGGGCACACTGGCCACTCTGCATTGATGGCGGCACACTGGTCATTGGTCACTCTGCATTGATGGGGGCACACTGGTCACTCTGCATTGATGGGGGCACACTGGGCACTGGTCCCTCTGCATTGATGGGGCACACTGGTCACTCTGCATTGATGGGGCACACTGGTCACTGGTCACTCTGCATTGATGGGGGCACACTGGTCACTCTGCATTGATGGGGGCACACTGGTCACTGGTCACTCTGCATTGATGGGGGCACACTGGTCACTGGTCACTCTGCATTGATGGGGGCACACTGGCCACTCTGCATTGATGGGGGCACACTGGTCACTCTGCATTGATGGGGGCACACTGGTCACCGGTCACTCTGCATTGATGGGGGCACACTGGTCACTCTGCATTGATCTGGGCACACTGGTCATTGGTCACTCTGCATTGATGGGGCACTGGTCACTGGTCACTCTGCATTGAGGGGGCATTGGTCATTGGTCACTCTGCATTGATGGGGCACTGGTCACTGGTCACTCTGCATTAATGGGGGTTAAGCGCCGCATGATTAAACCGAGCAGGGTTCTTCTGCTTACATGATGCGGCCGCTGTAATGTGAAGTCCCCCCTCCTGGACCGCTGCCAACCTATGATAGACAGCACACTGGTGATGTCCATCTTAGGAGCTGGTCCAGGAAGCAGGACTTCACATTACAGCGGCCGCGACGGGGAAGCAGAAGAACCCTGCTCTGTTTAATCATGCGGTGCTCTAATCCCCATACACTGGTCACTCTGCATTGATGGGGCACACTGGCCACTCTGCATTGATGGCGGCACACTGGTCATTGGTCACTCTGCATTGATGGGGGCACACTGGTCACTCTGCATTGATGGGGGCACACTGGGCACTGGTCCCTCTGCATTGATGGGGCACACTGGTCACTCTGCATTGATGGGGCACACTGGTCACTCTGCATTGATGGCGGCACACTGGTCATTGGTCACTCTGCATTGATGGGGGCACACTGGTCACTCTGCATTGATGGGGGCACACTGGGCACTGGTCCCTCTGCATTGATGGGGCACGCTGGTCACTCTGCATTGATGGGGCACACTGGTCACTGGTCACTCTGCATTGATGGGGGCACACTGGTCACTCTGCATTGATGGGGGCACACTGGTCACTGGTCACTCTGCATTGATGGGGGCACACTGGTCACTGGTCACTCTGCATTGATGGGGGCACACTGGCCACTCTGCATTGATGGGGGCACACTGGTCACTCTGCATTGATGGGGGCACACTGGTCACCGGTCACTCTGCATTGATGGGGGCACACTGGTCACTCTGCATTGATCTGGGCACACTGGTCATTGGTCACTCTGCATTGATGGGGCACTGGTCACTGGTCACTCTGCATTGAGGGGGCATTGGTCATTGGTCACTCTGCATTGATGGGGCACTGGTCACTGGTCACTCTGCATTAATGGGGGTTAAGCGCCGCATGATTAAACAGAGCAGGGTTCTTCTGCTTACATGATGCGGCCGCTGTAATGTGAAGTCCCCCCTCCTGGACCGCTGCCAACCTATGATAGACAGCACACTGGTGATGTCCATCTTAGGAGCCGGTCCAGGAAGCAGGACTTCACATTACAGCGGCTGCGACGGGGAAGCAGAAGAACCCTGCTCTGTTTAAGCATGCGGTGCTCTAATCCCCATACACTGGTCACTCTGCATTGATGGGGGCACACTGGCCACTCTGCATTGATGGAGGCACACTGGTCATTGGTCACTCTGCATTGATGGGGGCACACTGGTCACTCTGCATTGATGGGGGCACACTGGTCACTGGTCACTCTGCATTGATGGGGGCACACTGGTCACTCTGCATTGATGGGGGCACACTGGCCACTCTGCATTGATGGGGGCACACTGGTCACTCTGCATTGATGGGGGCACACTGGTCACTGGTCACTCTGCATTGATGGGGGCACACTGGTCACTCTGCATTGATCTGGGCACACTGGTCATTGGTCACTCTGCATTGATGGGGCACTGGTCACTGGTCAGTCTGCATTGAGGGGGCATTGGTCACTGGTCACTCTGCATTGATGGGGCACTGGTCACTGGTCACTCTGCATTAATGGGGTCACACTGGTCACTCTGCATTGATGGGGCACTGGTCACTCTGCATTAATGGGGCACTGGTCACTCTGTATTGATGGGGCATTGGTCACTGGTCACTCTGCATTGATTGGGCACTGGTCACTGGTCACTCTGCGTTGATTGGGCACTGGTCACTCTGCATTGATGGGGGCACACTGGTCATTGGTCACTCTGCATTTATGGGGGCACCCTGGTCACTCTGCATTGATGGGAGCATACTGGTCACTCTGCATTGATGGGGGCACTGTCACTCTGCATTGATGGGGGCACACTGGTCACTGGTCACTCTGCATTGATGGGGGCAAACTGGTCAATCTGCATTTATGGGAGCACTGGTCACTGGTCACTTTGCATTGATGGGAGCACTGGTCACTGGTCACTCTGCATTGATGGGGCAGTGGTCACTCTGCATTGATGGGGGCACACTGGTCATTGGTCACTCTGCATTTATGGGGGCACCCTGGTCACTGGTCACTCTGCATTGATGGGAGCACACTGGTCACTCTGCATTGATGGGGGCACTGGTCACTCTGCATTGATGGGGGCACACTGGTCACTGGTCACTCTGCATTGATGGGGCAAACTGGTCAATCTGCATTTATGGGAGCACTGGTCGCTGGTCACTCTGCATTGATGGGAGCACTGGTCACTGGTCACTCTGCATTGATGGGGGCACTGGTCACTTTGCATTGATGGGGCACTGGTCAATCTGCATTGATGGGGGTACTGGTCACTGGTCACTCTGTATTGTTGGGGGCACTGGTCACTGGTCACTCTGCATTGACATCAGGCTGACCGGCCTATATTTTCCCAGGCTATGCCTCTGCCCTTTTTTGAATATTGGTATCACGTTAGCTTTCCTCCAGTCACCTGGTACAGTTCCTGTCAAAATACTATCTGCAAAGATCAGGAACAGTGGTCTAGATATAACCTGACTGAGTTCTTTGAGTACTCTCGGATGCATGCCATACGGTCCTGGTGATTTATTTGTGTTAATATTATCAAGCCTTTCCATGATTTCACCCTCTGTTAGCCATAGCGGCATGTCATGTGAAGTACTGCTAACCATTCAGTCATGGTCAATATACCCCTCCTTTTCCTGTGTAAAGACTGAGGAGTAGGGATGATCGAACGGTTCGGGTTGACCATCGGTTCGACCCGAACATTGGCTGTTCGAGGTTCGGCCGAATTCCGAACTTTTTGCTGAAAAAGCTCGGAATTGGGCAACCAGAACCGACCAAAATGCAATGGTACAGGAAATGGGCTTTAAAAGCCTGTGATTGGACCAGAACCATCAGTAAAAGCCAATTGAGGGGGCAGGAGAATGCTAGGAATGTGATTGGAGTGACTAGGGGGTCCATAGGCCAATCATTAGTGAATACTCCCCCTAGTATATAAGATAGCCCCCGCCAACTTCCTAGCATTGTAATACAGGGACATGGAAGAGAGTGGAAGCAGTTCTGTTACTTCTGCTACAAAGTGTCATTTAGCAATTTTTAACTAGTTCCCATCCGCGCTACAGCCTATATACGGCTGCAGCGCGGACTCAAATTTTCGGGAGGCCGTTTTTAAACAGCCTCCCAGTGACACGCCCCCCGCGCGCTCCCGCGAGCGCGCAGCGGGGAGAATCTGTGTCGGCTGTGCCCCTTGGACACGGCCGATCACAGATCGTGGTGAATGGCCAATCACAGCGGCCATTCACCACGTGATCGGATCATCCAATGAGAGATGATCTCATATGTAAACATATGAGATCATCTCTCATCGCCGGCGCTCCTTCCTCACACGGAGCCTGCAGTGTGAGGAAGGAGGGAGAGCTGCACAGCGCCAGGGACAAAGAGACATGTAATCAGGGCACTGATCACCAGTGCCCTGATTACTAAAAGGTAAAAAACATACACAGTGCCCCCCCATCAGTGCCCACAGTGCCCGCCATCAGTGTCCCCCATCAATGCCCACAATCAGTGCCCATAGTGCTGCCAGTCAGTGCCCATCAGTGCCTGCTCATCTAGGCACTGATAAGCACTGACTGGCAGCACTATGGGCACTGAGTGTGGGCACTGATGGTGCTGCCCATCAGTGCTCATCAGTGCTGCCCATCAGTGCTCATCAGTGCCACCCGTCAGTGTCCATCAGTGCCATCTGCCTGTGCCCATCAGTGCCGCCTCTCAGTGCCCATAAGTGCCGCCCACCAGTGCCACCTCTCAGTGCCCAGCAGTGCCACCTCAGTGCCCAGCAGTGCCACCTCTCAGTGCCCAGCAGTGCCGCCTATCAGTGCTCATCAGTGCCGCCTATCAGTGCCACCTATCAGTGCCGCCTATCAGTGCCACCTATCAATGCCGCCTATCAGTGCTCATCATTGCGGCATATTAGTACCTCCTCATCAGTGCCCATAAGTGCCACCTCATCAGTGCCCATAAGTGCCACCTCATCAATGCCCATCAGTGCAGCCTATCAGTGCCCATCAGTGCCGCCTCATCAGCGCCCTTCAGTGAAGGAGAAAAATTTATTTTCAAAATTTACTCACAGAAAATAAGAAAAACTTTTTTTTTTTTCAAAATTTTCTGTCTTTATTCTTTTTTTTTGTAAAAAATAAAAAACCCAGAGATGATTAAATACCACCAAAAGAAAGCTCTATTTGTGTGAAAAAAATGATAAAAATTTCAAATGGGTACAGTGTAGCATGACCGCGCAATTGTCAGTCAAAGTGTGACAGCGCTGAAAGCTGAAAATTGGCCTGGATGGGAAGGGTGTTTAAGTGCACAGTAGGCAAGTGGTTAATGTGAGGAAAGGGATATCTAGTGTAGTTAGGGTGCTATTTTCCACTATAGTTAGTTTTAATAATCTAGTTTCTGCAGGGAAAGTTTTAAGTGTAAGGGGACCGTAGTGTAGTGTAGGGTTAACTGACTCTGACTGCTATGGCAGGGTGACAAAACCCTTCCATATCAGGGTGACCGCTATAGAGAAAAGATCGTTTCTCTTAGGTCCCTTTCAGAGCAGGGATATGGCTTCTCTCCGGTCAGCCTGCTTTTTGCTGCAGGCGTTTATTGGGCTTTTTTGAGGAGATGTTTGGAGTCAGGCATGACATCTGAACTTCTGTGTAGGGGTATATATACATACACCCATGTCTGTATATATATACACATATATAGGTGTGAAAGTAGCAGAACACTATACTTGCGCTAATGAAATAATGAACACCAATATGTCTCCGCTCCTATCACACCTATATATGTGTATGTGTAAAATACATATAAGTGTGTATGTGTATATATACCCCTATACAGAAGTTCAGATGTTTTGCCTGCCTCCAAAGACCCACAAAAAATGCCCAAAAAAACGCCTGCAACAACACACCTGGGCATTTTTTTTTGGCGCAGGCATATTTTTGGGCATTTTTTGTGGGTCTTTGGAGGCAGGCAAAACATCTGAACTTCTGTATAGGGGTATATATACACACACACACACATGTATGTACACATGCACCCACACCTACACATACATAGGTGTGAAAGTAGCAGAACACAATGCTTGCGCTAATAAAATAATTACCAGGCATATGTCTCCGCTCCTATCACACCTATATATGTGTATGTGTATATATACATATAAGTGTGTGTGTATATATACCCCTATAGAGAAGTTCAGATGTTTTGCCTGCCTCCAAATACCCCATAAAAATGCCCAAAAAAAACGCTTGTGCCAAAAAAAAAAAAACGCCCAGGTGTATTATTGCAGGGGTTTTTTTTGGGCATTTTTTTGGGGTCTTTGGAGGCAGGCAAAACATCTGAACTTCTGTATAGGGGTATATATACACACACACTTATATGTATTTTACACATACACATATATAGGTGTGATAGGAGCGGAGACCTATTGGTGTTAATTATTTCATTAGCGCAAGTATAGTGTTCTGCTACTTTCACATCTATATATGTGTATGTGTATATATACATATAAGTGTGTGTGTATATATACCCCTATAGAGAAGTTCAGATGTTTTGCCTGCCTCCAAAGACACCATAAAAAATGCCCAAAAGAACGCCTGCGCCAAAAAAAAAAATGCCCAGGTGTGTTATTGCAGGGGTTTTTTTTGGGCATTTTTTTGGGGTCTTTGGAGGCAGGCAAAACATCTGAACTTCTGTATAGGGGTATATATACACACACACTTATATGTATTTTACACATACACATATATAGGTGTGATAGGAGCGGAGACATATTGGTGTTCATTATTTCATTAGCGCAAGTATAGTGTTCTGCTCCTTTCACACCTATATATGTGTATGTGTATATATATATATATATATATATATATATACAGACATGGGTGTATGTATATATACCCCTATAGAGAAGTTCAGATGTTTTGCCTGCCTCCAAAGACACCATAAAAAATGCCCAAAAAAATGCCTGCGCCAAAAAAAAACACCCAGGTGTGTTATTACAGGGGTTTTTTTGGGCATTTTTTGGGGTCTTTGGAGGCAGGCAAAACATCTGAACTTCTCTATAGGGGTATATATACACACACACTTATATGTATTTTACACAAACACATATATAGGTGTGATAGGAGCGGAGACCTATTGGTGTTAATTATTTAATTAGCGCAAGTATGGTACTTGTATATATACATATAAGTGTATATATACATATAAGTGTGTGTGTATATATACCCCTATAGAGAAGTTCAGATGTTTTGCCTGCCTCCAAAGACCCACAAAAAATGCCCAAAAAAAAACCGCCTGCAACAACACACCTGGGCATTTTTTTTTGGCGCAGGCATTTTTTTGGGCATTTTTTGTGGGTCTTTGGAGGCAGGCAAAACATCTGAACTTCTGTGTAGGGGTATATATACATACACCCATGTCTGTATATATACACATACACATATATAGGTGTGAAAGTAGCAGAACACTATGCTTGCGCTAATGAAATAATGAACACCAATATGTCTCCGCTCCTATCACACCTATATGTGTGTATGTGTATAAATACATATAAGTGTGTGTATATATAACACTATACAGAAGTTCAGATGTTTTGGCTGCCTCCAAAGACCCCAAAAAAATGCCCAAAAAAAACGCCAGCTGCAAAAACACACCTGGGCGTTTTTTGTAGCTGGGGTTTTTTTGGGCATTTTTTTGGGGTCTTTGGAGGCAGGCAAAACATCTGAACTTCTGTATAGGGTTATATATACACACACACTTATATGTATTTTTACACATACACATATATAGATGTGATAGGAGCGGAGACATATTGGTGTTGATTATTTCATTAGCGCAAGCATAGTGTTCTGCTATTTTCACACCTATATATGTGTATGTGTATATATACAGACATGGGTGTATGTATATATACCCCTACACAGAAGTTCAGATGTTTTGCCTGCCTCCAAAGTCCCCCAAAAAATGCCCAAAAAAACACTTGCTACAAAACTGGCAAGGTGTGAAAATAGCGGAGCCATATCCCTGTTCTATAAGTGACCTAATACAAACAATCTTTTTTTTCTGGTTCTGTACATGCTACAGAGCTGAAACTTCAAAGGGAAAACTTTTTAGACCCCCCCCCCCCCCCGACACTAAATCAAAAGAATTTTTTTTTTTTTTTAATTTTTGCAATAATTGGCTCTCTATCAAAAATGAAAAATTTTAAGAACTTTTTTTGTGTGATTAATAGTCCCTGGGGCATGACCCAGAACCCTAGGCACTTTTTAGGGGCATTTATTGGGTTTTAGGGCTTCAAAATTGTGTTTTTTTTTTGATTACCGAAGTTCGGGTCCCATTGATTTCAATGGGGTTCTGAAATCCGGGCCGAACTTTCAGGAAGTTCGGATGTTCTGGCCGAACCAAACTTTTGAAAAGTTCGATCATCCCTACTGAGGAGAAGAAAGCATTTAGCATAGTTGCCTTCTCTGTGTTCTCTGTAACCATACTCCCATCATCGTTAATTATGTGTGCAACATGCTCTGACCTCAATTTTTTGCTATTGATATATTTAAAGAGTTTCTTAGGGTTCCTTTTACTTTCCTCTGCTATTTGTATCTCAAAGTCGATTTTAGCCTTCTTGATTTCGTATTTACATATCTTATTCGATTCCTTGTATTGCTACAATGTTCCCTCCGATTTACATCTCTTAAAGGCCATTTTTTTCCCTAATAAATTTTTTTCATTACGGTTTAGCCACCCCAGTTTGGCCTTGGCTTTTCTAAATGTATTTCCTATAGGAATGCATTGTGAGATGCTTTTGTTTAATATGTACCTAAAGCATTCACATTTTTTCTCCGTGGTCAGTGTTCCTAGAGTTTGGTCCCAGTTTATTTTCTCTATTATTGAGCACAGTTTATGAAAGTTTGCCCTTCTGAAGTTTAGGGTTATTATGTTCCCCTCTTGCCTTGCTATATTGTGAGTTATGCTAAATGTGAACATCCTGTGATCGCTAGAACCCAAGTTGTCCTGGACTCCCACATTTGAGATTAGATCTGGGTCATTAGTAATTAATAGATCTAGCACTGCATTCTTTCTAGTAGGAGAATCCACCAACTGAGACATGTAGTTATCCTGTAAGATGTTCATGAAAAGATGGGCCTTTAGTGAGTGTGCAGTCCCCTCTTCCCAGTCAATGTTGGGATAATTGAAGTCCCCCAATATGATGACTGGCCCCAGCTTTGCCGCGTTACCCAAAAGTGATAGAAATTCCAGCTCTACCTCCTCCCTTTGGTTGAGCGGCCTATATCATACCCCCATTATTACTTTCCCCTTTACTTCTTCCTTATAGAGTTCTACCCACACGGATTCTACCTCCTTACTCATCCCTTACATAATGTCACTCTCTACCACCCTTACATTATTTCAGACATAGAGACATACCCCTCCCCCTCTTTTTCCTTCCCTGTCCTTCCGATACACAGAATACCCTTGGATATTGGCCAGACAGTCATGTGAGGGGTCGAACCAAGTTTCTGTTATTCCCACAAGGTCTATGTCCTCCTCATGTACTAACAGTTCCAACTCATCCATTTCATTAGCTAAGCTCTTGGCAATTGCGTATACTTACTTTTGAGTTTTGAGTCAAAACTGGTGCTGGCTTATTGATAGCACTGCCTATTTGTGTTGACAAACCAAACAAAGTGGTCTATGAAAATAAATGAGACACACAGTTGTCAGCCTGTAAACAATGTTCATATTACATATAGACAGCTTATTCTGGATTTTCATTTACTTTAGTGGGCTTTAACAAAATGCAGAATATTGTTGAGCAGCATAGATGTACTTTTCTTTTGCATGTACTGATAGAGAACATTATTACAATGGGTTGCCTGTTAAAAGCCTCATACTAGTGGTCTTCAATTCCCCCCTTTCTGATTCCTTACAAATGGTTTATTACTAAAAAAAAAATGTGACTACGCTGGACAACTGGACAATATAGTCAGCCATCAAATTCACATTTGGCACGAGTGCTACATGACTTACTGTCTAACTGATATTTATAATGCTATTTCCTTCTCCATTGGGTATTCTTAACATGTCATATACAGGTAGTCTTTTTCAGAACACCACTCTGGTTCTTGTCTTACTATTTTTACTAAATATATTTATATTTTAAAAAGGAATATTAATGACTGGAAAAAGATATTTACGTCAGAATTTGTTTACGTCAGTTTCAGTCAATGTTTTAAATAATCGTTCACACGGTCTTAATACATCAATATTATTTTTGGAGCAACAAACCAAAGTGCTTTTATTTTCATTTTTTGTAAAAAGAATAAAAAGAGAAAAATAAATCAATGAGATGACAGAAACCTGTAAAAAGTAGATACCTCTAGACTTACATATTCAGTTAAATATATGAAACTTTCTAAATACAAAGTTGATGTTTCACAAGTTCAGTAGATGCTGCACATAGTAATGAACAGAGTGTCAATCTCACACCCACATGCCATTTCTTTTCTATTCAATGCAATTTAAAAGTAAGACAGCTTGTCAAACTCATAATCTAAAATAATGGCTGAAAATGACATGGCATAAAAAAGCACTTAATAGATTGAGTGCTGCAGCAAATTGCAGAGTGCACAAAAAGAATTGAATATAAAGGAAAAAGAGCTTAAAGGGAACCAGTCTTGAGTGTGTTAAAGGGAACCAGTCTTGAGTTGTGAGAATCTGAATATTCAGTATTCAATTATTGTAAGGTATTGAGCATGCTTGTGTGCTGTCAGTGTTTGTGTGTGTATATATATATATATATATATATATATATATATATATATATATATATATATATATATATATGTATATACACACACACACACACTAAAAACAAGGGGTTGCTGCAAATAAAACCAAAATGTATTGCTCAAAAGGATTCAAAAAGCAGTGGAGCAATGTTTCAGGCAACCATGCCCTTTTTCAAGCTAAATACATTAATTCACACATCATTCTATAAAGTATAGAAACTAGAAATTGTGTCCTGAGTTAGAACCGGACTATTAAACAAACATAAACAATTTTCATTGGATAACACCCATCAAATTATATACAGTACCTCCAACTATACATTCTCATGTCCTGGTGTTTTTTGATTGATGAAAAAGGTCTGATATTTTCTCAATTAGATATTTAGAAAACTCTGCATTGTGGCACTAGATGTAGATGCCGATCATAGCGATTATTCTATAGATATAGAAAATACAAGGGAAATTCATCCAGACTGCACAAATGTATGTGATATTTGTACAACTAATGTTTTATAAAAAGATCTCCTATTGATTGATTTAAAAATGGTAGGCATTCTGACTTCAACTGTTGTATTATTGACTTATATCTTGCTGAGATCGCTATTCCTGGCCTGTATAAGCAGATACAATTACTGTGGACAGTCTTTATCAAATAGCTGAACTCACCAAATACCTTTTCTCAGCCACAAAGATCTTTGCTGAATGTAGCAGGTTGCAGCAGACAAAAGGATGTGGCAGATGGTTAAAAAGACGGTATTTGCAGGTCAAAACATGGTAATGCGTTCCCCCATGTGAGCAGATTAACATGTGGCCATGAGACAAGTGGCCATTTTTTTTGCCATAAAGACAATGTGAAAAGAAAGGGGAAATACATCATAAAATTGGAGGGAATACAGAAGTAGATGGTGCAATAACCAAAATGACCACAATATAGCAGTATATTACCCAGCTATACTGAGACCAATAAACAATGGCTTAAGAAAATAATTAACCACTTAAGCCCTGGAAGATTTTACCCCCATTCCGACCAGGGGGTATTTTGCGATTCTGCACTGCGTGACTTTAACGGACAATTGCACGGTCGTGCGACGCTGTACCTAAACAAATTTGGCGTCCTTTTTTTCCCACAAACAGAGCTTTCTTTTGGTGGTATTTGATCACCTGTGCGATTTTTTGATCACGCGCTATAAACAAAAAAAGAGCGTCAATTTTGCAAAAATAGCAATATTTTTCACATTTTTTTATATGAAATTCCCCCCCAAAAAAATGTAAAAATCAAAATTTTTTAACATTTTCGGCCAATTTGTTTTATGCTACCTATGTTTGGTAAAAAAAATTGCAAAAAGCGTATTTTGATTGGTTTGCGCAAAAGTTATTGCGTTTACTAACAAAGGGAAAGATTTTTGTCATTTTTGTTGTTTTTTTTTTTAACGCATAATGGCGGCGATCTGCGATTTTTTTTGCGGTACTGCGACATTGGGGCGGACAGATCGGACCCACATTTTTGACACTTTTGGGGTTACCAGTGACATTTCTACAGTAATCAGTGCTATACATATGCACTGTTACTGTAAAAATACACTGGTAGTGAAGGGGTTAACTTTATTTGGGAGGGAGGGGCTGTGTGTATCCCTAGGGGCGTGCTTTCTACTGTGATTGGCTGTGGCTTGAGCTGTAAGGACACTGATCAACGGATCTACATACTAGATCCGTGTGATCAGTGTCTTTACAGCGAGGAGAATGACAGGTGGCTTGTTTACACAAGCTGCCTGACATTCTCCCTCTCCCCCGCCGATCGCCGAGTGACCGGCGCTCGCTCCCTAGACCCTCACAAGCTAGTGACGTAGCCCTACGTCACTTTGCCTGTGAGGGGCTGACTGCCGACGTAGATCGGCGTTAGGCAGTCGGCAAGTGGTTAACTATATAATTTCTCAGTTTACAGTAATATGAACATCAACCATGACTATGCATTGTGTTATAATTTCATATAACAAGTATAACAGCACAGTAGGTGGGTAATCATACCCTAAAACCTGAATTCCTATCTGTTGTCTTTGTATACAAATCTAGCATCAATTTCATACCTTTGTGTATTCTTATAGTATCTAAAAATGAAAACCTTTATTTTCTGTATACAGTATTGAATTGGATTTGTGGATGAATATAGACATGTGCAGAATGAAAAAATGTGTTTCATTCAATTTTGGTTTGATATTTACATACATTTGTTTAGTTAAATTCAAATTCATTTAATTTGTTTAATTTGTTTTCAGAATTTGCTTTGTTTATTCCAATTCAAATTGATTTGAATTTTCCAAATTTGGTCAAATTTGGAAAATTCAAATTCGAATTGCATTCAAAATCAGGTTTATTGTATTCACAAATTCTAATTTTGGAAGATGGTTACATTCTTTCTATTGCTTTTTCTATTCTGTTCTATTCTGTTCATTTATTTTCTGTTCTATTTTTTTATTTTCTAATATAGTCTATCATTTTTTTTATTCTATTCAAACTCAAATTTATTCTATTTGAAATTCAAATTTATTCTATTTGAAAACAGTTATATTGGTATGTTCTATTCTTTTCTGTTGTTTATTATATTCTATTCTATTATTTTTTTTCTATTCTATTCTACTCTATTCTATTCTGTTCCCATTCCAATTTCTTCTATTGGAATTTCGGGAAATTTTTATGTTCATTCTAATTTTTTCTATTCTATTAAAATTTGAATTTATTTTATTTGAAAATTTGAAGTTGGGAAGAAGGTTATATTCTATTCTTTTTTATATTCTATTATTTTCTGTTCTTTTTTATATTCTATTATTTTCTATTCTTTTTTATTGTATTCGAATTAGAAATAATTCTGTTTGATATTTGAATTTCAGAAGATGGTTATATTTTATTTTATTCTATTAAATTTGTTATTCTATTCTATTCCTTTATTTTCTGTTCAATTTTATTCTGTTCTTTTATTTTCTATTCTATTTATTTTCTTTTCTTATATTTTGTTTTTTTGCTCTGTTTTACTATATTATATTATATTCTTTTCTATTCTCTTCTTTTCTATTCATTTCTATTCTTTTGTATTCTATTTCTTTATCGTCTCTTCGGAAATTCAAATTTGATTTAAAATTGATTCAAATTCAAAAACTAATCGAATTTGAAAACTATTCGAATTTGATCTAAAAACTAAATGTCCAAAAATTTATTTTGTTATTTTGGATTCGTTAAAATTAACTACTATTGTAATTCGGAAATTTGAATGCATCCTAATTTCTAAATAACAATAAATTTGTCTGAATTTCAGTTCGGAACAAAATGAACCGCACATGTCTAGATAAATATTACTGATATATTCATTGAAGAAAAACCGGGAGCCAATGTTGACCTGCTTCACCAAGAGCATGTTGTCAATGTAACACCACCATGCTAAATGCTAAATGATATGTGGCAAATGCCACATCTGGAAAAAAGGACAGATGTGCCACTCATAAACGTGCCCATAAGTGATATTGTAACCTGTCAACATAGTACTTTTGTGCAGAGTACCTTACTTTAAAAGTGAAGTAATTATTTTTAAGCACAAATCTCAATTATTTAAGCAAAATATTGATTTCCATTTCTGTATACAGTCCTCGCTTCTGAAACAATTGCTCACAAGCATTAATCCTATCAGCATGATTAATCAAAGTATATAAATTTGTAACACCCATCCCAACTGACCTAATACATCTCCTAATCTAGTAATTTTAATGTATCTAATTCTGATTAAAAAAATCCATAGTATATTTTAGAAATGCATGTGTTCAGTGTACTAAGGGTGTAAATACCCTATCCATAAGTGTAGCTGTATTGACAAATAAAAAACCCACCCCTCTACTATCAGCCTCCCTGGTGGGTGGGTGGTGTGTTTCTGCACCTCAGGCAATGTATGGAAAAGAGGTGTGCTAGGGTATTGATACCCAGAGGAATTTCAATATTTCCGTAGAGATAATGCCATGACGTAGGGCACCCTCTAAAAGAAAATGCAAGTTTCATAGTACAGGATACTGTATAATAACTCATAAACATGACAATCTTATAGATGTTGGAAGATATCCTCCTCATAAGATGAGGCATATATTATTATGATTGATCTGTGCAGATTCACCATTATTTCTGATCTGTTAGTAGGGATGGGTCAGTGGTTCAGCCCGAGCATGAGTTGGGGCCCGAGCATGAGTTTGGGCCGAACATTTGCCTGTTCTGCCATTTGCTGAACACCAAAATTTTCAAGGAGTTTGCCGGGTATTCCGCCCCGACAAACACCCTGCAATGCACTGAGCGCTGCACAGTGCATTCCATGCCCTGATTGGGTAAATCTTTGTCAAATCAGGGCACAGTGTAAGCTTGTTGTTAAGAAATGGGGCCTGCAAGCTGTCAATGGGTTTCCCCGCTGACAGCTGAATAAAAAAAAAGTGCAGGTTAAAAAAAAAATAAAGAAAAAAATATAGCATGGGGTCCCCCTCCCCAGTTCATACCAGGCCCATCAGGATTTTAAGGGGAACCCCACGACCAAATGTACAAAAAAAAAAACTTGGTGGGGGGGGACCCCTCCTGAACCATACTAGGCCACATTCCCTCAACATGGGGGGGTGGGTGCTTTGGGGCAGCTGGGACTCTGCGCCCCCCACCCCAAAGCACCTTGTCCCAATGTTGATGGGGACAAGGGCCTCTTCCCGACAACCCTGGGCTGTGGTTGTCGGGGTCACCAAAAAAAGTGTCAAAAAGTAAGAAACACAGAAAACGGTTTTTGACAAATCCTTTATTAGAAAAGAAAAAAGAAAAAAAAGTGTCCCTCGATGTAAATCTATCATCAATCAAGAAGCCTGACAGACTTGACAAATAGCAAAAAAATTAAACGCTTCTGCCTGTTGGGAGGCCTCCGGCCGAGTGCTCTAGCTTCACTTTGACAGCTCTTATATAGGCAAGGGGCAGGGCCATCCAGTTATGTCACCCAGTGGCATCGCACCTTCTCACGTCACGTCAGAAACCCAAAGTTGTTTTACCTAAGAGGTTTACTTGTACCCCTTATAGCTATCTCAGGTTTCAGTGAATAAAGTACTTTTAACTTTACATTTCTATACAACCTATACAAGTCATGTTTTTAAAGAAAACGGTTCAAATGTGTTTTAGGGGAAAAGTCAAGGCCTTTACCCAATAGAAATGTTTCAACCCGGGGGAAAATCACTTGAAGAATCATTGATATTTATATCCTTTGTTGCTACTGGCAAACCTGCTAATTGTGTCCTATGTCTTGGTAACACTCCCCTCCTTGATGTTTACAGCAACCTCTATGTCTGAGGCTTGGTGGTTGGTCCAATTTCGCTTTGTTGTGCAGGACCGACAATCCAAATACACTGTACCTTGAAAATATCTGCCAGTAGACAAATGATTCCAATCCAGAGGATGACGCACTTGTAAGATATCTCACTGTTCATCTCAGTATACATAAGAACACCAGGTTCAGACACCAGATTGTCTTTCAGTTCCTTCAACTACTCAGATGAAGGCTTTGATTGTAGGGTTGCCTCCACCAATTTATCTGACCTGTGAGGCTCACCAATTCCTTCCGAATGAAAGACACAATTAATACTATTTAATCAAAATAACTTATTGTTGAAAAAAAACTTTAATTGTCAGAGCCTGGATCTGAAACCAGGACCTCTGCTGCATCTGGCAGTAACTCTTCTTGCTGAGCCACCTGCTGAGATGCTAGACAACATCTTGCCTGATTCCTTGGACAAACTTCCTTTGTATCTTGTTTCTGGTGAGCCTAAACTCTTTGCTGCTCCCATGAACTTCCTATTTAAGCCAAGCCACTTCCCGTTTGCCAGATTATTGTGCTCTTCTCCTGCCAATATCTTGCTCCTTACAGTTCTGCTGCTATCCACATCTTCATTACCATTAGTTACCACATTTTGGTTTGTTCCTCAACTACACTTCTGCTCAATCCCAACCTGCAGTCATTTATTACCGGCCTTTGGCATCCTCCTTGACTATGCTTGTGCTTGATCCCAACCTGCAGCAACTTGTTACCGACCTTTGGCTTGTTTACTGACTACACTTCTGCTATATCTCTTCCTGCTACATCTGTTACCGCACCCCAGATTGCTCACCTACTGGTGGGGCAATCCTGCGGACTACGACCTGACAACAATATCCACCATTAGGAGCTCTGGTGATGGCCAGTTGGTGCTCAAACCTTGCGACTCGGGTGACCCTTAGTCACCCGCCAGGAAAATCAGCTTACGTATTTCTTCAAATATATATCAAGTAGTGCAGCGCTATGAACAACAAAATAAATTGTGCTTAAAAAAGGATAAACAAATGCAATATGGTGACATAATATTCATCAAAAACGTGAGTCCATTCAGCACATGGAGATATAAAGAGTCCACTTAAAGAATGAAGATCCCAAGATGTGGAAAACAGAATGGAAAACAGGCACCCGTGCAGATAGACAAGGTGGCAGCTTACCACAATGCGTGGGCCTCCAAATTAATGGAAAGGCCACTGAAAGTATAAGATGTTAGCTCTTATGGGCTGGACTCTCTCCTCTGCACGAACAGACCAGGTTTGCACTTCAGTTATCCTCCGCAAGAGGATGAATATGCACAAGCGACTGGATATAAAAAGCGGCGTCCCGCTATAGTAAGCATGCAGCCGGCGTCCTGGGGGCGTGACAAGCGCGATGTCCAGAACCTCCCGACCGGTTTCGTCAGAGTGACGTCGTCAGGGGCGTGGTTTATTTCTTCTGCTGATTACTGTGTGAGCCTTTTCACTATTATAGCCACTGGCCTCTGAGCCTGACCCTTGATCATGCTACTTATGCTCATCGTTAAATGAAAACAAATTGTTAGAACCAATCAAACTTGTAGACCATTTGTAATATGTTGAGAATGATGATTTTCTGCTAATTTCAGAGATAATTGTCCTCTCAATAGTTTTTCCAATGTCTGAATATTATTCGTAGGAATTAGAGCAGTCGGGAATGCCCAAGAATCTGTTGCACCAGCAATAATTCTTTCTGCCTCTTCTAGACAGGGATTACCCTATGGGACTTTTAAAATAGGCAAGGTCTGACTCTAACAAGGTAAATCAGGGGTTAGAAAGGAGAAACACACTAAAAAGATCCCCAATTTCGTTGGTTTTCACACTCCTTCCCTATGTCACACATCATTGGCATATTCTTCAGACAGCATTTAGTAACATAGAATAATTCCAAAATATGCCTGAATCACCCTCCTAGCTAGGCTGCTAGGTAAATTAAAAGTTTTTTTCTTCTCCTTAACTGCTTCCCCCTGCCTCTAGAAGAAGCTTCTTGAAGCTTAGGATGAAAACATTTAAGGATTGAGACTGAATATTAAGAAAGGCCTAGCCAACCCCTGGAGGGGGTTGCCCAGATGGTGGTTGGATTTCTGTTAAATAGGTTGAATCACTGAACAGACGGTTCCACTTCCCAGTGTGGGAATGGATTTGTGACCTTCTGTAATTCTGATGGCATCAGATGTTTTAAGATTAGACACCATAGGTGTGTGCAGGCAGTGTGCCAGGTGTGGCGGGAAACACCATAATGATTCCCCCTACTGCCTGGGCTTCACCCCCCCACCAGCATTTCTGCTGGCTTACCTTCTCCCCCCCCCTCCCCGGCTGCTGTGGGGGATGTTTCAAGATGGAGAGGAGGGGTAGGGGTCAGTCAATATGTCATTAACCAGCCCCTTCCTTTTATAAATGAACACAGGGAACCCACTCACTCACTACATTCATTCATAACTGAAGCATAGTTTACTATGCTTCAATTTGTGAATGAATGGGAAGCCGCATAGCACAGAGCACTTCAAATGAGACATAAAAAAAGTAACACCATGTTTAATTCCACAGGCCTTGTGCTTTCAGAAAATATATAGTTTTGGAGGGGGGGGTCTTTTACTGGCCTTCTAAGCTGTAAGTGGAAAATAGTGGAAATGACAAAAAAAGTGAAAAATAGCAAAAATGGTCTGGCCACCTGAGGTAAAAAAAATGTCAAGGCCTGGTTGCAAAAGGATTAAAGCATACCTCATGTAGCACCCTCCTAGGTAGGTGCTAAGTAAAATATATATGTGGTTCTGTTCTGCTTATTAGGAGAGCCAGATCTGTTAGTGTAGCCTGTCGCATATTTCTAAATGTGAGTCACTGGGTCTGAGGGAGTGTCCCCACTGCATCCAATAAAGGAGCTCATTGGACAGTGGATGAAACCTAGCCAGTGGCACACTCTGTTTTATGTCAGTTCCAGTGGGAGGGCATTCCCGTAATGCATCCTGGGATTGCACATAAATAGGAAGGAGGCATGTGACAGGGTGGCTTTGGGCGGGAAGCCAGGTCCCAGGAGGAGGATGACGGCTGTCTCTCCTCCTGTTGCTGAGGAAGGTGGTCCAGACAGTCGGCCTAGGGACCGGAGGTTGAGCTGTGCTGCAGAAGGATCCAGTGTGCTGACCAAGTGGAGCTGTTGGGCAGAATACTTCTGGAAAAACAGTATAGTGAGTACTCAAGTACTCAAGCATCTGCCCAGGGGTCTACCTAAGAGAGGGGACCACTTCAGAAAGGTCAAGGGGATCCAGAAGTCAGCTAACCCAGAGTGATACAGTAAAGGGGGTGCCAAGTTGTTAAACCCTGAAGATTAGAGGGTAAAGGGGCACCAGGAAGGGCCCTGAAGTTGCTCAGCAGTGCAGTCCACTCTAAAGGACAGTTACCTCAGGAAAGGAGTGCCTTAGGAAGCTAAAAGGACTCTTTCACAGTCAAAGGCAAAGTAAAGTAAGCGGCCTAGCCGCGACAAGCTCAAACAGCGTTAACCAGTGTCAGTCAGCGTTAACCAGCATCAGTCAGCGTTAACCAGCGTCAGTCAGCATTTTCTATATCGTCCCAGCATATTGTGCACAGTTCAGTTTAACCACTTGCCGACTGCATTCTGTAAATATACGGCAGCAGAGTGGCTCCCCCAGGCAAAACCACGTATATTATTATTTATTATTATACAGGATTTATATAGCGCCAACAGTTTGCGCAGAGCTTTACAATGTGAGGGAAGACAATACAGTTACAATACAGTTCAAAACAGGAGGAACTAGAGGGCCCTGCTCGTTAGAGCTTACAATCTAGAAGGGAGGGTCAAGTGAAACAAAAGGCAATAACCGTGGGGGATGGGTTGATGGAGAAAATGGAGGTACATTTGTTAGTTCCTCTGTGAGCCCCGGCTTCTGTCTCCTGCGACGTGACGTTCGCAGGGGGGTGGAACCAGCGGCAAATTCAAATGTAAAGCACACCAAACCCACTGATACAATTCAAAATAAAATAAATTCACATTAGTTTTCCGCCCAGTGCCTTTTCCTGCAGTCTTACTGTACTTTTTATGTATATATATATCTATATATATATATATATATATATATATATATATATATATATATATATATATATATACATGTATATGTATATTTATATATACATACATACGTGTATATATATATATATATATAATATATGTATACATGTATATATATATATATATATATATATATATATATATATATATATGTATTGTGACAGGAAGTCAGGTAAATCTGTGGATGTTGTCACAGACAGGAGATACACTTCTGTTTGGGTTAGACAATTCACCAATTACTATAGGGTGTCGGCTGCAAAGGCAGCAGGAAGGTGTAAAGACGTTGAAAGGCCTTCAGCTGTTCGGAATGAGGAAGTTAAGGCCTCTATAATTTGTCCAAAGGAAGTCTATTGATTGCTGCCTCCTGACGCTGTGTGAGCTGGGGAGAGGAGGACAGTCAGATGTGTGCCTCCAGACGCTGTGTGAAGCCTGGGAGAAGGATTGCTGCCTCCTGACGCTGTGTGAGCTGGGGAGAGGAGGACAGTCAGATGTGTGCCTCCTGACGCTGTGTGAAGCCTGGGAGAAGGATTGCTGCCTCCTGACGCTGTGTGAACCTGGGGAGAGGAGGACAGTCAGATGTGTGCCTCCCGACGCTGTGTGAGCATGGGAGAAGACCTCCTGGAGCGATGTGCGCTGAGGAGGGTAAAAAGTGTGAAGACTACTCAAAGTGAGGTCTTGGACTATTTCTATGTGGAAAGAAATAAATGAACTGTTTGCTATGTGAAGAGACAAGCAAAGGAATGGTTGCTATGTGAAGAGACAAACAAAGGGACATGTTCAATGTGAAGAAGCAAAGGGACATGTTCAATGTGAAGAGGAAAAGGGACATGTTCAATGGACATTTGTTGTGTGAAGAAAAACATGGACTATGGAGTGTCTGCTGTAGGATCAGCAAAGTTTGCCCAACAGTAGGTTGGAGACAGACTCCGTAGATAGGTTCCTGTATGTGAGAAGGTAGCCGCCCACAGTGGCAAGGATTTATTTTGTGTTTTATTTTTATTTTGATGTTTTTGAGGCTTGCACTTGTGTGAAGTAAATTGCAAGAATAAACCAAACTGTTGTTTGCAACCACTTCTCGGCTATCTCCCTGTGTAAACGCACCCCCCCAAGGGGTCATCCATACCCGCCACCGAGCTAATCCCTCACAGTATGTATACAGTATATATATATATATGTATACAGTATATATATATATATATATATACATACATACTTGAACGTATTTATCGTTTTTTATTATATTATAATTTATGATTTTGTGTTTCAAACTTTATCATACCCGAGATGTTATAAAGAAGAACGCACAGAAAAAAAAAATCATATTTAAATAGTTGGTTTGGGCTGCTCATTCTTAAGAATTACATGCAAAATAATGGTACCACTTTCAGTACCTAAAATCCGAAAGAATCATACCGCCAAGGAGGTTAAGGGGGAAAATCTTCCAGTCTTAAAGTGGTTAAATAGAGTATCCCACTCATCCCTTCTATCCAAGTTCTAATAAAACATAAAAACCAAAGAAACTGGGCCTTGTCTGAGGTAAAAACACTTGGAAACATGTCAGAATGGTCTACTGTTGCTAATGGTAACCCAGGGGAACCCACACACAGCAGCCCCCATGGGAGTAGTGCTACATTCACAACTTTTGAACTTCAGAATGAGGAATACTTGAGGGGGGGTGTGACTTGCAGTGCGCATAAAGTGACCCTGTCAAAAATAAAATGCCCATACATATATTATCTTAAAAGAAGAAAACATATTTACCTTTGTACCTACCATACCACTGAACACTGAAGTCTTTTGTGGGAACCAACACTTCTGGTCCCCTGCCATTCTAAGTGGTTCCTCCTGTTGACTTTAATGTCACTACAGGACAGGGTCTCGGTGAAGACTTCAGTGGAGATTTCTCTGGATCAAAGTGGTGATCAGAAGCATGGGCAGCAAGAGACGCAATATATATATATATATATATATATATATATATATATATATATATATATATATATATACATACACTAGTTTTATATTTACTTTCTAAACATTGTCACTTTAAAATTATTATGCACCCTCAGGGTCTGAAAATTAGTGTGGTAGGCATTCTGATGATGGACAAGTTGGAGTATAAATGACGACATAGAGAATATTGAAACTCTGCGCTGATGTTCTATTAGGATGTAGGTACGGAAATTGAAAGGCAGCGCCATCACCCTACCTCATTTTATAAATGACGACATATCATCAGTATGAGAATCAGAGCTCCTCAAGTCACAGTGCCAGAAGTAGACCGAAAGCTTTACAATCCTGCATGAATGAAATAGTGAATAGTAAAGTAAGGGCACTGATCCGAAAAGTGGCATACACCTCATGTCAGTACATTTCTTTTACAGAGCAGATTCTAAGAAAACTTTTGTCTGGAGTTCTGCTTTAAATATAAAAAGAAGACACCTAATGAGCTGTATGTTTACTCCCAATAGGAGACTGTTATATTTTGAATATAAAGTAAAAAAAAAGATTGAAATGTTAATGTATAAAGAATTTATTTCTGTAGTCATCTCTTAGAAAAGTTAAAGAAATGCTCAGTTACATAGTCCCTATAATCCTTAGGTAAATGTTTAAACCTCATATGATAGAAATCTGAAAAATGCATTGTATATTTGTTTGACGTAAAGGGCTATTTAGTCATAAAATGATGTAGGTACACATGCACTTAGGGGCCCTTGTGGTTTCCATATGTCACAATCTATAAGCAGAATATGTTTACGTCCATGAATCATTTCCCAGGCCTTACCTTATTTATAACAATACAGACTGCATAATGTATGTGTTCTCTTAACTCCAAACAACTATGTTTGCAGTTTACATTCTTGGATGTGAGCTACCTTACCTTCCAAAATATATTTTAATTCTATACAACAAAGTGTGTGTGATGAAAGAGCAGCTATCAGACAGGACAATCAAAGTGGTGACCTCCCTTTCTTGCAAACACTTCTCTATGCTGCTGTCAGTACATTTCCTATGTTGAATTGACAACACTGTGTAATGAAAAAGAACCATGTTGGCTTGCAGTGCTGATTTTTCTGCTTTCATCCAAATCAAAGAATTTATGTTTATTGTACCTGAAAAAATGTAAGAATTTTTATGTGGACTTAAAGTGTTACTAAACCCAGACCCTGCATTCACTATATCTGGTCTCCCACAGTACACAGAACATGGAAATGCAATAATTTTAGTAAATATCAGCAGTATAAACTGTAGCAGTCTTGCAATTTCTATCAGTGTCTGGTTAAAGTGGAACTTAAGCCTATTTGTAAAGTTCCTGTGATTGGTATCCTTTCCCCCTGCTTTATCACTATTGGAGAGTAAAACATTTTTTTTTTAAATCTCCACATCCCTTTTTTTTAATGTTTCCTCTCTACTTCCTGCTTGGATTTCTTTGGCGCGTGACGTAGTGTGCGCTAGCAATGCCTCATGCGATATCTTCGTCACAAATCCCAGGTGTCTTTAGGCAAGTTTTTGTTTTCTTCTCCTGAGAGTTCCGTGCTTGAGAGGGTGGAGAAGGAGGGCAGAGAGGCGGGTCCAAAATGATAGCCCGGCTTTAAGAGGGCAGAGCAGGACAGGGGAGGATGGCAGTAAGGCATGTCCAGATGCTATGGATCGGTCATTGAGAGGGTAGAGGAAGAGGGCAGAGAGGTGTGTCCAGAAATGATAGCCCAGCTTTAAGATGGCGGAGCGGGATGGGGGAAGATGGCAGTAAGGCGTGTCCAGATGTTATGGATCAGTCTTTGAAAGGGTAGAGGAGGAGGGCAGAGAGGTGTGTCCAGAAATGATAGCCCAGATTTAAGATGGCAGAGCAGGACGGGGGAGGATGGCAGTAAAGCGTTTCCAGATGCTATGGATCGGTCTTTGAGAGGGTAGAGGAGGAGGGCAGAGAGGCATGTCCAATCCTTCAGAGGGTGGAGGAATGCACCGGCTGGGTATGAACGCATTGCTGCTGATAAGATGACAGAGTTCAAGATGTCAGGTCAGTTCACTTGGCAGCATAAGAGATCGCTACAGCTTTCACTGTGTGATCAGAACTGCAGGTGTGTGTGTGTCTGGTAAGCATATCCCAGAAGAGCCACTGGCTTCCCCCGCCCTTACATAAAATGGCCGCCAACACAGCATGTGTGAGCAGTGTGTTTTTAGATCGTAACATTAAAAATACTGCTTGTTTAAAAAATAAACTTCCTAAATGTCACCACCAATGTCTGTGGCTGCTGCAGGTTTTTTATTTTTTTGTCTTTCACTAAAGTTCCTCTTTAAAGTTTTTTGAGGAGTTTTTATACTGCACTGGCTGTCCTATCAGGATGCAGGACCCTTGACCCTCTAACTGGACAGTGCTGATTGGCCCTGTGCTGAACACATGCACTCTCCCAAAGCAAAAAAAAAAAAACAACTCTCTAGTAATACATACCAAACTGAACATGTGCAGCCTAAACTCCATAGACTCTGTGTTATCAGGGCATTTTATGAGGACAATGCAAGAAGAGGAGGATCTATGCACACAGGATCAAAAAGCCTTTTTACCCAATGCAGAGCATTTACCCAATGCAGAGTATAACAAGCATGCTTTATTGCATATACAGACTGATTTTACTGTTGTGGGTTTAGTAACACTTTGACCCCGTTCACACTGGGGCGACGCTACTTCCAGGGGCGACCTGTGAAGTCACGGTGCGCTGCTCGCACCGCGACCTCGGAGCGGCCGGCACGGAACTTCATATCATTGAAGTCTATGCAGGTCGCTCCGGGTCGCCCCAAAGAAGCTCCGGACCCTTTTTCTAAATCGGAGCGACTTGTGTCGCTCTTATTAGAACGGGTCCACAGCTTCTCTATGGAAGGCGACCTGTCAGGCGACCAGGTCGCCTGACAGGTCGCCCCAGTGTGAACGGGCTCTTAAAGGTCAAAACAAAACAAACTTTAAGGTCTACCTGCAAACCATGCTGCCTATGTTTCGTTAAAGCTAGAAACAAGTCCTGTTCCAGATCCAACATACTGATTTCTTGTTACTTCAGCCTCAGGCCACAGGTTAGGCTGGACACACGCTCAAATTGGATCTTCTCTCTTTACCATGACTTTGCAGGTTTCCAGTCCAAACTCGCTGCAATATATAAAGCTGTCTTTTTTCTTTTTATTTACTTTTTTCTTATAAATTTTGCATTCAGCCTGCCCTTGGTATTTGTTCTCGCCGCCTCACAACCTGAGATGAACTTATCTTTCTTCCTTTGTTTCTTTGATTGTTTTTGTAAGTACATTCTGTACATATATTTGTATTAACACATTTTTTTTTCTTGTAAGGGGATAGTGTTGCTTTTTTTCAAAAGTTGTACAATGTAATGCCTATGCATATGATGTATATTTATATATGTTTTATTTTTTAGAAAATACATGAATAAGACATAAGACATGAATTTTGTATTGAATTAACTGTCACAAGCAGATTTTGTGACATGTTACTGCGAAACGCATAATTGAACTATTGCACTGGACAGTTATTCCTTCTTTTTTCTGTATGGTTTCATATGTGAATCCAATTATATTTTTTGTAGGATTTTTTTAATTGCTGTACAATTTTTTTTTGTGTATGTAATTGGACCATCACTTAAATACCAGCAGGCCACCCTTAGAACACCCGCTTTGTTCCTCTTCATATTACTTTCCGCTTCTCCTGTTCTTCGTGACCCTACTTTTTTTCTGCAATGTGGTGCACCACAAGGCAAAGAACTTTAGTGTGTTCTGCAGTGATGTGGAGGCCAGCAGAAGGAAACACAATGGATACCAGAGTACTAGGAAATCATCAGTCCTGGAAGCATAACGATTAGCAGTATGGGCAGCAGGAGAGATTAGTATCTAAGCTAGGGATATGCAAACTGTGGCCCTCCAGCTGTTGAAAAACTACAAGTCCCATCATGCCTCTGCCTGTGGGTGTCATGGTTGTGGCAGTCAGAGTCTTGCTATGCATAATGGAATTTGTATTTCTGCAACATCTGGAGGGCCACAGTTTGCATATTCCTGATAAGGTCTTCAGGGCAACTTTATTTTGAACATTTATTTTTGCAACTAAGTCTCTTCAAGTACTGCAGGAGGTACAGTTAAAAAGTTGAAAGTGACTCTAGAATTGAAATGTTAATTTTTGAATGATAATGCATTAATCTTTTCATGGAACATTATTTGTTGAGTACAAAGGTTATTATAGTAAGATACTGTCACCTCACACAAACTTAGGAGCTGGAATCCAGCAAAAGATTCAACATAATATCCGTTCCTTGGGACTTTTATGAAAGGGGATGTTATTTATAATTTAGAGACTTGCTGGGTTAGATTATCATCAGTGCATTGCATTAACTTTCCTGACTGAGCCCACTATACACAGCCTGATGCTGAGCCATGATTTCCTTATGATAATATCTCTTCATTTCAGGTCTCTGCAGAACACCTGAGGGGCAGCACCACTGACAAAAGAAACTAATAAGCCATAATGAATGGCATTTTTTCACAAGTAATCCTGTCTTATGGCTGAAATTAGTTTTCATATTGCAGTGCCTATTCTCATTATGGAATTGTGAGTATGCATATATATATATATTTTTGTTTTATTTATTTGTTTTATATATATATATACAGTGGGGATCGAAAGTTTGGGCACCCCAAGTAAAAATTTGTATTAATGTGCATAAAGAAGCCAAGGAAAGATGGGAAAATCTCCAAAAGGCATCAAATTACAGATTAGACATTCTTATAATATGTCAACAAAAGTTCGATTTTATTTCCATCATTTACACTTTCAAAATAACAGAAAAATGAAAAACCCCATTATCAGTGGGTCCTACACTATCCATGAAAAAGAGATGAATCCAGCCTTTCTAACCCTTGGAGATAATACTCCTTGCTGGGAGAGATGTGCAAATGCACTACAGGGGAGTGCATTTGCACATCTCTCCCAGCAAGGAGTATTATCTCCAAGGGTTAGAAAGGCTGGATTCATCTCTTTTTCATGGATAGTGTAGGACCCACTGATAATGGGGTACTTTGACGCAGTAGTGGGCTTGAGCACGATATGGCCATATGGTGGGACCAAACCCCCATTTTTATTTATGGACTCTCTTCAGATTTGGTAGTAATTTCTTTTGCATTTGCGCGCTATTCTTTTTTAATATACATGTCTTTTGGTTCATAGCTGCAGCAGCTTTGGAAATGCATGGGTATGCTCCCCCAATTTTTTTGCCTGTTTATTATGTATTCGGTCTGACCAGACTATCGAGGTTGAGCAGCCCTCCCCACCCCCCACACACACCTGTACTCAATCAGTGTCCACCATCAAGTGGATATAGGAGGAGTCCCCTGTAGTGCATTTGCACATCTCTCCCAGCAAGGAGTATTATCTCCAAGGGTTAGAAAGGCTGGATTCATCTCTTTTTCATGGATAGTGTAGGACCCACTGATAATGGGGTACTTTGACGCAGTAGTGGGCTTGAGCACGATATGGCCATATGGTGGGACCAAACCCCCATTTTTATTTATGGACTCTCTTCAGATTTGGTAGTAATTTCTTTTGCATTTGCGCGCTATTCTTTTTTAATATACATGTCTTTTGGTTCATAGCTGCAGCAGCTTTGGAAATACATGGGTATGCTCCCCCAAATTTTTTGCCTGTTTATTAAGTATCATAGCTTGTAAACGCTTTTTGTAGCCAGCCAAGAGTCTTTCAATTCTTGTGTGAGGTATCTTTGCCCATTTTTCCTTACAAAAGTCTTCCAGTTCTTTGAGATTTCTGGGCTGTCTGTCACGCACTGCTCTTTTAAGGTCTATCCACAGATTTTCAATTATGTTGAGGTCAGAAGATTGTGAAGGCCATGGCAAAACCTTCAGTTTACGCCTCTTGATGTAATCCCCCGTGAATTTCGAGGTGTGTTTAGGATCATTATACATTTGTAGAAGCCATCCTCTCTTTAACTTCAGCTTTTTCAGAGATGGCATCAAGTTACCATCCAAAATTTGCTGAAATTTTATTGAATCCATTTTTCCTTCTACTCGTGAGATGTTCCCTGTGCCACTGGCTGCAATACAACCCCAAAGCATGATTGATCCACCCCCATGCTTAACAGTTGGACAGAGGTTCTTTTCATTAAATTCTGTGCCCCTTCTTCTCCAAACGTACCTTTGCTCATTCCGGCCAAAAAGTAAAATTTTAACCTCATTGGTCCACAGAACTTGTTTCCAAAATGCATCAGGCTTGTCTTTATGTTCATTTGCAAAGTTCAAATGCTGATTTTTGTGGTGAGGACGTAGAAGAGGTTTACTTCTGATGACTCTTCCATGAAGAACATATTTGTCTAGTATCTCATTATAGTGGAATCCAAACATGTCAAGTCCTAAAATTATGACAAATTTAAGTACCACAAATTGGCCATAGGTGACGCTTTAAAAGCTTTTACAGTTTAGAGGTAACCATGAATGATCGGCTTAGACTTATTTATGTTATGTTGTCTCATTATGACAAGAGCATTGATACCTAATATGTGTTGCGCAAATAGAGTTTTTGTACATAGGTGCTTTAAACATTTTTTTGTTTCTTTGCTTTTTATGTTTTTTTCTACCTAACTTTATTGTTATAGATGGCTGATAGCACTGTATGTGATTGCATACTGTTGGTAACGGGTCCGCTTCTATCAGACCCCATTGTCAGCTAAAGCATAGAACGTCTTCTCTGGCCATCGCTTTCATCACTTCCGGGTTCACTCACAGAATGGGAGATTAGCGAATGGATGTTCATGTTCAGTGGATCATTCTGCACTCCTGTGACTGATGTTTAGCAGAGAGCAGGCTGAAGTCTGCTCTCTGCTGACGTCACAGAGCCGGTCCAGGCTCGGGCGTCATCACGACCATGGAGTCGGGATCTGCCCACATGCCTGGACTGGCACCCAGCTCAGCCGCTCCCCACCCCTCCACAGTCCAGCACTCCAGTGAGCAATCAGCGGTGTTCGATTGCTCGTTTCTCAGTGCAAAGGTGTCAGGGGACAGATGCTGCATTGGACAAGCATTGGAATCATACTCACCTAGGTGAGTATGATCCTAAAATTAAAAAAAAAAAACATACATCTCCTTTCAAACAAAAGAAAATAACATTTTCTTAAAGCCATTATAGTTTTGCTGCACACATTTTACAGAAAATACTAAAATGATTACACTGAGCTTAAGGAACGAGTGCAAGGCTTTTTAGAATATGCTCAAACAAATACAGTATAGACCTGTGATTGCTTAGATGGGAAAATCTGTTTGAAAATAAGTCATAGTTGCCTTTTGCACTGGAAAGGTACCTGATTTACATCTCCTCTGTCTAGATAAATTCCATGCTGTATGTTAGGCTACCATGAAAAAAGAGATGACTGCTGCCTGCTGCCTGCTAATGATCGATTAGAAAATGATCAATGGATAAACTGCAGCCTCTGCAGACACCCCTGCCAGACTGAACTCAGGGGAAAAACAATCATTCAGAAAGGCCCCTATGGTTTCATCAGTATATAGCCAGCAGCAGATATTTCTGATTAGTGTATAAACATGCTCTTTAAGTTAAAATGATTGTGCATGTTTATGTAAAGAACTTTTAATAGGTAGATCTTCCAACAGCCATCTAAGGTCTATAGTTAGCCTTACAATTTACTTGTTTTATAGGTATCATAACCTGCATAACTATTTCTGCCTTAGGCTGGGTTTTAAAAAAGGACACAATACAAACACTTATAACTGTACTTTAATGTGATCCCTTTATTTTACTAAAAAATATGTTAGATAAGTATTTAAATAGCTGGAATGATACGCACTATAAAAGGAAAGTTTGTTGCAAGGTTTTACTTACAAAAACTTCTTTAGAAGATAAATAAATATTCTTGCAACAAAATGGAATGCCATCTGTATATTTGGAAATGCGTTCTTTTCCATAGTTGGCATACAGGGATAGAAAAGGAAAATCTTTAGATCAAAATAAACATATTTTTATAATTAGCCTAGCTTTATTTGAAAAGAACCTCTGGGACTAAAGCTTCGGTCGGTTCAATTGAAACCCGCTGACATTCTGCCCGTGTGTACTGCAGTTGGTCCGACAAAAGCCGGTTGATGGCTGAGAGCACTGACATGAGACGTGTTCTAGCGGGAGGGGGGTGTCGAAAAGCAGGGGAGATCGCTGTACTAACATCAGATAAATAGTACATCAGCTCCTCCTGAGCTGTCGGGTTGAACGAAAAAAAAACTACTAGTGTGCATTAGGCTTAAGGCCGGCCACTCAATATACAGTTTTCTTGTACAATTTCCCTTCAGATTTACCCAAACTATAGAATATGAGGTCAAATGTAAACACATTCAATTAGTATGTAGTCAGGCAGGCTCTTGCACTACATAGTTGAGGTTAAATCTAAAGTAAATTGAACAAGAACATTGTATAATTTATAGCCAGCTTAAAATGTCACAATTAGGTAGCTGAAAGAACTACTAATGATACAGTCATTTAATACTGTTTACTGGCATTAAAGAAAATTTGTAATTTATTAACGCCACCAGCCCTACATAGCTGCTTAGGGGTGTATTTCTAAACAAATTTACATAGCTGTTTATACAAACAATCCAAACTGTGTATAAATTATTTCAGGGGATTGGGGCAAAAATAAATTTTCTCAGGCTATATACACTGCAATTCAAATGTGTGAAAATGTGGAGAAAATAGTGCATTGTTGCTTCCAGATCAGTGATGGGGAACCTTGGCACCCCAGATGTTTTAAAACTACATTTCCCATGATGCTCACCTACACTGCAGAGTGCATAAGGATCATGGGAAATGTAGTTGCAAAACATCTGGGGTGCCAAAGTTCACCATCACTGTTCCAGATCATGCTGATTATCATAGGAGATTACTATGCTCCTCAGCTCCACTTAGTGACCATAATATAGTATTTTTAGTAGTGACCATATTGTCATATTTTCTGCATTCAAACATTTGATTTACAGAGATAATCACCTAGACCTAGACCTAGAGAACGATAGATTTTGCCCAATTCACAAAGAGTGACTTTACATGCAGTTTAGATGGAGGAACAGATATTCAATTGTTATTTTATAAATATACCACTTAGTGTTACATGTATAGTTAGATGAAAGTTTGATGCCACCATATGCTAGGTAGGAATTTTAAAAGGAATAAACACATGTTTTTAGTCGAGTAACTATCAACCTTTGCATATAAATATTTTGCTCCTTCATATCCATCTAGCAGGTAAAGTCTTGTGCTCCTTTTGAATTATTTTTCAGACTCTTCTTATCTCCTTTTGATATTGTACTTTGCTTTCAAGATTCAATAGTTTGAAATTTACATACAGAACTGCATTAGAGTAAATTAGAGCAGAGACTTATCCCCCTAACGTCCTCCCATCTGTACAAGACCATCTGAGGTTTCAGTCAGATATAGAGTGTTTGAAAACAATCAATTTCTGCTGTGCTTTCTCTTTATAAAATCCATATTCCCCTGAGAAATTTATGTCACAGGTGCACTTTGTGCTAAATGATTATTTGTATAATAAAAATGTATACATTAAGTAAAAGATCTGATAAATCTAAAATAGCCAAAACCATTATAGTATCCCTTTGAAACTGTGCACCCTCTATGGATATGTGAGTAAATGTTTTGTATATGTGTGTGTGGGCTCATGTGTTTAGTTTGTAATTATTATAATTAATTTCTTTTTTTTTTGTGAATGAATAACAAGGGGCACTATGTACCCTTTACTCATTCATTTTGTGGGGCTGAATACCTTGGCAGCACCTTACCTTATCTTAAGGGGGCTTCCAGATTCCAATATTCTCCCTTTCCTGCATACCCCACATCCATCAGATGTGGATGTGGGGGTGGGTGTTGCCCCCCCTCCCCACTGGCAAAGAAGCTTGTCCTTATCAACTTGATGCCCCCTGGTAAGCTAGCCTCCCAACTGTTAAGGGCTGTATGCTCTCTGCCACTCTTTTCCTTGACAGTTAGGCTATGGATGAAGTCAGGCATAGGATCCCCCTTAAAAATGTATACTAGACTCTTATTCTGGGTCTAGGAGTCTGGTATAGTTTTGAGGGGACAACACAGTAATTTGTTTAGTTTTTTTCTGTTTTATTCCCCTAAACAAATCCATACCAGACCCCTCTCTAGGAAATGCATTTTTTGGGGCCCTAAACCACACAAGCATGGCATGGGGTTCCTCCAAAAATCCATAATGACCTTTATCCAGGCATGCAGTTTGGCTGGATGGAAAGGAGCGGGGTAAACATGTCACACCCAAACTATATCATGTGTCCTCAACATAAGGGGGGCATCCTGGCAAGCCACCTTGTCCTCATGTTGATGAAGGCAATAGCTTCATCCCCACATACTTTGCCTGGTTAAGATAACATTTAAGATAAGGGGGACCCCAGATATGTGCCCCATGTGAATGATTAAGGGATATATAGTACCCTTTGTTACCCATTCACAAACCAATACACACACACACACCCTTAAAAAAATACTTTATTAAGATAAACAAAAAATCCCCCAAAAATATTGTGATGGAATTCAGTTGTAAATCACAACAAAAACAATGCCTTGATGCCCCGACCACACAAAGATGACAACCTGCGCCAACAATCCTCTCCAGCTTGGTTCCTTCTCCTGGCCAGCAGCTGAAAGTCTATGGATTGGCCAGTTGAAGTCATTGAGCAAATATCGTCATGACCATATTTGGTCAATCACATCACCTTGGATATCTTGGTTTACAGACAGAAGCAGGCCAAGGATTAGAAATGCCATTATTGAACAATATTTTTTTTAATGTCACTTTGTCTACTGCTACATCCTACAGGTGTGCCACTTTACATGAAGGACCTCAATGACAGTGCCCAGTTGCCCATACCCTTTTTTTTTTTTACTAAATCCACATAAATTACCCTTAAAAGACCAGACAAAAATGATAATATTGGGTTTTCAAAGACTGCAATGGCTTTCAGGTCAATGTTCAGGGTTTGCAAAATGTATTTTAATGGTCTGAAAATGTTGAATATTAACAAAAATAAATATCCAAAAATATATTAAATTTGAATTAGCTCAAAATGATGTGACAAATCATACTTCCAACTGGTGATTTAAATATAAAATGACAATAGGCGTGCTGTTCCTTAAAAATATAAAATAATTTAGGCTATAGTGTAGAAAAAAACTTTAGTGAATGCAAACAGTTCTTTCATCATAAAGTATTGTGACAAATCACACTTCACTCTATTAATCCCTTCTGTGTTCTCACACCATCATATGTGCAAACTCCCTACCAGATAAAATGACCTCCAGATTATAGGAAATCTCCAGCATTTATGGTTATCAGTGTCACAGCTTTATCCAGCAGGAATGATCAGCACCTACACAGGAAAGAATATGTTATTCTCAAGCACAACCTCAGGGCCAACAACATAAAGAGGGGAATGAAAAGCACCACATTGTGTGATACCACTTATAAAAGTATACATTTTATTCATAGAGAGGTACTTACAATAAGAAGTATATGAGACAGGCTTAAAAGCAATGCCACACACCAGCAGACGTGATTGCTTCATGGCTTATGCATTTCGTCACAAAGGTGTGTTGTCAGGGTACAGAACCTTCTTGTTCCCCTTTTTTGACAGGTACCCTTCCCCACTTCCGAGGGACAGCGCCGCGGCCCCCTCCCTCAGGAGTTTGGCCCCCCTCCTCTTTCCCCCACCACTGGGCCAATTGAAAAACGCAGCACGCTTACTGCATGCGCAGTAGGGAACTCCCTCATGACAAATGGGGGTGGCAGCACCTGACAGCTGATCCAAAATATCAGCTGGGCTGCCCAGTCGAAAATGGGCTGAGGTGCCCAACCGCAGTAGGGTTTCCCTTATGACAAATGGTGGCAGCAGCACCTGACAGCTGATCCGAAAATTGGCTGGGGTGCCAACATTGTGGGCTCCCTGCACAGGTAAGTGTCTATTTATTAAAAGTCAGCAGCTACAGTATTTGTAGCTGCTGACTTTTAATGTTTCCCCAGGCGGAACTCCTCTTTAGGAATAGCATAACCTTCCCTGTGGATTGGTGTTGATAAAACTTGCTGGATAAAGCTGCGACACTGATAATTCTGCTTTTGGCCCCTTTCACACGGGTTTTCCGTATGTCCGTATATCACCCCATCCGTTTGCGGGTGATATACGGACATAATGCCTGTCAATGGGATTACGGATGTCAGCGGATGATCATCTGCTGACATCCGATTTGTGTCCTTTCAGTTCTGTTCTGTTTTTTGGAACGGAAAGGAAGCAAAACCCGATGTCAGCGGTGTCATCCGCTGACATCCGCAATCCCATAGACATACATTATGTCCGTATATCATCCGCAAATGGATGGGATGATATGCGGACATATGGACCGGATGACACAAGTGTCATCCGTGTCCGTGAAAAAAAAAAAAAAGTGCCGCAGCAGAGGAAAAAAAATGAGTGGCCGTGTGAAAGAAGCCTTACAAAGGAATCTCTTGGTCCTCCACAGCTTGGACCCCCTGAGATAGGAAGTGTGCTACTGGCTGAATCACCAGGTGAAAAATACAGGAAAAAAAAGTAGAAAAAAAAAAGAATACTAACACATTTACCAAATCTAAGGATTGGTAAGCTGTACTATTACATTGGAAAATATGTGAATAAACTGCGCTAACTTAAAATTAATCTGTAAAGTAAAACACAATAAAAAGCTGCTAACACTCCAACCGACAGTGATGGTGATCGAAATATTAAGAAAAATAGTGCAGCGCTAAAAATGTGTGAGTAAGGGCTCTTTCACATCGGCGGTCTGATCAGATCCGCCTGTCAGTTTTTTAGGCGGATCTGATCGGATCCTCCATGTATCCCTATGGGGCAGCGGATGTCAGCGGAGATACCTCCGCTGACACCCGCTGCCATCCGTATCCGATCCTGTCCGTGAAATCCGGACGGATGGAAACCCTATTTTCCATCCGTCCTGGGGATCGGATCGGATGAGAGCGGACAGGCGGTCCGCTCTCATCCGATCCCCCATAGAGAGCAGCGGGGGCTGAGACACCTCCCTCTCCGCTCTGCAAGCGGAGACGGAGCTGTCATCCGCCGGCTCAGCGGGGATCGCGGATCGATCCCCGCTGAGCAACACGGATCCGCCTACGGAGGCGGACCGTGTGAAAGAGGCCTTAATGTGCACAAAGTAAAACATGAACAATCAAACCAAAATGCAAAAAAATGCAAAAAATCAAAGTCCAGAATGTCCATGAAGTGTAAACTGTGACTTGAAAAAGGTGTTGACTCCAGCATGTAAAATAACTGCAACAAACGATAAATCCCACACCAAAGGAATCAAGATGTGCTCACCAGATGGTATGGACCCAAAGTTCTGTACAGCAAATGGGTCATACACGCTGTATATGTAGATGTCCTCAGTACCGAATAGGCAGGAACCTCAGCAGCGTCTCTGGATCACAGGTGGTGATAAATATCTTCCAAACCGGTCCGCACGGGAATGCCTAGGAGTCCCCACTCATGGGATTGTGGAGAGGGATAAACCAAAAGGACACTATAGCATAACACCGTATGGGCAATTTATTGGAAGATAAAGGAATACACTTACATTTTCACAAGTTGTAAGATGCATTCAGAAAAGATAGGCACTCATGATACTCCTAACGCGTTTCCTTAAAAATAACATCCTCAAAGGAATTAGCCCCCTGTATTATTACATTGTTGCTTTTGGGTTCAATACCACTTTAACTCCAGAGCAACTGGTGCTGGAAGAATGCAATTATTTCTCTTCTACAGCAGCACTGAATGATCCACCTGCACAGCATTGTTCATGAATGGAATCAGTGGTATCTTGTCAAGACTAGTATAATGCTATATTATAGAAAAAGCATTTAAGCTGCTACAAGTTTTTCTTTATATGTGAATTCTATAAATAAAATCAACAAGTTGAAATATATATATATATATATTTTTTTTAATTTCTTATAGACTAAGTATTTCAAAAGTGGTTTTGCAAAAATATACATGCAATTAGAATGTTCTTGTCTTCATACTTTTTGTCCTTTCCAAGGATGCAACAATGAAATAAAAAAAAAAAAAAAACGTTTATGCGTGCACTGCTAGAGTGGTGTTGGAGATATACAGTGTTTTATAGACAGTAACAGCTGTATGTGCATTATGTAAATGAGATATCTCACTGGGTCAGAGTGTTTATTTCATGTGTTTCTTAAAGTATAAGCATTTCTACAAATAAGTCAGGATTTTATACTGATTATATTAATATATTTACGTTTATGCACTGAATATTATAGTAATGGATTAAACTGATCTGCTTTATAAGATTGTTTCATTAAGGCTGGCCATACACTATACAATTTTCTTATTCAATTTCCTTTAGATTTACCTTAAACTATGTAGTGCAAGGGCCTGCCTGATTGCATACAAATTGAAAGTGTTTAGGTTTGACCTCATATTATATGGTTTTGGTAAATCTAAAGGAAAGTTGAACAAGAAAATTGTATAGTGTATGGCCAGCCTAACTCTCAGGCTGGTCCCAAGGGAAAGAGAAAGATATGCATGTAAACTGCTCAAAAAAATTAAAGGAACACTTTTTGATCAGAGTACAACATTAAGTCAATAAAACTCCTGGGATATTGATCTGGTCAGTTAAGTAGCAGAGGGGGTGAATAATCAGTTGCAGCTGCTTTGGTGATTATGAAATTAACAACAGGTGCACTAGATGGGCAACAATGAGAAGACCTCCAAAACAGGAATGGTTTTGCAGGTGATGGCTACTGACATTTTTTTCCTACTCATCTTTTCTGACTGTTTTTCACTAGTTTTGCATTTGGATAGGGTCAGTGTCACTGCTGGTAGCATGAGATGATATCTGGACCCTATAGAGGTGGTGTGGTTAAATAGAGTCTGAGATGATTTACATAGTGGAGACGGTGGTAATGGTAAAAAGGGAATGTAGGTAGGGCAGTGTACAGAGGTCAGCAGTATGTAGGGCAGTATACAGAGGTCAGTAGTATGTACGGCAGTGTACAGAGGTCAGTAGTATGTAGGGCAGTGTACATTGGTCAGTAGTATGTAGGGCAGTGTACAGAGGTCAGTAGCATGTAGGGCAGTGTACAGAGGTCAGTAGTATGTAGGGCAGTGTACAGAGGTCAGCAGTATGTAGGGCAGTGTACAGAGGTCAGTAGTGTGTAGGGCAGTGTACAGATGTCAGCAGTATGTAGGGCAGTGTACAGAGGTCAGTAGTATGTAGGGCAGTGTACAGAGGTCAGTAGTGTGTAGGGCAGTGTACAGAGGTCAGTAGTGTGTAGGGCAGTGTACAGAGGTCAGTAGTATGTTGGGCAGTGTACAGAGGTCAGTAGTATGTACGGCAGTGTAAAGAGGTCAGTAGTGTGTAGGGCAGTGTACAGAGGTCAGTAGTATGTAGGGCAGTGTACAGAGGTCAGTAGTATGTAGGGCAGTGTACAGAAGTCAGTAGTATGTAGGGCACTGTACAGAGGTCAGTAGTATGTAGGGCAGTGTACAGAAGTCAGTAGTATGTAGGGCAGTGTACAGAAGTCAGTAGTATGTTGGGCAGTGTACAGAGGTCAGTAGTGTGTAGGGCAGTGTACAGAGGTCAGTAGTATGTAGGGCAGTGTACAGAAGTCAGTAGTATGTTGGGCAGTGTATGGAGGTCAGTAGTTTGTAGAGCAGCTTCCAAAGGTCTGTAGTATGTAGGGCCCCGCAGTACAGCCATTAGTCCTCATAGGATACACACAACTCACCGCCGCTCCCACCCCCCAAAAAAAAAGAGAAAGAAAAAGGCCTCATCAGCCATTGATTTCCATACCACCCACTGTCCCTTTCCCCCCTCACCAAAATAAAATTAAAAGACCACAGACCCCCAACCACAAAGCCTCTCCCTAGATCACATGAGCAGCATTTAAATTGCCTGACTTGGGCTTGGCGATAGATGGCACTGGTGCTGCTCTGTCTGGCTGGGTTGGTTTGTTTGCTGACATCTCTGGTCTGTCCGGTGGCTGGTTCACCTCTAGCCTCCACACAGCCCTCAGCTCCGTGACCTCAAGAAAACCCTGCTTATGTCTTTAATAAAGACTCAGTCCTCCCTCTTGCTCCAGGTCTCTCTCCTCCTCTGATTCGGCTCTCACTGTCCATCCCTGCACCTCTTGCTCCCGGTTGGGTCCCCGCAGCAGCCGCTGACACTGTCAATCTGAGTAGCTGAACACCCTCAGCTGGCCATGCCACCTTTCAGCACTTAGCATTTACCAATCCGCGTTTGGACAGGCAGCACTTCCTGGAGGTGGGGAGGAGGTAGGGGAGGGATGACAATGAAGCCCGCAATGTGGTCAATTTTTGGGATTTTGCCCAGGACAATCACAAAGTGGGACATGGGTCGGTTTTTCGGGACTGTCCCCAGTAATTCGGCACTGTTCGCAACTATGTAACGCACGTTAACTGTGAATATGCTAGTCTGTCTTGTTTGCAGTCTGGCAAATGCAATGGCATTATGACAACTTGAATGAGTCTCAGATAGTTTTTGGTTAGATTCAAAAAATGTCAAAAGTGTCAGCTTTGCTGCCAAGTAACAAAAATCTCCAACCACAGCCTATTAGTGCCCTTATAAGGAATTGTTATGGGCACATTGCCCTCATTCTGGTTTGATTGGGTGTATGAACGAAGGCCAGGTTTAATGGACTTGCATAAAATGTAATGTGTGTGCTCTAGATCAGGGGTAAACAAACCCAAAGAGTGCAATCTACCAGTAGATCATGGACAGGACCGGGTGACTGGTTGATCGTGGCCTGGGCTTGCTGACCTGCCATCCCAGAGCATCAAACAGAGTGCAATGCAGAGGTACTACTTGTAATATTTGAACTGTATTAGGGAGCAAGAGCCGCATAATTCCTCCCATTCATCCCATGCAGAGTGATATCAACTGCACTCCACCTCTTATCCCAGCTAGCGGTCTCCAGAGTGGTGCCAGCAGCAGCAAAGAAGAGATCTTCAGGTTAATGTGAAGCAATACACTGGGTATATACTGTATAGTATAGGGCTGTTTTTACATAGTTACATAGTTACATAGTAGGTGAGGTTGAATAAAGACAATAGTCCATCCAGTTCAACCTGTGTAGGTGTGTGTGGCCGTAATTATCTCGCATACCCCTGAATGTTCTGATCCTTGAGATGTACGTCTAAGAGTCTTTTGAAAGCCACCATACTTCCCGCAGAAACCACCTTTTGTGGTAGAGAATTCCACAATCTTGTAGCCCTAACAGTAAAGAACCCCCCTGAGGTTAAAATGCTTCTCCTCCAGTCGCAGTGTATGCCCTCTAGTCCTCATGCAATCCTTCCGACTGAATAGCTTTTTTTTCTATGCTGAGATCACCATTGAGATATTTATAAATGGCTATCATGTCCCCTCTCAGGCATCTCTTCTCCAGGGAGAATAAATCAAGCGATTGCAGACGCTCTTCATAATTAAGGTCCTCCAATCCCCTAATTAGTTTAGTTGCCCTTCTCTGGACCTTCTCCAGCTCCAACACATCCCTCCTGAGGACCGGCGACCAGAACTGGACAGAATACTCCAGATGTGGTCGGACCAGAGTTTTATAAAGTGGTAGGATTATAGATTTATCTCTGGAATACATCCCTTTCTTTATGCATGCTAATATTCTGCCGGCTTTGGCAGCTGCCACTTGACATTGCATGCTATTGCTTAGTCTATCCTCTATCAAGACTCCCAGATCTTTCTCCATTTTTGATTCCCCTAAAAGGTCCCCCCCCTAAAGTGTATTGTGCTTTTATGCTTTTAATCCCCAAGTGCAAAACCTTACACTTCTCCACATTAAACCTCATTTGCCATGTCATTGCCCACTCCATTATTTTGTCCAGGTCATTCTGTAGGATATCTGCTTAATGCTGTACAGTTATTGCCCTGCCCAAATTTACACTGATATGCTGCTGTTTACCCACACCACAGGTGCAGTGCAGTGTACCTGCAGCTTTCCTTTGGGTTTGCTTTGCTTCAATTACTGTATATCCTGCAAGTTTGATACCACACCTTCAGGATAATGGCAAAGCGCAGCTAACTCAGGAAAGTCGCAGATGCACTGTGCTGCACCCACGGTACAGGTAAATCCGCAACACCTTAGTGTGAAAGCAACCTTATAGGGACTCAGAACAGTAAGGGTTAATTTACATTTGCAGTTTTGGGGGGTAGTAAAACTCCATAGTTAAGACATGTTTTTATCACCCCAACCACACCCCATTTAACAGTGGCTACAGTGGCCAGGAAGGGTTATATGCCCTCTCATAGATGGTGGGTGTAGCACCTGCCAAGCATGACCCATTTAAGTGAATGCAGTTGCTCTGCAAATGCCCTGCAACCTTGCGCAATACAACAAACAAGGGTTAAAAGCAGGCAGTGTTGTGTTTCTTTCTCACCACCTGCTTTAACCCCTTGGACCCCACAGAAGCATGCAGTTGCCGGGCACTTGCAGAGTGGCCCTATTTACTTGAATGGGTCATGACTGGCAGACAGTAGCACCCACCAAAAGCAACAGGGGGTTTAACTCCAGCTGCAGCATGTGTAAACCTTTGGCTGCTGCCTCAGCAGTTAAAGTGAGTAGGGGTTGGGGGCGGTAAAACTGTGACACGACCGCAGGGTTTTACTAAACCCCAACTTTATGTGTGAATGAGCACTAAGGATGCCAAATGCAACTAATGGTTCATTCACAAGTGCAGCAGGCACTGCTGCTCCTCTGAAAAGCAATCCAATATTTTGCCTCCTCGCCATCTGATTTAAACCCATAAATGCTATGCAATACACAAGATTGCGACATGGTAGTGCAGCAATTAGAGGTTTAAATCAGGTGTGAGGAGGCGACATTGTGCCCGGTGATCTTTAACTTCTCCCATGTTGTTCAGGTAGATCTCCACCTCTCTGACGTTGCCTACCCCTGGTCTATATTGTCTACTACCACACTGACATAATGAATACTGAGAGAACATGCTGTCAAAAATGTCATGAACAATTAATCACATTTAAAATAAAAATATTTTTCAGCATAATTACCTTGTAAAATCCTGAGATGTGTTAAAATGAATAATACTCCATTTATCATTGGGAATTGCAATAACATTTGTGCTTTCCAACAGGGAGGCTCATAATGCAGATTAACCTATGTCCAATTAGTTTAACTATTATGATCAGGCTTTCTTCAGATGTAAATAGTTGATGCAGGTGTTGGGCTGAATCATGAAGATTTTACATATCTACAGAGAGATATTTTACATTCATTCCCAAAAGCAGATGTCTATCCATATTCATGGCTGTATGTCATATTTCAGGCATTATTCCTATTACACAGTCATCTATTTCACTTCATGTTATTGTGCTAATGCAACACATATACATTTCTAGAAAAAAAATACTTTATTGGATACAAGGCGCGGTAGATACATTTTTGTTCGGGGGGGGGGGGGGGCTAGTTACTAAGTAAAAGTCTTTTAAAAAAACAAATTGCACCAAATTAAAAAAAGCTGTAAAAAGGAAAAAACTATGTGTTGCTCATAGTAAGCAATCAGTAATTCAGTTTTCTCCGATCCTCTTGAAAATTGAGCCTGATTTCAGTTTTACCTTCTTCCAGTTCTTATGAACATTGCCCAGTTTGGTTGGCTATTGTCCAGCCTAAAGCTGGGTACTGGCCGAAGGAAAAAAACTGACAAATCACTGTACTAAAACTCGCTGTGTTAGTACAGCGATCTCCCCAGCTGTGCTATTATGTTCCCCCCCGTCAGCCATTGGACTACCCACAGGGTAGTGCACTGTAATAGCCAATCTTACTGGGCAGGTACAAAGGGCACCATCTTGTGGAAGGAAGCACTCACTGATTTTTTTTGTTAACCTGGCATTCCAGACAAGAGAAGCGGCACTGTGCATTGTTCATACATACAGAACATACCTCACAACTTTCGAGTTTCCAAGAATGAGGGACATGACAGGGGGTAAGTGACTTGCGGCGCGCATAGCAAAAAAGTGGGTGTGGCAAAACATTGGAGTGGGAGGGTCTAAGAGACATGGTTAAACAAAACCTGGGCTTCCTTGTACCTATAAAATACATTGAGGCCGGGGCCTCCATAATTGCTGTTGTGTTAGCATGTTAGGATCTGACTTTTCACATGTAGCAATTTGGGATCTTTACTGGGCAGATGCAAAGGGCACCATCTTGTGGAAAGAAGCAGCAAAGCACACACTGTTTTTTTTGTTAAACAGGCATACAGGACAAGAAAAGTGGTACTTTGCAGACACCGCAGAGTCCATGCATATAGAAAAAGAGAAGATACTTAGAATGCGGTGCACCCGTGAAACACAACAGTATCGAAACAGCAATGGAAGACTCAGCCCAGCCTTAGTCGATGTTATTAAGGCCCTGTTCCCATGTAGTGATTTGGGATCATGGGCTGACAGTATCCCAGTGATTCTGCCTGCAATTCCAAATCACACTGCAATGCTGGCAAAAGGCAGCACGTGTGTATGTGTTCCTTTCATTTTTAGTGGCACCAAAACATGGTGTGGTTTTGGATCCTTGTGTGATAAATCGCTCAACAATCACAGCAAAACCACACCACATTTTGGTGTCACTAAAAATGAATAGAACACAAAACATGTGCTGCGTTTTGCCAGCATTGCCATGCGATTTGGATTGGAATCTGGGTGTGGCAGTGGGTGGAATCACAGGGATATTCTGCCCACAATTCAAAATTGCTACATGTGAACAGTCAGGGCCAAACAGGCTAACACAACAGCAATTATAGAAACTCAGCACCCAGCACCTCAGTCAAAAAACTTTGCCAGCAGTTCCCACAATCTCAGATACCTAGTATAGTATAAATCAATGACATGAAGAAATGCTGCACTTCTGTTTTAACCTGAGGAGCACACAAGGGAAAGACACACACACACATATAAAATCCAAAAATTTGAATCTGCGCTTAGAAAACATCATTATTAAAACCACAACTAATTGGTGATATAAGCAGCGACTCTGCTCTGCTGTGAGATAATTAACACAGAATACATTCAAATATGTAGAAAAACAGCCGTGCAAAAATAAAGTGATAATAAAAATAATGTGATAATAATAATAATAATAATAATAATGTATGCGATGCATACTAGCACATTATGCCATTAACTTTCAGGGAGAAGATTTTTTGTGGTTTACTACCAATTTAAGCTAAGTCTAGTAGGCCTAGCATCGCATGGCAGTCAACAACTTCCTCAGCAGGACTACAATGTAGCAGGCTAGCAGCATACATTTAAATAGGGATTTATAACCTTCAGGTCAGCATTCAAATGTAGTAGCACAGCACTCCATACAGATAAGGATAAATCTCAGAATGCTCCCACTGTTATGTGAATGTGCAGATAGCACACACATGGGGAGAGAGAGCCTGTTCATTTGCAGGTTGCCTTCCATTTTTCAGAGCCAATCTTTGTCATAAAATAGATAACACAGGAGCAAAGAAAAAAAGATGTTATGAAAGAGTTTATAAAAACAGAAGAATGAAACTGAACTCCAACTGTTCTAGCAGCCCTGAACTTGATCCAAGGTTGAAATTTAGATCTAGAACTCAGCAAAGAGAGAGACACATCTGGTGGTTGTTGGTGACCTGTCCTCCTGGAGTTAAGGTTAAGGTCCAGACTCCAGCACAGAACAGCACAGCACAGCAGCACTTCAGAGAAAATTGAGATGATCCTTCTACGCGGTACTGGCAAGCAGGCAGGCTCAGTTAAGCTAACAGCACTCAGACTCAGACTCAGGCAGCTCCTTCCCCAAGCAACAGTCAAAGGCAGGAAGTGGCAGTTTGAAGAGAGGAGGAGCCGATCATCAGGGACGTAGATAAGGGGGGGGGGGTTAGGGGGGTTTAACCCCCCCCCCCCTCAGAGCATCAGCATACAATATACATTGAAAAAAATGTTTTATTTATTTTTTATTTTGGCTTTAATGCATTGTTATTTTAATGCTGCTCCCTGCTGTTACTCCAGCTGACCACCTGGAGCCCCACTCGGGCTGTAGGCTTGGCTTGGGATGAGGGAGGCTCTGGCTGACAGTGCTCTTGTCTGTCGGCTCCGCCTCCACACCTCCTCTCTAGTCCAGACTCGAGAAACTCCAGAGACATGTCTTGATTTGTCCAGCCAGTTACAGAAGCTTCCAGGAGGACAGCAGCACTGAGAGCAGAGCGGGAGGAGGGGCAGCACCTATCCCACCCACTGACACATATGATTGGCTCCTATGCTCTTCGAGCTGCCACTTCCTGCCTTTGGCTGTCGCTTGGGGAAGATGCTGTTTGAGCCTGAGTCTGAGTGCTGTTAGCTCAACTGAGCCTGCTTGCCTGCTTGCCAGTACCACATGGAAGGATTATCTCAATTTTTTATGAAGTGCTGCTGTGCTGGATTCTTGACCTTAACCTTAACTCCGGAAGGAGAGGTCACCAACAACCACCAGGTGTGTCTCTCTCTCTCTGTGCTGTGTTGTAGATCTGAATTTCAACCTTGGATCAAGTTCAGGGCTGCTAGAACAGTTGGAGTTCAGTTTTTTTCTTCTTTTTTTATAAACTCTTTCATAATATCTCTTCTTATCCTCCTTTTATTTCATGCTTGCATTGCATACCTCAGTCTCAACATTAGAATGTAAAATAGTTGTAAGGATGAAATCTCTTACAAAAGCCAATCCTGCCATTCTGAATATAAGCAACGTGGGCAGGGTGGATTTTTTATTTTTATTTGCAGAGCATAATTTTGCAGCGTACATAGACAAAAAAGACTGGCCGGAGTAGCGTGGTGACATCACGTCTGGTTCTACCCAACGCGTTTCTTTGTCTATGTACGCTGTAGCTTGATGTTACATACGAATATCTGACATATGATACATGCCCTCTTATCGTTGATGTTTGTAAGTGCAATCTTTTTTAATACATTTATTTGTTTCATACTATATTATGCTATGATCCTTTCTTTATCCACATCCATTGGAACCCTCATGCTTTCTGGAGGTTTGGTCGAATGAATAAGTGCTGATGTCTCTACATGCCTGGGATATCTATTTAGCATTTTTGGCTTTCCCATTAAGTTGGGAGCCATCCGATTCTGATAAGCTGCCACCCTCTTCAGTGTTTGGTGTGGTGTTTTTCACATAGCGGAGTTGCTTTTGGAGATTATCCTGCACGCATGCTGGGACTGGTGGTGCTTTCTACACATTTTTATTGCTTCAATATTTTCTATTATTGAACTATGTTGGATTTTTTTTACTTTATTGTCACATGTAAATGGACTTTTCATGATCTATTATTGCTATTTTTGTACTTTTGTGGGATTGTTTTGATCACTTCACACAATTTTTTTATATTATACGTATATATTGGATTTTTTCACTTTATTATCACATGCAAATGGACTTTTTGTGATTTATTATTGCTATTTTTGTAGTTTTGTGGGATGGTTTTGATTACTTCGCACAATCTTTTTATATTTAATTCATTTTTTCATATTTGATTCCAATTTTTAATATATGAATTTATTGTCTATATATGATTCTATATACATTTTTCACAATATTTAATCAATTTTTTGTGAACGCTGCACTTTCCTTTATTTTTGCTATAGGGTTTTTATCTATTGACCTGTGCGAGCTGCTACTGTTTATCATATTATTTATTCTGTTTTTCATCTATTGAGTGCAGGTTTTTTACTTTTTCTTAGAATAGATTTAATTAAAATGATTCTCCTACCCAAATGTCTCTATGTAACTTCGCACATGCCAGTCATAGTACCCAAAGCAGTTTTCATAAACCTTGATGCAATGTTTAGTTAATTTCTCTGGGCAAACAATAAGGCGAAAACCTAAATATACAATGCTTCAATGCCCTAAAGAAGACGCAGGCATGGCAATATCTAATCTGTATTACTATTACTTGGCAGGACAGCTTGGACATCTGACAGAATGGCTAACACCGACTACTCCAGCAGGTAGTTGAGTCATATTTAGCTTATACCCTCAAACGACACCACTTATTGATAGCATCTAGATGTGCCAATGACAGCTTTGGAGAAAGTGACCCTGCCAATTCTGAACTTAGCTCACGCAGTTTGGTGAATATCTGGGTTTGCGGATATCATGGATAATCTCCCTATTTGGCACAACCCTATGTTACCACACCTATTGCGCTCTCCTAATAGTGCCTTCTGACAACAACGGAATATTGTATACATTAGAGATTTATATAATAATAACACAATACTACCTTACACTGAATTACAGCGGAAATATAATCTCCCTGCTTATACACTATACAAATATATCCAACTTCGACATGCTCTACAGGCACAGTTCAAAGTGAATGATGTTGCTTTTTTTCAACTATCCATTAATAGGAATATTGAGGTCCCAGGGCCCCAAGGGTGTTATATCCGACATATATTCCCATTTACTGACAGCCACCATTAATCAAACACCATTGCTGTTTTTTTCTAAGTGGTGGCAACTTATCCCGGATCTGTCTGAGGAAGAGTGGGAGGAGGCATGCTCCTCACAACTACAGGTTTCCCTGGCTATTAATAATAAATTGATTCAATTTTACATGCTACATCAGACATATCTGGCTCCCACGAGGCTATATGCTATGAACCATATACCTAACCCGGGTTGCACTAGATATGGACTTTGCACACGTTATATGGCTGTGCCCTGTGATTGCCAGATATTGGGATAAGGTTGTTGACATTATCTCCACTGTTCTTTCGATGTCGGTACCAAAGACTCCAAACGGGTATGCCTTCTTGGGATCCTAGATGAGGAACAGTGGCAGAGATAAGATAGAACCATGTTGAGGTAGACCTTGTTCCTGGCACGAAAAGCTATAGCAATCAAGTGGAACCAGCTGGCTCCACCCTCTGTTACCATCTGGATAAAGTTGGTTAATAAAGTCCTATCGTATAAAAAAATTGTTTACGAACATAGGGGTTGCCCTGGGAAATACAATAGGATCTGGGATAAATGGTGTGCCTCCCCACTTACCGTCAATCATGATTAAAAGGAGTTTTGAATTGTACTGGTTTATAATTAGAGAAATCTTTCGGTTGTTTTTGTATGCTTATACCCAAGATAACCAACAGCAATTGCATCTAGTAGAATGATTTGCAAGATAAATTGCATCTGCCTTTTTTTTTTTTTTTTTTTACTTTACCTCATGTCAATTTTGCATGTATTGTGCCCTTTTGTGCTTCTGTTGAGCAAACTGTTTTATGTGACAACTGCATTACTCCTTCAATAAAACGAGTTTAAAAAAATATCCACAACTGATGCAATCCACCTGTTGATCCCATACATAGGTAATAATTACAATTCATACATTTCTACCTCTCATAGGGGCCTAGCTTTCCTCAATGCTTTTTTCCATATATACATCACGCACATCACACAATTCATAGTTACAAAAATATGCTAACAACATGCACAAGCTAATTATCTTCAAATAAGCATGTACAATGTTTATGCAATAAATATCCTAAACAGTTACTCAAAGATGGAATTAAGATAGAATCTTCATAGTTCTTTGCTCAGAGTCTAAACTGCTTATCAAGTCTAAAGCAGACATGTGGTTCCTTTTGTGTTTCAAAAACAACTCTCCTTTGTCTGAACACATGCTTTTTTTCAAAAGTTCTAAACACCTCCCCCACATACTTATTGTTACATGTTTAGCTTCTAAACCAATCGGACTGGTTTATTTGCATATCAATGGCAGGGGGGAACCTACCTATCACAGAATCTAACTAACAAAAACATTAGCTATAAAATCATCAAATCTATAGCAACACATTCCACATCTTGATTTTCAAAGAATTTTCAATATCTCTTGAAGCCTTTCTCCAGGAAAGGGTGAAATAAACCCCCCATATTGTGAATGGGAGGAAAAAAATCCCTTTCAACTCCTGTATGTTCTGGGCAATCAGACAACGTCCCTGGAAGCTGCAACATTACTTTGAGCAAGGTTAGCAATGTCCTTGGCAGTCTGTAGAAAGAGAATCCCTAAACTATGAAAGTCCATTGTCCTCATACTGGTCATAAGGAAATGCTCAGTTGAAAGTCCACTCCAATTCAGCCACCATCAGGAAATCATCTGCATTTACCTTTAGGCTCTCATCTGATCTTCTGGTCTGCCTCATCCCATCTGGTTTGGTGATCTGCTCTGCGTGCTCCACCTCTTGATGCTCAGTACCTTAAAAGAATAAGAGACAAAGCAGATTATATGTTCCTTCCACCTGTGCCAAAAAACATAGCTCACTGCTCACATTTCTCAATCTGTCCATTTTTAAACTGCAAAACTGTTGTAGGGTACCCACTGTTGCCTTTGTAACACTTTCACGGAAAGGCATTGACTGCCAATGAAACAAATAAACTAGCATGTCTCTCCATGCTGTCCTGGGAAAACAGGCCTGCTGTTGTCCAGTCTTCACAGCCTGGCACTCTCTAGCAATGTGCTCCATTCTATGACAACAAAAACACTTATGCCCCATACACACGTGCAGATTATCTGCAGACTTTTGTCTGCAGACTTACCAAAACCATATAATATGAGGTCAAATCTAAACACTTTCAATTTGTATGCAATCCGGCAGGCCCTTGCACTACATAGAAAAGGTAAGTCTGCAGACAAAAGTCTGCAGATAATCTGCACGTGTGTATGGGGCATTAATGTGACTGAATCTACCATTCCCAACACCCTTTCTTCCACTTCTTAAGCAATGCTGGTGTAGGAAACCCATCTATTTTCTCTCTAGGGACCCCCTCCCTAAGTAAATCAGTCCACATGTGTCTCCTGGAGACCATAGGCCTTGCCTTCCTTGTATCTGATTCAATTTGGCCATAGCATTTAGATCCTCAGCTGCCCGCTTATGGGAAGTAACAGTGCCACATGTCCTACTTTTGCTTACAGGCTTAGGGTCTTTGACCTTTGTTAGGGAATCATTAGACTTGTTTATGAGGGCTGCACACCACTCATTCAAATCTTCAGCTCTGCCTACAGAGGTTTGAACACACTTCAAAGCCACTGCAGGTGTAACTTAAAATGCCCTACTTCCTAAATCATTCACTTGCTTACAGTGTCTTCTAAACACTTGGTCACCACTGCAAGCTGCTCCTTGAGCTCAGTTTGGGTATGCTCCTTTACCTCTTCATTTAGTTCATAACGAGCAGTATCCCACAAACCATTTTCTCCACCATGTTCGCAAGTTATTTTCCTTTTTCTCTGTTGTGTGATTATTGGAAGTGCCTTACATTCATCCAGATCATCACCATTATCAGAATAGGACACATACTCATCATCTGAAGACTGGAGAGTGTCTTCAGGATTCCATGTGGGATCTGCAATCATCAATCTCACTTTACAATTCTTCTCTATGGCAGCTACTCGACATGCATTACTTTGCATACATTCTTTGTTCATAACCAACATCTCTTTCACTTCCTGCAACTCTTTCTCAAGCGCTTCATTCTTCTGCACCTCGCGTGCAGATCTAAATGCAAAACCTGTGTACCCAGTTCAGTACTATGTCTGGATAGATTGGAGCAGCATATTTAATCAGTTCCTCTGCAATGACATTTTAGTACCCAGAACAGACCAATGTTGGAATCGCCCCATACTTAGAAGCTGATTCCTTCCCTCCTGTCCCTTGCTTTTTTTAAACAGAGTATGATCTCTTCTCTCAGGGGGAACACAAATGCAAAAACAACAATCACAATCTTTATATATTGTCCTGGCTCAAAGTGACTGTGCTTAGGGCTTATTCACTAAACTGCTGACTCTAGCAGCAATTCAATGAATATTACTCATAAACCCTCTATAACACAATATTTCATCCAAATATTCTATATTTAGTGACCATGCAGTATCCTGCCGAACTATGCCAGTTGTATCAAATGTGGGAACAACAAAATTTATAATGAAGGTATACTGGACAGCCACTGAAATATCTAGTGAATATATAAAATGAACAGACACACCAAGAGCAGTTTTGATAAAAAGCATAAAACAAAACTTTACTGGACATCAAAATACATAAAGCTTCTTACACATAAAATCTACTATAAACATTACACAAAATACCACGACTTAAACATACACTCCTATTCCCAATATCTCAAAATATCAAATAATACTTATCTTTGGTAGTTGAATGTCAAAAGCTTACAATGGATAGCTGGAGGAATAGGACAATAAAAAATCCTGGCTGCATGCTTGGTCTTTCCACAGCTCCAAAAAACAGACTATTCCACATGCTATGGACTCTTTTTATAGTCCTGTATACCAGAGACCACCCACAGGATGTAATCGTTCCTCTTGACCACCCACAGGTCATTTTGTGAGTGAGGTCAGCAACACATGTTTGCACTTCCCCCCACAACCACATGGTCATCTGGATATGCGACAGCCATCTTTAAATAAATAATGTCAAAAGCTCACTAAACAACCTGTTGGTAAGAGATAGTATTACACATGTATGGGGACATTTGTCATGAATCAGTTAAAAAAATATCCACAACTGATACAGCTGCCGCCTCAGAGCTTGCCACCCCCACATCTTCACACAACTTGGCAAATCTGTTTCAGTGCTCAAATCCAGGCTGGCCTTCCTTTTCTTTGAGCTCCTACTACTACATCTGACTACAGTAACCCATCTTCCTACCTGATAATCCAGTCTTACTCCTCCACATCAAACTTATTACCCATCCTTCTAATGTCTCTTTCCCACTCCCAGCATTCCTCAGTTTTATTAGCAAGCAACAGTAGGAATAGATTTGCAGAACAGAGTGGAGGGACCTAGGTCTCCAATTGTACTCCAGGAAAAGGATTTTATGGTAAGTCAAAAATACTATTTTCTTAACCACTTTACCACCGGAGGATTTTCCTGCTTTACGTCTGGGCCACTTTTTGCGATTCGGCACTGTGCGACTTTAACTGACAACTGCGCGGCCATGCAACGCCGTACCCAAACAAAATTTACGTTCTGTTTTTCCCACAAACAGAGCTTTCTTTTGGTGGTATTTGATCATCTCTGCGATTTTTTTATTTTTTGCGATATTAATAAAAATAGCGACAATTTTGAAAAAATAACAATATTTTTCTACTTTGACAGTTAAAAAATATCCAATATATTCAATTTTTGTCATATATTTAGGCCAAAATGTATTTAGCTACACGTCTTTGACCTTAAAAATTCTCAATGAGCGTATTTTTAACCGCTTTAAGACCGGAAGATTTTACCCCATTCCTGACCAGGTCATATTTTGCGATTCGGCACTGCGTTATTTTAACAGACAATTGCGCGGTCGTACGATGCTGTACCCAAATTAAATTGATGTCCTTTTTTCCCCCACAAATAGAGCTTTCTTTTGGTGGTATTTGATCACCTGTGCGATTTCTAATTTTTGCGCTATAAACAAAAAAAGAGCGGCAATTTTGAAAAAATAACAATATTTTTCACATTTTTTTTATATGAAATTTCCCCCAAAAAAATGTAAAAATCAAAATTTTTTAACATTTTAGGCCAATTTTTTTTCTGCTACATATTTTTGGTAAAAAAAAAATCGCAATAAGCGTATTTTGATTGGTTTGTGCAAAAGTTATCGCAGCTACTAACTACGGGAAATTTATGTCATTTTTATTGTTTTTTTTTAACTAGTTATGGCGGCGATCTGGCGGCGATCTGCAAATTTTTTTGCGGGACTGCGACATTGCGGCGGACAGATCGGACCCTTGACTGACATTTTAGACACTTTTGGGGGTACCAGTGACATTACTACAGTAATCCGTGCTATAAATATGAACTGTTATTGTAAAAATGACACTGGCAGGGAAGGGGTTAACTTTTATTGGTGATCAAGGGGTTAATGTATGCCTGGTGCTTTCTAACGTGTGTGGGGGGGAGGGGACTGTGTGACACAGGCACAGATCGCAGGTTCAGCTATGCTGAATCCTGCAATCTGTCACTGCCTGTCACTTAGGAGATCCGCCCGCTTTGTTTACACAAGCGGGCGGATCTCCACACTCGATCCCCAACGATCGGGGGAAGAGCAGCGGTGATCACCGCCGCTCCTCCCCTGGCCCGACTCCCGCTGTGACTGAATACAGCGGGAGAGAACCTCCGGCAGCGTGCGCGCGCCACCGAGAGAGGGGAATGGTCTACGTCGCCGGACGATAACGAGCCACTGTGCCGCAGTAGAGGCACAGTGAGCAGTGTTAAAGTGGTTAATCCTAAATTACAGGACACAGGATGAATATTTGGGTACATTCAGACATCCAAAAGCAGTCCAACAGAGTAATCAAAAGGCTAACAGGCCCACAAAAGCAACAGATTAACAGAAGTAGCTCAACAAAGCCTACAAATGGCAGAGTTACAAATCTGAGAAACAGATGCCTGCTGTTTAAAAGCCCAAGAAGCACTAACTGATCTAGTGGAGTGTGCTTTGACAGGAAAAAGGGGAATAGTGTGTTTCAGGTCATTAGCTTGAATGTCTAATCCATCTGGTGATAGTGGAATAAGAAGTGAGAAGTAGGTTGTCCCCTGCCAGGTCCTTCAGGAACAACAAGCATATAGTCATCTGAATTTGAGAGAGAAACATGAACAGTGCATACTGTGACGGAGGCGGGTATCAGATCCCTGTCCTTCTCACTAACTTGTGACAAAGGACCAGCCAATCTCACACCCTGCCGTCACTTACGTAACAATGCCACTCTCAGCTGCACCCTGCACAAAGATTTTCCAGCTTGCGGGACCACAATCTAGGTGCCAGCAGGCTGAGAGCGATTGTCAATGGGCTAATTAAGCTAATTAATCTCCTGTTATTTTTTCTCCCCAATCCTCCATGCACTGGTCCTATCTCACCCTTGGCTGTCTATCCCCCTGTTTCTCCTGCCAGTGCCCCCTCCGGCTGGTGGGGGACCATTGCCCCCTTCCTACCTTCCCTCCTTCTTCCCAGTGCCCCACGACTTTCTTGCCTGACTTGACTCTCGTTCCTCCATCTCCCCCTTGTGCCATTTGTTACTCATCTGTCAGTTAGTTTTGTTGGATGCCCATCATCTGGAGCTACCCCTTTTACTGCCACCACCTCCTTTATTTATTTATTTCCAGAGCCGGAGGAAGCTCCTAATTTTATAAATACCAATTATGATTTTAGAATAATCGTCTGTAACACGCACTGTCACCACAGACAGGAATGTTCAGAAGATTTATTCTATACGGTAGCACTCTTCAAGAGACAGATTCTTTGTTAGCTTGCATTAATAGCTTAGGGACAAGGTTAACACATTTCAAAATAAAGTTTATTAATAAAAAGGTCAAAATTTGTCCAAATAAAATATTTACAGAAAAAGGCGTTTCAAAGAAATAGAAACACAATTCAGCAATTAGAAAAATAAGGTAGAATTGAGAAGTAAGAATACTTGCATTCAATGTCCTGGGTGTTATCAGAATTCAGAGTTCAATAGATGAGCCAGTTGTGATCGGTTCTCAAACTTGATAGATGTTCCTTCTTGATGTTACCATGAGAACTCTGAAAACTGAGCTTTAGTCAGCTTTTCTCTGGAAGCAAAGGGGTGGTGACTGATACCCCCTGATCAATTAAAACAGAGTGGCAATGGGCTGTCCTGGGGCTATGACAATATTCATATTTCAAAATATGTAATGGTTACATTCTTTAAACTGCTAGTTTATCGTTCAGCATGTAATTTGGCATCAAGAAATACCAAACACAGATAAGGTTATCACACAGGGAATATCTTACCGCTATCTTCTATTCTATATGTGAGAGGGTGGTATTCTATATGTGAGAGGATGCATGGTCTTAATTCGATCAGTATGACAGTTCTCATCCAAAAATATACTTATTGTTAATGTGTCATGTTCCTATCTGCATTTATGAATCGTGTGTGTATCTGTTAAGTTTTTAAACGAACAGCTTGGTTGAGTGCTATTAATGACTCAGTTCTGGTCATCCTTAATGGATTTGCTCAAAGTTTTACGACCGGCCTGTTCTAGAAGAAACAACATCTTGCTAGATCAATTAATGGGTTTTCTGTCTCTGTTGAGATAACAGTTCATTTGAAGTGTTAACCTTCTGCATTCCATGAGTGAATTGAGGTGGGGAGGGGGTAGACTATCACTGAGTATCTCTGGACTACCATGACAATGGCTGCTCTGAACAAAATGCTTGCTTTTGAACAACATGGCTGCCTGCGACAGCTTTCGTATATCCAGTGCAGGATATCATTACACATACTACATCCAGACAATCTCCATAGAATGTTTAGATGTAGCACAAAGAGATGGTAGAACAATATCCTGATTAGGATAAAAGAAAGAAACCATTTTGCTAAGAAAAAAAGAGCTGAAACTCAAAACACAAATCAAAAGAAAGGGTTCTTTATAGGTTAAAGCCCTTTAAAACTTACCTTGCAGAGATGATAATGACAAGAAATGCAACCTTGTGAGTAAGGATAGACAAAATATTTTCCCTGATAGGTTAAAAGGGTGGTCTTTGACAAACAGACAGACCCAGTTTAAATTAATATGGAGTCACTGGGTAAATGTACAGCAGGAACAATATGAGTGATACCCTGTAAGAAGGCCTGCACTACTGAGTGGGAGGCAAGCAATTTCTGAAAAACAACCACTGAAGACAAGATTGAACCCGTAACGGTACTCCCAGGTGCTTCTTGGGATGGAATTTACTTTGTCTTGCACCAAGAGAAATATGTTTTTCAAGTGTGATGGTAGACTTTGCATGAACTTATTTCCTAGCTTTTAAGAGAAAAGCTAATAAAGCCAACTACCGAGTAGCAGGGTGGTAAATCTGCCTTTGGGACAGAAGATCCTCTTGCTACTCCACCTGAGTATGAGGATACCCCATATATGAGACTTTTTTTGCAGCCTAGCAGCATTGAGCTGTTTAAAATCCAAGCGCCTTCAGACTTTCAAAGGACATACATTTTGCATCTAAATTCCTATAATATTTTTGGAGGCCTATAATAGTACCTGTTCCTATAGGCCAAGCAACTCTAATCTACTAGTACATAAGTGTCCCCAGGAATTATACACAATGCTATTTTCACTGGCCAGAAAAAACAGGAGGCTGAACAAAAGATGAACAAAGTGTATCTCTGCTTCTAGTACTAAGTCTGCAGGAGATGGCAGGGACTGGTGTCATGCAGGAACTTAGTGCGTGGGACACCCAGATGGGTCAGTTTAGGCAGTATGTCGAGCTGTGGTCAATAGAGGCAGTAAGCAGAGGCAACACTGCACTGGTGTGGTGGTGGCCAGGAACAATGTTGCTGGTTCCACTGGTTTGGTGAGGCGATGGCGACATTTTCCTTTAACATATACGTTTCTTTTTGGCAAAACTGAGAGATCCCCCAATTGCTCCAATCTGCCTTGGCTCCGGTTCTGATTTAGAACTGGTAAATAGTTCAGCTGTGGGCTGAGACTTAGGAAACACATTTGTCCTCAGTGATATTCGACTTTGGAATAATCATCTATTGATTTTAATGCTTGGTTTGAAAAAGACATCAAGATCGCTTGGTGTGTCCACTTGGGTAGCCCACCCTTCAATGGGAAGGCATCAAACGTTCATCAAAAGCACATAAAAACCGGATCAGTGTTGTTAAAACGTTTATGACGAAATAGGTAAATTTTATCATTTCAGATTGGTTATGAGACAGATTCCAAAATGAGCAGAAATCAATATTTTCATGTAAGTTTCCCACCCTAAGACATTCTGTTTTTCTCAACTGGAACTGCTGGGGGTTTTCAAACAAAGTGTATACAGAACTGGTTATAGGAACAATGAGTTTATACTTCCCCCCACTTGAAGCCTAGAAGAGACATCTTGTCTCCAAATAGGATTTGTTTGTTGATCCTTGAACTAGTAAATTCAAGCCAACCCCCAAAAGGCAAGATACACAGTGTCAAAAAGTAAATATAACCCCTTGTCTATGTTTATGAGACTTAAAGTGGAGTTTCGGCCTCAGATACATTTTTTAGCAAAAAATACTCCATTAATAGTAATCCATCGCCCTTTATATAACCGCTATTCCCATATTTATTAGTTATTGATTTCTTTCTTTTAAAAACGGTGTCTGAGCCCGGCCATCTTTGCTGTGATCATCTGAAGCCACAGTGTAATCCTTTATTGCCTTCTTCCTGATTGCAATTCATTCTGGCTACCCAGAATGCACCGCAAAATCTCACACATGTGCAGTACTATGCGATCGGCATAGTACGATGGATGGCAGTCCTATTGGGGGCACCAGCAGCTGCTGGTGCCCCAGTAATACTGCCATCGCTGATGGTTCCCTCAATATGACTGCCATAGCTGCTGGTGCCCCCAATAATACTGCCATCGCTTCTGGTGCCCCCAATAATACTGCCATCGCTGCTGGTGCCCCTAATATGACTACCATCGCTGCTGGTGCCCCCAATATGACTGTCAGCGCTGCTGGTGCCCCCAATATGACTGCCATCGCTGCTGGTGTCCCGATTATGACTGCCATCCATTGCTGCTGGTGCCCCCAATATGACTGCCATCGCTGCTGGTGCCCCCAATATGACTGTCATTGCTGCTGGTGCCCCCAATATGACTGCCATCCATTGCTGCTGGTGCCCTCAATAATACTGCCATCACTGCTGGTGTCCTGATTATGACTGCCATCCATTGCTGCTGGTGCCCCCAATATGACTGCCATCACTGCTGGTGCCCCCAATAATACTGCCATTGCTACTGGTGCCCTCAATATGACTGCCATCGCTGCTGGTTCCCCCAATATGACTGCCATATCTGCTGGTGCCCCCAATAATAGTGCCATCGCTGCTGGTGCCCCCAATATGACTGCCATCACTGCTGGTGCCCCCAATATGACTGCCATCGCTGCTGGTTCCCCCAATATGACTGTCATCGCTGCTGGTTCCCCCAATATGACTGCCATCGCTGCTGGTGCCCCCAATAATACTGCCATCGCTGCTGGTGTCCCGATTATGACTGCCATCCATTGCTGCTGGTGCCCCCAATATGACTGCCATCGCTGCTGGTGCCCTCAATAATACTGCCATCGCTGCTGGTGCCCTCAATATGACTGCCATCCCTTCTGGTGCCCCCAATAATACTGCCATCACTGCTGGTGCCCCCAATTTGACTGCCATCCATCGCTGCTGGTGCCCCCAATATGACTGCCATCGATGCTGGTGCCCTCAATAATACTGCCATCACTGCTGGTGCCCCCAATATGACTGCCATCACTGCTGGTGCCCCCAATATGACTGCCATAGCTGCTGGTGCCCCTAATATGACTGCCGTAACTGCTGGTGTCCCCAATATGACTGCCATCCATCGCTGCCGGTGCCCCCAATATGACTGCCATCGCTGCTGGTGCCCTCAATATGACTGCCATCGCTGCTGGTGCCCCCAATAATACTGCCATCCATCACTGCTGGTGCCCCCAATAATACTGCCATCCATCACTGCTGGTGCCCCCAATTTGACTGCCATCCATCGCTGCTGGAGCCACCAATATGACTGCCATCACTGCTGGTGCCCTCAATAATAATGCCATCGCTGCTGGTGCCCCCAATATGACTGCCATCACTGCTGGTGCCCCCAATATGACTGCCATCCATCGCTGCCGGTGCCCCCAATATGACTGCCATCGCTGCTGGTGCCCTCAATATGACTGCCATCGCTGCTGGTGCCCCCAATAATACTGCCATCCATCACTGCTGGTGCCCCCAATAATACTGCCATCCATCACTGCTGGTGCCCCCAATTTGACTGCCATCCATCGCTGCTGGAGCCACCAATATGACTGCCATCACTGCTGGTGCCCTCAATAATAATGCCATCGCTGCTGGTGCCCCCAATATGACTGCCATCACTGCTGGTGCCCCCAATATGACTGCCATCCATCGCTGCTGGTGCCCCTAATACGACTGCCATCCATCGCTGCTGGTGCCCCCAATATGACTGTCATTGCTGCTGCCCCCAATATGACTGCCATCACTGCTGCTGCCCCCAATATGACTGCCGTCGCTACTGCTGCCCCCAATATGACTGCCATGGCTGCTGGTGTCCCCAATAATACTGCCATCGCTGCAGGTGCCCCCAATATGACTGCCATCCATCGCTGCTGCTGCCCCCAATATCAATGCCATCACTGCTGCTGCCCCCAATCACACATACCAGAATTGTAGGAAAGTCAAGCTGGATGTTTTAAAACCACCGATCAGTCTGTCTCTCTCTCTCGCACAGTCAAAAGGGTATACTGGCAACAATAGCCTGTATACCCTTTTTAAAGATGGTGCCGCACGGGCTAGACGCTGCCTATCATTGCCTCATTTCCGGTTTGGAAATAACGCGATGAGAGGAGTGACTGGCCGCCCATGTCACTGCCCATTGCCTCCTGGGAGTGATGACTAAGAGCTCCCAGGACGCATTGCAGAGCAGGAAGTGACGTCAGCGGCCGCGGCCGCAGCGGGGGGGGGGAGGAGGAAGTGGACCCAACAAAGCCCTAAAAACAAGGTGAGTGAGCCCCAAAAAAATGTTTAAATGCCCTATTCATCATTAGAATAGGGATGACTGCTGAAATATGTAAAGTAAAAAAGTAGGCTGGAACTCTGCTTTAAGAACTCACACACATGCCTTTTTGCCCAGGTGAAGAGGAGTCAATATTCTCGGACAGTTTAAACAATAACCATGCATCTCTATTGTTCCCCAAATCAAGGACAGCGGGAAAAAGTCCATCCACCCTTAAAAGTAATGAGAAAAGAATAAAAAAATAAGTCAAGACATCAAGGAATTGATACAACTGCTAACTTAAAAAATATGTGGACATTTTACAATGTTTATTGATACACACAGTATTCAATTAGGAATACTAGTATGTTTATATATATATATATATATATATATATATATATATATATATATATGTGTATATATATATATATATATATATATATATATATATATATACATACTGTATGTGATCCATTGTTGAGGACAATTTTGGAACTTTTATGCAAAATTTGTAGTCCACCTATAGATTACTGAGTACCAGCATCGGCACCTGGACTGATTCCCCCCCCCCCTCTGCTACTTCATCATATGTTGGAAAATGAAGTGCTCATCCTTCTACATAAGCTCAAACACCCTTTCATGCTTACCAAATTAAATGAGTGGCATTATACCCAACTTTCTTAATTTATGAAAGCCCTACTGTTTTCCGCTTACCGATCTCGCAAAGAGTTTAATCCTGTTGAACACATTTTTGCATCAACGGAAGGTCCCCTTTGTGGAATCTCTCAATTTTATCACGTCCTGCAGGATATGGATAATAGGTTGAAGGTAGCCCTACATGCTCTTGAGGTATGAACTTGTCCTGCTGCAGACCAGGCTGACAGTAAAAAAAAACTGTCCAATGCAGTCTAATTAACACAGGTAAAAAGTTCTAATTTCAAATTAAAATATATATCTATTTATACTTAAAAATTAATTACAAATTATAAATAAAATGACAGGATTCCCAGAGGACCCTGATGCTGCCAGCTTATGACAAAACGTGTAGGTACATGTAGGCCTACGTGGTGACGTCAGCACGCACAAATGCGGTCTTACATCTCTGATGACAGCCGGTGCCTTTTGTTATGCGCTTGTACGGAGCAATTACATATTTTATTAAAGGGTATGAATGATTTTACACTATTTATGGACATCTTGTTTTTATATGCCATGTAATAATTTCCACTTGAGAGAGTTTTGAGGCAACCCGTCCTGCTGCACAGAGTCTGGGGAACGGTTACATAGTGGAGCCCTGGGATTTTATACAACTGGTTATCATTAGATTTGAACGAACTTAAAAAAAAAGTCTGGGTTTGTGACCCGGACTTAACCCGAACTTTACCCCGATCGCGAACCCCATTGAAGTCAATGGAGACCCAAACTTTTGAGCACTAAAATGGCTCTAAAACAAACATGGAAAGGGCTAGAGGGCTGCAAATGGCAGCAAAATCAACTTAAGAGCATGGCAAGTGCTCTGCAAACAAATGTGGATAGGGAAAATAACTTAAAATAACATAAAAAACAGAAAAATAAAAAAAATCTTGAATGATGTAGGAGGAGGACGAGGCCCATATGGAGTAGGAGGTTGAGGCGGCGGTGGATATAGCGGTGAATATGGCGGTGTAGGTGGAAGCGGCAGTGGCCGCAGTGGAGGAGGACGAGGTAGCCAACACTGGTTTTTGTTTTTAGTTACATTTTTTTTTAAATTAGGGTACACCTAAAAGAGTAAGAAAGATCAAATACAACAATGGCTGGGTAAGGTACATGTCTATTCTGCACAAGGTACGGACAAGTCCTGTGGGATCCATGCCTGTTTCATTTTAATGAACGTGAGCTTGTGCACATTGGCTCTGGACAGGCGGCTGCGCTTGTCTGTGATAACACCCCCAGCCTTGCTAAATACCCGTTCAGATAATACACTGGCTGCAGGGCAGGCCAGCACCTCCAAGGCGTAAAGGTCAAGCTCAGGCCATGTGCCCAACTTGGAGACCCAGAAGTTGAAGGGGGCAGAGGCTTCATTCAGTACATCTAGGCATGTGCACACACACTGCTCCACCATGTTAGTAAAATGCTGCCTCCTGCTAAGACATTCCATATCAGCTGGTGGTGCTGCTGCTTGTTGTGGCATGCTGACAAAGCTTTTCCACATTTCGGCCATGCTAACCCTGCCTTCTGAGGTGCTGGCGGTGCTCTGGCTGCATTAGCGACCTCTTCCTCCTCCTCCCCTGCCTTGGTCTTGTGCTTCCACTGTGCCCCTGCTGTCAGGTGGGAATGCCACCAGCAGCGTGTCTACCAGCGTGTGCTTGTACTCATGCATCTTCCGATCATGCTCTAGTGAGGGAATTAAGGAAGGTACATTGTCCTTGTAACAGGGATCCAGCAGGGTGGCCACCCAGTAATCAGCACAAGTTACTATATGGGAAAATCGGCGGTCGTTGCAGAGACACTGCAGCATGTAATCGCTCATGTGTGCCGGGCTGCCCAGAGGCAACGAAAAGCTGTCCTCTGTGGGAGGTGTATCCTCTGTGTCCTCCGTATCCCCCCAGCCATGCACCAGTGATGGCCATGAGCTGGCCTGGGTGCCACCCTGCTGTGAACATGGTTCCATATCCTTCTCCATCTCCTCTTTCTCATCCTCGCCATCCTCCAGAACTGTGCCCCCACTGGACAATTGTGTCCCTGGCGTTTGTGGGTGCAGGAACCCACCCTCGGAGCCACTTGCGAATGACTGCCCTGAAAGCCTTGGAAATGATACCTCTTCATCCTTCTCCTCATCCTGTGCCACATCCTCTTCCATCATCGCCCGAAGTGTTTTTTCAAGAAGATATAGAAGTGGGATAGTTAAGCTGAGAGCGGCGTCATTGGCACTGGCCATGTTGGTGGAGTGCTCAAAACAGCCCAATAAGGCACACAGGTTTCGCATGGTGGCCCAGTTATTGGTGGTGAAGTGGTGCTGTTCCACAGAGCGACTCACGTGTGCGTGCTGAAGCTGAGACTCCACTGTGGCCTGCTGCTGCTCGCACAGTCTGGCCAGCATGTGCAAGGTGGAGTTCCACCTTGTGGGCACGTCACATATGAGGCGGCGAGCGGGAAGGCCGAAGTTACGCTGCAGCGCTGACGGGCGAGCAGCAGCAGGGTGAGAATGCCGAAAGTACGCACAAACGGCCAGCTCTGACATATCGGTGTAATTTCTAAGGAACCTCTGCACCACCAAATTCAGCACATGCGCCAGGCAAGGGATGTGTGTCAAACCGGCTAGGCCCAGAGCTGCTATGAGATTTCGCCCGTTATCGCACACCACCGGGCCGGGCTTGAGGCTCATTAGCAGCAACCACTCATCGGTCTGCTGTTCAATGCCCCTCCACAACTACTGTGCGGTGTGTGGTTTTTCCCCCAAACAGGCACGTTTTAAAACTTTTGCAGGTAAGTAGTCTAAAATGGCTACCTATAGCACTTGCTAAATTTAATTACAATAAATTGCCCATCATCTGTTTCCAGTCTAGCCGATTTGTAAGTACGGGGTCCTTTTTGGAATTCCTGACAATTTTCAGTATTTTATCTATTTGGTTTATACTTCAATATTGCTGTTTTTTCCTTAGACATGCTCCCCACTATGCATCCACTGTTGAAAAAGCGAGCGACAGCTTGCGAAACGCGTTGAGACCAAGATGCAATGTACTACTATGTACTGTATATACTCCTGAGACTAAAATGCATTGGATCATGTATACGATTATGTAACCCATTACTATTGGTATTTTGTACTGTAATAACATTTATCGGTTTGGCCTTCTCATGTGTTTATTATGCATGATGTTACATCTTCTATCACAATAAACTGGAATCCATTTCATATTGTTGTTTTGATCCTATATCACTGGCCACATGTGCCCACCTCATTTAAAAATCCCGGGGCCATTTTCCTGTTACATGCTGCCTTTATTAGTGTCCACATTGTTTGTTCTCAAATAATCCACTGCTTATTTTGCGCTAACAATATCCCAAGGTCAGCGCTAGAAAGAAGGGTAACTCTCAAGTGGCAAGGTTTGTCCACAAAATAAGACAAGTGGTGAGAAATAAAGAGTTGGAAGATGAAAATAATAATTTGCTATTGTCTTTGAAGGAATTCTCTGCTAACTTTTAATATAAGGACACTGATCAGTCTATCCAAGGTTCCAGTGTTGTCCTCACCCAAACCGATTTGTCAGTTGGCTTTGGGTCCAGGAGCTGACATCTTGTCTATTGGAAACTGGCTGTGAAGCCTTGTGGCTTCACAGCCTGTTTCCTACTGCGCATGTGACCTATGATGTATCCCAGAAGGCTGAAGGAGGGGGGGCCAAACCTCCAATTGGATCGCCACAGGGATCTCTCCGGAAGTGGGAGCTGGTACCTGTCAAAATCAGATACTTGCCCTTCACCCAAAAAGTGCCAAATGTGGCAGAGGAGGAGGGGAGAGGGAGGATATAAATAAGTGGAACATCCCCTTTTGGGGGAAGTTCCGCTTTAAGGATTTTCCTGTACATCTTCAAGATCTTATACATTCTAGAAGCTCTCAATGTCAATTTGAACAGCTTTAATTTACCACAACTGGCTTCTAAAGATAAGGATTTACTTGTTCTCAAACTAGAGTAATTGGGGACCATAATTGGTAGCTTTCCCCCCCAGACTCAGACAGCTTACTGATTGAAATATATGAACACTATAATGAGGCACATCTTCCTTTTTTACTTATGAATTTCAATAAAGCTCTGAGGGCTGACCCTTTGCCAAGGCGGGAGGCTATAATTGAAATCTTACTTAAAAAAAAAAGGACAACAATCCCCCCTAGCAGACTCAAATAGGCCGGTTTCGTGACTGAAATCAGTTTTTAAAATAATGGCAAAGCTATAGGATTAATTAACTCTAGTATCATCCTCCTGGGAAAAAAATGGGTTTATGCCTGTAAAGTCCACTGCAATTAATATCCATAGGGTTTTCCATAAAGTGGAACTTTACTCTCTCAATTAACATCAACTGTTTATAATCCTTATGCTAATAGCCTTAGGGCTCTTTCACACGGGCTTTCCGTGTGAAAGGTCCGCTGCGGGACTTTTTTTTTTCACTGAGCGGATGACATTTCTGTCATCCGCTCCGTAGGTCCGCATATCATCCCATCCGTTTGCGGATGATATGCGGACCTAATGTAAGTCTATGGGGGATTGCGGATGTCAGCGGATGACACCGCTGACATCCGATTTTCCTTCCTTTCCGTTTTTTGAACGGAACAAAAATAGGATTTTTTCTGTTCCAAAAAACGGAACAGAACTGACAGGAGGAAAATCGGATGTCAGCCGATGGTATTCCGCTGACATCCGCAATGCCATAGACTTACATTATGTCCGCAAATCATCCACAAAAAAATAGGATGATTTGCGGACATACGGAGCGCCCGTGTGAAAGGGCCCAAAGTGAATAGATAGGAAGATATTTTATATTTACTTGTTTTAAACTTTTTTTTTAGATTCTTCAGAATTTTTTTGGTTTCTGGCCTAGTTCAAAATCATGTCATACATCATACATGGGCATTTTTTTCTTTCATCTGGAGGAGGGGAAGAGGGGCTTTCTTAGCTAAGCACATCCTCCTGCCTGCAGATCTGACATAAGGGTAGATGGATTCCAGAAAGTAAATGCTATATGAATCATCTGCACTTATTTAAGATGGCCTCAGTTAGAAATGCTAGGGTTGTTTTTCAAAGTGAATGTTTAACAAAATGAAGCAGGGAGACAGGGATGGCTATGTGGGTTTGCTTTGAATATTAAAAATAAATTAAATAGCATTTTTGGTTTGTGGTGCTCAGATACAGTTAAGTTTCACATAATCTGCAACTCTCCACACACAATGCATGTAATAATAAACATAAACCTATAGCTCTGGATGCTGCCAAGACTTTCAATAGTGTGGAATGGGGGTACCTCTGAGGGGGATGAACTTGGGAAATTTTGGTTTCAGTCATCTTTTCCTACAATAGGTACAGTTTTATATGCCCATCAAGAGAATTCTATTAGGGTCAGTGACTCTTAAGCCTCTTCTAGTGCCCTTCAAAGGGGCACCCTTGTGTTTAATGTAATGTTTACTGTGTACAACAGGGTCGCTGGGATTTGACATTCAGCCAGCATTAGGTAATTATAGCAGTGATCTATTGTTGCAAGGAGATGCTGGGCAGAGCTAGAACAGCTTTGTTCCAGCCTCCATACTCAGAGGAAGTGCTGAACTAATTTTCTTTTAGACTGTAAAAACAATGTGGAAGTATTGTGTTAATGGTGATCTGCTACTGGCGCCTCTATAGAGCACTATGTAGCAACAGGGGAAGACCAGGAGCTGATCATACTAGCTCCTAGGCTTAGTGCTGGGTCTTGGCTGTCACAGATACCTGGCATTTCTCGTGATAAAGCTGAAGGGTGATGCTGAAACCTCTGAGGCCAGCTGCAGTTTTGAACTGTTGCTGGGACAGCTTCGGTCAGTAGCTGCTAGTCGTGCAACATTTTAAAATACGACCAGGGACTCAAACAGTTAAGTAATTATTGTAGTACAATTTGCATAGGGTTTACAGATGATTTGGTCAAATTTCTCTTTATACAGTAAGTGGTGCAGAACCACTGCAGGTTTGGGTGTCTTGGATAAACAAGAAGGAACAAACCTTCACACAACATACAGTACATGATTCACAAATAAAAAACAAATAATATATCTGCGCTTAGTTAAAAAATTAAAATTACAGCTGGCAGCAAGCACCAATAGGCTTGATCACACCCACCCACAGCAACAATATATAACAAAGGGTGCAGAGCCAACTAAAGTGACAAAGTCCTGTTACAAGATAGTATAAAGTCCATGAATATGAGAGGACACAGATGTTAGGAAAGATCCCCACACCGACTGTTGTGAAAAAGTACATGTCACCACCGTGAGGGAAGGGGCAATACTGCTTACCAAATAAAATTGACCCTCAAGTTATAGAGAGGTCAATAATACTGTATAGAAATCCAAGGCTCGATCGATCGGCAGCTGGGCCAGATACACACTACATCCTCCACTGCAATTCCCAGGGCCAAAATGACATCACACTTGATCACAGTTGGCTTCCAGTCCAAAATCGGTAAGTAAGACCATAAGCCTTTTCCTTACTGTTGCAACAGCTGCCCTTCGTTTAGTACTTTTAAGAGGCAATTTTCTTCCTCAGTCACACAGGGGACTTGTGTATGAAATGTCTCAAGAAGTCGCACAGCTGCAAAATTGTCACAGCACAAGATCCTTCCTATGACTGTCACATGTGAGGAAGAAAATTGCAGATGCTGTGCCTCCTAAAAGCTCTAAAGAAAGGACAGCTTTTGCAACAGTAAGGAAAAGGCTTATGGTCTTACTTACCACTTCTGGACCGGAAGACAACTGTGATCAAGAGTGAAGTTATTTTAGCCCTGGGAATTGCAGTGGAGGATATAGTGTGTGCCTGGCCCAGCTGCCGATCGATCAAGCCTTGGCTTTCTATAGGCTGTTATTGACCTCTCTATAACTTGAGGGTCAACTTCATTTAGTAAGCAGGATTGCCCCTTCCCTCACGGTCGTGACATGTACTTTTTCACAGCAGTCGGTGTGGGGATCTTTCCTAACATCAGTGTTCTCTCATATTCATGGACTTTATATTGTCTTGTAACAGGAATTTGTCTCTTCTAGTTGGCGCTGCACCCTTTGTTTTACAATAATTCACAAAAACAAAGAAACATTAGGAGGGATGGGTAGGGTTACAACCCTACGCTTCCATTAAAGTCACCTTGTGTTTGAAGACTATTGTTCATCAGGCCTCCTCTCATCTACCATGTGTGATATAAATCATCATAGTCTATATTAGTATGGAGTCTAAAGCTATCACCAGAAAAATTTTACAGGACTCTGAGTTTTGTAGCATGTATCATAATCAGCGTGTTGAAGAATTGTTTTTCTTCCATCAAATGTAATTTATTCACTCTTGATATGCACGCCACTTTTGAGGGTGGTTTAGAAGCTTTCCAATATTTTGAAACTAGGCTCTTAAAGTTACATTTATTCATGGAAAAGTGCAAAGTTCAGATACAAATAGCAGCCTTGCTGCTGTTTTCAGCAGTTTTAACAACAAGCAATTGTTAGTGTTAGGTGGTTGTGTGGTTTACTTCAATGTTTATATTGTTTATTATCTTAATAAATTAGACCATCTCATATATATTCAATAAGTTAGCCTACTCATGTAGTAGTAATGTATTTGTTTTGACTTGTTTTTGCATAAATATCAAATAAAAAAAGATTTACATTATGGATTTTTTCATTTTCCATCTGTAAGCTGGACTGGGCCTGTTCTTGTCTCATTTTGTATTTGTGAACTTTACTGTAGTCTATGTCATTTATTATTGGCACTAGTTACTACAATAGTAGCACCATCAGTCTTACAACTAAGACTCAATACTGAATTTTAATGCTGTTCTCGTCTCATTTTGTATTTGTGAACTTTACTATAGTCTATGTCATTTATTATTGGCACTAGTTACTACAATAGTAGCACCATCAGTCTTACAACTAAGACTCAATGCTGAATTTTAATCTTTGAGAATGCTTACATTACTGTTTTTCCAGAATGTTTTGTACAAGCGTTAGTCTCAGTACAGCCACAAACAGCATGTAAATTCAGGCTAAATCTATATTCTGCAAAGTAAGAATAAACAATTTGTACCTAATTTATCGACAGAGTCTGTGCCAAATCATTTTAAGTTTCTCTCCAGTTCTGCAGAAAAATATACACCTTCCAATATTTTTCTTTAGAAACAGAATCAACTTTTTCTATTATTTCTGGAATGCTTTGAAAAATATTGCATTTGATGAGAAACGCAAAACTTCGAGCCAATTCCCCATAAGTTATTTTCAGGGTTTTTTTTTAAGATTTTAAAACATTTTTTTATGTCAGTTTGTTTCTTGTGAGGCAAGATTATGGTGTTACAGAGCATAATGAGACACTGTAACGATCATTTATACTGCCATCAATAAGCAATCAGCAGTGAAAAATCAATTGTTTTGGCACATTTTATTTTATTACGATGCTTTTAATATGACACTTTCTGCAGGAAGTAGTCTATCAGCTGTATAGAAGCCACACTGGACTTGGAGGGTTTGACACTGCTCTGTCTTTGATACTGACAAGAATAAATGGAGACTGGTTGCAGTAACCTTTTTATTATATTATAATATTTACCCAGACAGATACGCTAACAAAATATGTTTTTTTACAGTACAAAAGTTGTAGCCACATTGCTATCAATAAATCAGATTTTTGAATCATGTTTTTTTTTTTTTGTTTTTAATTGTAAACTTCTGTGATGCCCCCCGCCCAATCTGTTCCTGCAAGTCTTGTACTCACCTTTCTCAGATCCAGTGAGATACTACTGTAAGTTTAACAACAATGTGTAAAACTACCTTCAATTGCCTTGCTGGCACTCCAAAACTACTCTATACAAGCTAATTATATTTCCTGTGTAGCACACTGCACTGTTACTGATTGCAGTATGTAAATTAACCACAAGATGGCAGTGTTCTGCAGTTTAGTTATTCAGACTTTAGTAAAGTACAGCAAGCATTGTTGAACTTGTTTGCTGATAGCAGGACTTCTGTACCCAGACAAAGTTGAAACAGACTACGTTTCCCAGAAGAGCTGGCAAAGGAGCCGGAGCCTATGTAATCAAAAGCCCGGAAACTTTCCAGAAAGGAAGGCAATGGATTGTGAGAAGGGGAGGACTTGTGTGAAAAAGGCAGTGCGGGGCTCAATGGAATGTATTGGGTGAGTCAATCCTGTAGACAGGCGGATTGTATTACTGTCATCGGCACTGCTTCTCCAGCAGAGGGACCGTGAGAACAAGGGGGTCCCCCAACTGAGAGGCTAATGTTTGTGCTGCTAGAACTACAAACCAGATGAGAGTGTTCCATAACCCAGACCACCACAAGTTACAAGTGACTCTGTTGTTTTCAATTTTTTCCAGTTAGTACAACTTGCATCACAGTTTACCACACTGAGATGCAGATTTCTTAGCCCATTCAGTACTGCGGCCTATTGCTTTAGTGTCTTCCTTCCATTCTGAAAGTGCAGGACTCTTGCTACAGCTTCTGTATCCTTGCAGACAGGAATGCAGTTAGTATCTCATCTCAAGGAACTTGGAAAGCCAGTTCTTGCTTTCATCAAGAGTATCTCTATAGAGTTATGGTGTGAAGGTACCTTCGACACCCACTAGATCTCATTAGATAGTAAACAGGGCATTACCAGAACTGAGAAAAATGGGAGTTGAGATTGAGTAATAGGATATAGGGTAATAGATGCAAGGTACAGGATAAGGCAGGTAACAGGACAATCAGTATATATACAAGGTTCGACCAGTGCTAGTGAAAATGTCAAGTACGATCGGTACATGCCAAAAATTGCATGACTGTGGCCCTAATCATTCTTTGTAGGGTGGTATGCAAAATAGTTTAATCACTGGAGTGTATGGAGATGAATGGAAGAGGTGGCTGCAGGCTTCAAACAGAGCTAAATGGACTCTGTAACAGACAAGTGGGGAAGGAGGAAAAAAGCAGTGCCACCTCAGTGTAGGTTAAAAAGTAATTTATTACATAAAAACAATGTAGTAACTAACACAGTGGAGATAGTGGGTCAGCAATAGTGGATGGTTCATCTGCAACACTGTAGGGATGTTAGGAAGGTGAACTGTAGCAGACGTTGGTCCTGGCTTTGCTGGTGGAGTCCGACACCTCCTGCGTCTCTGGTGGCGTTACAGTATCCTTGCGTTACATCCGCTAGTGGCAGGGGGGTGCTCGCATTCGGAGCATGCATGCTCCTTCCTCAGGCGATGCTGATCTTTGTGTCTGGCCCAAGGTTTTTATGATGGAGAGACTCTGGGGGCGTGGCTTGTTGCTATGCAGATGCGCTGTTCAGTGTGTTCTCAGACCGGAACGGGAAGTAGCCTGTGTCCATGGCTACAGAGTGGGGCAGATGTCTGGACTTATTATGCTATCTACAGATAGATCTAGTGCGGATGTTAGTGAGCAGAGCAGAGGGAGTAAAGATAAAGAAAGCTTGATGCCTTCTAAATGTATACTACTAATAATACACAGCAGTGGGGTACAAGCCAAAGGGAGTTGTTGGGAGTAAAAGGAAATTGAATCAGCATGAAGGATGAAAAATATAAATGAGATTAATGGGGAATATATAAGGAGACTGGCACGTGTATATATGCATATGTAAATTAACTCAACATTATTGTATAGAGAAAAAATTAAATATAAAAGTAAAAAAATAAAAATCTAAACATGAAGAATAAAAGGAAAATAAAAATAAAAAGGAAATTAAAAAGAAATAAAGAAAAAAGTAAAAATGAAAAAAATAAAAATAAAATTAAAATGGAAAAAAATATAAAAAAAATGAAAATAAAAATAAAGATAATAATAAAATTGTATAAACAGAAGGATAAATTGTAAGGAGATAATGGTAAGACATGAAATAAACAATAGGATCAGGATAGAGAGGGACATCCTATAAGTACAGTATATGAGATGGGGTTGCTGTGGGTCAAAGTGAGGGGGTAGGAGGATATATAGTGTTGCTTTATTCAGAATGGTTAATGGTGATTTAGTGCAGCTGGTTTACCTTGATTTCTTCATTCTCGGGCGCATGCGTGTGTGTGTATTTACTGTGTGTGTGTATACTGTGCGTGTGTGTGCGTATACTGTGCGTGTGTGTGTATACTGTGCGTGTGTGTATATACTGTGCGTGTGTGTTTGTGTGTGTATATACTGTGTGTGTATATACTGTGTGTGTGTATACTGTGCGTGTGTGTGTATATACTGTGTGTGTGTGTATACTGTGCGTGTGGGTATACACTGTGTGTGTGTGTCTGTGTGTGTGCGGACTATATGGTCCATACACGCTTAATGTAGGAGCAGATATCCAACCCAAAAGATATCGAGGAGAGGTCTGATCCACCCATTTAAAGGGATCACAGGTGTTGGGGGTCATTGCGGCTCATTGGAAGCTGGTAAGAGGCCACGTGTGTCACACCCCACCACCTGAAGCACTTTAAGGAGCATATCTTGTTGCACGAATTGCAGAGACACTTGCTATATATACAATTATTTTATAGCACTTCACTGGAGAGCACGACTATTTCCATTTATATTTGATCTGTTTTAATTTATGCACGCATTATTAAGCACTTTTTTTGCTTGTTGCACGGAATATTATATATATATTTATATATTTGATTTGCTTGTCGCACGTATATTATATTTATTTATTTATATATTTATCTAGTATTATGCAATAGGAATAATTCTTATTCTTAATTTTGAGTTGTGCACTTTGAAATATATTTATAATCTCCAACTATATTAATTTATTCAGTATTAGGAATTCTTAACACTATTAATATATAACTTAATACACGTGATACCCTGAAAAAGTTTTATTCCAGTAATATAAAAGATCACCAGCGCCTTTTTTATCTACGTCCTATATTGTATATTGTTTTCACAATTAAAAGGGCAGCAGGTTCAGATATATCTTTAAAAAGGGCCAGGCACCTTCCTATAATTTGCTAGGGAATTCACCATACTGACAGATCATAAACCACTCCTTCAGATCTTTAGCCCTGACAAAGGCATCTCCCAGACAACTGCAGCCCGTCTTCAACGCTATGCCCTATTCTTGGGAGCATATAGGTACAAAATCCAATATCGCAGCCATGATGCCAATGCTAATGCGGACGCCATGTCCCGTCTGACAAGGACATTAACAGACTCTTCTCCACCTGTCAAGAGTTGTCGTTACACCAGCCTGTCCTTTCTGTCTCCCGGGGAAGTAGCAGCCCATACAGCCAAGGATACCTTCCTTAAGACAATACTCTCCTGGGTACGGTACGGTTGGCCTGCAACTGTCACCCAGGATTATGAACCTTACTTCCGTAGGCATCTGGAATTAACTGTGGCTGGCAACTGTGTTTTATGGGGAGACCGAGTGATCGTTCCACAGACCCTCCGGAGACACATTCTGGACTTGCTACATACTGGTCATCCCGGGGGCACACGTATGAAACAAAAGGCCCGAGGCTATGTGTGGTGGCCGAACCTCGACTCCGATATCACGACATATGTGAATGCGTGTGCTGGATGTGCACAAACTGCAAGAGACCCTCCTCGAGGGTGTGTCCAGCCCTGGACTTGGCTCACGGTTCCCTGGTTTCGCCTACACTTGGACGTTGCAGGCCCAATCAGAGGACACACCTTTTTGATCATTATTGATGCCCATTCAAAGTGGCCTGAGGTCATTCCTGTTACCCAGCCGACGACTAGGGCGACGATTTCCATACTGTTACATCTCGCTGCTACGTTTGGATACCCCCAAGAAATTGTCACAGACAACGGTGCACAATTCACAAGCCAGGAGTTTCAGAGTTTCCTGACTGCCCACAACATCAAACACAAGTTGACCGCATCTTACCACCCGACTACAAATGGTTAAGCAGAAAGGTTTGTACAGACCTTCAAACGCTATTTCAAAGCTACTGTGGCTACAAGTAAACAACAGTCCCTGTCACCCCAGCAGCTGGACTCCTTCCTTTCTGCTTACAGAACCACACCACATGCAACCACTAGGAAAACTCCAGCTG